>NW_020837950.1:75707812-75918302 GCF_003676395.1 Aethalodelphis obliquidens
GAGCTCTGACGCCCGGGGTCCCGGGAGGGCCGTGAGCTCTGACGCCCTGGATCCTGGGAGGGCCGTGAGCTCTGACGCCCTGAGTCCCGGGAGGGCCGTGAGCTCTGACGCCCGGGCTCCCGGGAGGGCCGTGAGCTCTGACGCCCCGGGTCCCGGGAGGGCTCACACAGGGCAGTGCCGTGCCAGGGCTGCCTGTGGTAAGGGCTCAGGGAGAGCCGCCCAGCTGCCCTCACAGCGCCAGCGTCGTGGGCCGTGGGCATGTCTGTGTTTCTGCCTGTTGTTGCTCCTTTAAGAGTTTCCGTGTTCTTGTCTTCTAGTATGTTTTCCACATTGGCACCTCGTGTATTTTTTTTTTAACGTGCCAACGTGACAAAGACGAGGAATGCCACGCTTTAAGGTTTCAGGTTTTTTCTCCTTTGGAGGAAGGTAGTCCCAGAGCTTCAGGTGTCCTTGTGTCCTCAGACATTTCTCTTCAGAGACCCGATGACTGAAGACCAAGCAGAAGAGCTGGGCGAGAGGCCCGTAGGTGAATCTGATGCTGGAGCCGGGAGACGGCATTGACTGTCTCGTGTGTTCAGGGAAGTTCAAGGGGGATTTCACCGCAGAGCTGGAACGTGCGAAAAGGAGGCAGGTGTGACTCTCAGACTGAGAAACGTCACAGCTGGAACTGAGGATTGAGCCGTGTGCCCGGTAGCAGAGTAGACACAGGAACGAACAATGGTGAGAGAGAGATGGATACAGAGGGGTCGCAGGGGTGTTGGGGTCTGGGAAATGGTCAGACGTGCCTTTGTTCGGAGTCCAAGGAGAAGAGGACACACCAGAAACAATGTTGGAAAAATCACCGGCCAAAAATTTCCTTACACTGATGAAAAACGTCAAACCATAGAATCAAAAACTCTGAAAACAGCAAACAGGAGTTTATATAAAAGAAGGAAGGAAACGCCTTCCTCAGCATGTTGCAAATTGCTGAAAACCAAAGACGACCATTTCGGAGCCCCCAGGGGAGGGACCTTCAAAGTAAGGAGACCGCAGCTGCCTTTTAACCAAGGGGCCGGAGCCGGAGCCGGGGGCATCTTCGGCAAGTGCCTGAGGAGAACGTTGGCCAGCTTGAAATTCTGCCTCCTGTGAAGTCATCCTTCAGAAGCGAAAGCCAATCAAAGATGTTTTCAGGCAGACGAGATGTTTGCAGTGTGTGTGTCAGACGTGGACACGTAGAGAAGCACAGAATGAAAAGAGAAAGATGCCCATTAAAAGCAGGCAGGGGACTCGGCTGGCGGATCCCCACGGCCAGCGAGCACCTGAGCCAGTCTGCACGTCCCTCATCACCAGGGAAGCAGGTCAGAGCCGCGAGGGCAAGGAAATGGGGGGGGAGCCCCCGTGGGAGCCACGCGGAGTTAGATGTTTTCTTGTGACGAGAACTAGGAAGATCTCCTGCCTCAGCACTTCCCACGTGCACGTGGCGTCATTAGCCCGTACCCAGGGCCTCAGGCTCGATGGCTCCAGACTGAGAAGAGGCCCCCGTGGCGTCGGCAGTCGGTGGAGAGTGAGCTGTGATGTCATGTCTGTGACCCTGTTAACGTCCGCTCAGGCCTCCCGTGGGGCCCCATCCGGAGGCCCGAGGAGCGGCTGCCTCTGGGGGCGTGGCCCTTCTTGGGGTCTGGAAAGAGACAGTGTTTTATTCTGAACGGACTGTTCCACGAGGATAACCTTTATGAGGCGCGTGCGTAGGCTTGTGCTTCGCTGTGCACGTCGTGCCTCCAGAAGTGGACTCGTCGGTTTAATAGCAGAAAGGCAAGGGGTGCCCCGCGGGCGGCTGAAAGAGGACACTTTGCAGAAGCAATCTGAAATCCCTCGGGTGCCTCCTGTGAGTGTGGAGGGGTGCCGAGCAGTCCGGGACGAAAGCCGATGCGTTTGTTTCCCGCTGAGCGTGGCAGGCTCCCCCTCAGGGCCTGTCCAGCGGGGCCTGGCCCTCTGCCCTCTGAGACCCCGGACCCTTGGGGCAGCAGGGCTGCGCCTCTGCTCACAGACCTCATTGTTTCCTCACTGGCCTGCTGGACGGGTGGGCAGACCCCGGCCTGGGTGGGGCTGTCCCCGGGGCGGGGCTGGGCAGGGAGGCGGGGGTGGGTGGCCACCAGCATGGTGCCGGGAGTGGCCCCCCAGGCCCTGCTGCCCTGGAGCTGAGCTCGTAGTGGCCGCGCGCCTTCTCCCTGCTTGGCTTCTTGGCCTCTGCTCCTTGTGGATGGGCCCCTCCCGGGGCCCTCCCTGGCCTCCGGATCCCCTTGGCCAACATCGCTGTCCGGGCTTTCCACCTGCGTCCCCGCGCCAGCTGTTCCTGCCCGGCTGAGCCGTCGCCCTTGCAGTCGTCTTCTTGTGGGCACCTGGCCTGGACAGGAAGGAAGCCCATGGCGGCCTCTAGGCTGGGAGCCTGAGAGGGCCACACGGCAGTGCGGCCACTGTCCCTGTGCCCACGTGGGCCCAGCCTCGCCCCTGCAGAGACCCCTCATTCCCCTCCTTGCACAGGGGCGGCTGCGTCTGTGAGGAGTGGGAAGGATTTGGGGTCACGCGTGCTCGCTCGTCCCATTTTGCTGAATCCAGGGAAGTAAGAACTAAAATTTGCTGTGGCCTCACCACCACCCCTGACCGCTCCTGCGCCCGTCCTCTGCCCGGAGGCCGTTCTCGGACGTCGCAGAGGACGGCAGGGCCCCTCCCTCGACTCCTCACCCTTCAGGGCCCCAGCGTTCTTTTTTGTGTTTCTCTCTTTGCTGCTTTACTCTTCTCACAGGCACAAGGCAGTAAGTGATGCAAACACGTTAGCATAAAGTAAGAGCAGCTGGGAGCCTGTTGTCTAGCTGAGGAACTAGGGTTTATCCATATCGTCACCAGAGGTGAGCTTAGGAATTCCCTCGAAACGTGCGGAGCCACAGAACGAGGGCAGTTCAGTGACGTGGCAGCCGCAGTCCCCGCTGCCAGGCTGCCCTGTTACCAGTCTCCCGCCCGTGCCCGGGCCCCCCGGCTCCGCGTCCCACCCAGTGGGAACAGGTTGGTGCCTCTCCACCCCTGCCGCCAGATTGCAGAGGTGTTGGTTTCTGGGCATCTGTTAATAGTTGGGGATTTCACCAGCGTGGATGGCATTGTTCTATGGGAACGTGCATTTAAGCTCTGAGGACCTGATTTGAACTCCAGAGCCTGAGGAGTGAGGGCTGAGCGCTCCCCTGACGGAGGAGCGGGGGTCCTGCTCTGCGGGTGTGGACGGGCCCCACTGCACACACACCCCTGCCGGTCCCTCTGACCCTTGGCTCAGTGGCGGCGTGAACGTCCCGAGCATGCAGTGCAGGGGCTGGGGTGCCTGTGGAGCCCGCGGCCCTGCCCCGCGCTCGTTTCCCAGTGAACATTGGGGTGGTACCCACAGTGCCCGTGGTCGTGCCTAACCTGCTTCTCGCCTCCCCAATGCAGGTATGACCTGGACGCTTGTGACATTCAGGAGAAATATCCCGATTTATTCCAAGTGAACCTGGAGGTGGAGGTGGAGCCCAGAGATAGGCCCGGCCACGAGGCCCCACCCTGGGAGACTGCGAGCATGCGGGGGCTGAACCCCAAGATCCTGTTTTCCAGCCGCGAGGAGCAGCAAGACATCCTGGCGAAATTTGGTGAGATCCTTGTTTTCTGGGCACGCCTGCAGGTGGCCCAGTGTCTGTTTTTGGATCCCAAGCCACGTGGCCTGCAGCCCCTGCCGGGGTCATGGGGTGGGGCTGGGACCCCCAGGAGGGTCAGGTTTGAGTCACACGCTGTTTTGGGGCGGTGCGTTTTCTGGACATGTGTCAACTTTGAACATGACCTGGAAGAAGTCGAGGCTTCGATTGGGACCAGCTGGCGGGGCTGCCCCCGCAGCAGAGTTTGTTCCTGGCCAGCCCCCAGCCCCTCCACACCCCGCAACTCAGCAGGGCTGTGTCGGCTTATTTCATAGCATTTACAGAAAGTAGCATCAGAAGCACGCTGGTGGGTGGGACTTGGGACTTCGTTTGCCACATAACGATTTTCTTTGTGTTCTTGGTTTGCATTTTTTTCTGTTATGTGAGGACAGCTAAGTGTCCCTGAATAGCGTGTGTGCACGTGTGTGCATGCACGTATGGTTTCCGGTGTACGCGTGTGCACACGTGTCCCGGGGCAGCGTCTGGGCAACGCTGGCATCCATTCACTGATGGTTGGTTGTTGTGTGGGTTTCTGGTGGTGGTGAGCCCTTCCTGGCTCTGGGCCTGGGCCCCGGAGCCTCACACGGGCTGCTGCCCTGGGCCGGGTGGCCTGACATCCCCCTTCCTGCAGGAAAACCAGAGCTCCCCAGGCAGCCAGGCTCCTCTGCGCAGTATGATGCCGAGGCTGGGCCTGCGGACGCCGAGCCCCCGGAGTTGGACTCACTGCACAGCAGCGGGGACACTGACCGCTTTCTGCACACGCTGGACTGGCGGGGTGGGTAGGCGGGCCTGGCGCTGCCCCCGTGGGCCTCCCCGTGCTGACTCTTCGCACTGAGCCGCAGCCGCCCCACCGTTGTCTTCTTTTCAGAGGACGGGGATTGCGCGACAGCCCCAGAGGGTCACCTTGCCGAGGAGGGTCCGTCTGCTGCGGCCGAGGACGGACGTGTGAGCGAGCCGTCTGACGAGGAAGCCCCAACACTGTCAGCTGAGAGCGGGGACGTGGCCGACGAGGACACGCCAGGCCCGGACCTGCCGCAGGAGGACGGTGTGGACCTCCTGGGGCTGCACTCCGAGGCAGGGCCGGTGCCCCCCACGCAGGCCCGCGGGGGTCCCCCCAGCAACGCGGACCTGCTCAGCCGCCTCCTGGGGGCTCCGGCAGCTGCTCCAGAGGGTGCCGCAGGTGGTCTGTTCGGCGGGGACGCGGTGCTGCTCTTCACCAGCCCGGCCTCTGCCCCGAGCACACGGACCACGGTCCCGGCCGGTAGGTGCCGCCGACAGGAGTGGGCCCGGAGGTCACGGCAGTCTGCCGTTCAGGGAGACCGCGAGCCCCCAGAGGATCTCCTGAGACAGGCAGGGGTCAGCGGGGTCAGCGCCTTGCCCCTCCCTCTCGGGGCCACGGGGTCGTGGGAGGGCCGTCCCGGAGCCGATCCTCTAGGCCGAGGGTGTGCACTGTGGTGCCCGCGCTCACGTGCACCTGCTTCCTGGTGTCCTGCCACAGCGGACCCGTTTGACCCTCTTCTGCTGCCATCTGACCTGGACGCCCAGCCCCACTCCCAGCCCGACCTCTTTGGCGAATTTCTTAATTCGGACTCTCCAGCCACCCTGCCTGCATCCTTCCCTGCCACCCACAGCGCCCCACCCCTGGCCCACGGCACCAACTTCCTGCATCTGGGTAAGTGCGGTCTCCACACTGGGGGCGGGGCCACAGGGCCAGGGGAGATGGGCAGTGCCCTCCTCCCTCCCCCAGAAAGGGGGCGCAGCCAGTGTCCACTCTGTATGCCCTGCTGGGTTCCCGGGGAGGTGGGAAGGCAGGCTCTGGGGCACTGGCATGTGGCCAGCCATGGCGGGAGGAGGCCTCTCTGAAGACCCTTTCAGATGAGGGACCGCGGACGCTAGTTTCAGCATCGCCCTGTGGGCTTCTCCTCTTGCTGCCTCCCTGCATCCACTTGGTCAGTGCAGTGACCGTGTGATGTGTCCTCCGCCCGTGTGGAGGGAGACGGGTTGGAGGCCCCAGAGGTGCGTCAGCACAGCCCTGCCTGGGGCTTCGCTAGGCCAGGAGCACCGCAGGGGCTGCTGCCCAGCACCTTGGCCCCCCACCTCCCGCACGGGCAGCCGTCAGGTGTGCCTCCTGCCTCCTGCCCACACGTGGAGGGGGTACGGAGGGCGGCCCCCGAGACTGCCGCAGATGGGGCTTGTGGCCAGCCTGTCCCCTAGGGCCCCCAGGAGGCCATGTGAAGGCCATGTGCCCGCCCCCACCGGGGACACACCTGATAGCGCCGCTGTCTTCCCAGGTGACCTGCCAGCGGAGCCCAGCAAGATGACAACCTCTACCAGCCACCCGGACCTGCTGGGAGGATGGGACGCCTGGGCTGAGGCCCCGGCCCCCGCACCAGCTGCAGAAGGTACGGCACGTGGCGTAACTGTGACCCCGGCCCCCAGAAGAGGAGGAGACAGGAGCAGCGCCCCAGGGGCACTCTGGCCGGGCCTCCTGCCACTGTCCCGAGTCCCCCCGTGCGGCTCCTGTGGGCGCTCATTCGGCTTGTTCTGAAGTTCTCACCCAGAATGTTCCTTAGCGCTTCCTTGTGCCCTGCAGGGCCCTTGAGAGGCTGCAGGCTGTCTTGGTCTGTCCCCTGTCTGTGGGGGCAAGAGTGCTTCTGGTGTCTCACTTTCATCATGTCTGTCCTTCTTTCCGTATGTCAGGATTCTGTCCCGTGGGGAAGTTTCCGGTAGTGAGTTGTTTTCAAAGGCAGTGGTGTTTGTGGCGCCTGTGACATGCTTCTCTCTTAAGTCCTGTTTATTAACTTATGGGCTGTGATTGTAAACATGCTACTCTGCCGGTTTGATAGGCTACCAGTTCTTTCAGTTTGCTTTTCTTCATTATGCGTGAGGTTATTATTTTGTGTGTTTTTGGTTATGTTTCTTTTGAGAACTGTTTCACATTTTCTAATCATTTTTTTGCACGGGAAATTCACCTTTTTTGTATTAACTTGTAAGAGCTCTTTATGTATGAGCTACCATCATTTGTAATGACCTCACAGTTGACTCTTGAATGACACGGGAATTAGGAGCAGGACAGTGATTTACTTAGACGTTTCAGTACCTTGTACTTAGAATGAACGAATGTCGTAGAGTGCACTCACACTTTAGATGGATTCAGGAGGTGGTAGGACAAACCCAGGACAGTTTATACGAGCTGTCAGGTGACCTCCCACACGGAGCCATGTGGGCAGCTCAGGCTGCGAGTGTGGCCACGTCCCAGGTGCAGTGACAACGCCGAGCGAGGCCTTTAGGAGCGTGAGATGGGAGGGCAGAAGCCACATCTACTCCAGTGTGCTGGATCTAATGCCCCTGCCCTCCTCCAGGCCCCTTCGTCTCTCCTGGAGGCCAGCCGGCACCTCCTGGCCCCCCAGCCAGCCAGACCAAGTCTCAGAGCCAGGACCCATTTGCAGACCTCGGCGACCTCAGTTCCGGCCTCCAAGGTAACCTGAGGGCCGTGTCGGGCATGTGGAAAGCACCAGGCCTCTCTCTGGGGTGTTGTGTCCGCCTACCCGAGGTGGGGCCTCACCCTGTCCACCAAGGCCCAGGGCACAGCGACACCAGGAAAGGCCCAATCTGCTTCATCCCAGGAGCTTGTTACCAAGATAACACCAGGAATTGCCAAAACTGGTGCTGGAGTCTGGCCCTCCGCTGGCATAGCGGTGCTTGGGGGTCATCTAGGAGCCGTCTCAGCACAGGAGCGTGGAGAGTGCCTGCCCCGCTCCCCAGGGAGCAGAATGCACTGCCAGTAATTTTTCTGAGAAAACTTTTAGGGACGTTAATTGTTTGGAGGCCAGGAGTGTCTCTCGTCCCTTGACAGTCGGGAGGCATGTGGAATTTTAGGTGAAAATAACATCTCCCCAGACGCTTCCTGGCATTTCAGGTTTTGGTGTCTCCCTGAGAGCATTCCTGGAAGTTTGGGTTTGCCCTGGGCTTTCTGCCTCTATCTTGGGCTGTCTGAGCACAGGGCGGGGTCACTTGGAGCCTCTCGGGGGCTGCCTGTGGTGAAAAGGAATTCTCGGGATCTGGGACGCCTGTTCTCAGGATGGAGCCCAGCCCTCAGCTCTGCACTGACCCCAGACCTCCGTCACACCCCCTCAGAAAACAGAGTCCTGCATGAAGCTGATGGAGCCGAAAGGAGAAACAGACAAACTCACATTCTAGTTGGAGACCTCAGCATCCCTCTGTCAACAAAGATAGAGCCACCAGACAGAAAGTCAGCAAAGCTGTGGGACATTCACAGGACACTGTGCCTGACAGCAGCAGGACACACCTCCTCCTGCACCCAAGCAACCACCAAGAAAGGCCATGTATTGGGCCATAAAAAGTCATCAACAAACTTAAAAGAACTGAAATCATATAGACCGTATCATTCCGTGACCAAATGGAATCAAACTAGAAATTGGTAACAGCGAGATAACTGAAAAATCTTCAAACTCTTGGAAATTGATACACTTTTTTTATTTTTTTAAATTTTTAAAAAAATTTATTTTTGGCTGCATTAGGTCTTCATGGCTACACATGGGCTTTTCTCTGGTTGCAGCGAGCGGGGGCTACTCTTCATTGTGGTGTGTGGGCTTCTCACTGAGGTGGCTTCTTGTTGCAGAGCACGGGCTCTAGGTGCACAGGCTTCAGTAGTTGTGGCATGCGGGCTTAGTAGTTGTGGCTCGCGGGCTGTAGAGCGCAGGCTTAGTAGTTGTGGCGCATGGGCTTAGTTGCTCCGCGGCATGTGGGATCTTCCTGGACCAGGGCTTGAACCCATGTCCCCTGCATTGGCAGGCAGATTCTTAACTACTGCGCCACCAGGGAAGTCCTGAATGACACAGTTTTAAATAACACGGGTTATTTAGGAAGTCTCAAGGAAAATAAAACAGCGTGTCGAAGAGAATGAAAATGAAAACACGACACATCTAAACTTGGGTTATGCAGCTAAAGCAGTGCCAAGAGGGAAACACATAGCATTAAGCGTGTAGTTTGGAAAAGAGGAAACGTCTCATCAGTATTGTGAGTTATCACCTGAAGACATTTGAAAAGAAAAGCAAAATAAGCTCAAAGCAAATGGAAGGAAATGATAAAGAGCCCAAATCAATGAAATAGAAAATGAAAACTAGAGAAAATGGGTTGATCAAAAAGCTAGTTCTCTGAGAAGATGGGTAAAGTTGACAGATCTCTGCTAAGATGGATTAAGAAAGAGGGGTTAACCCAAGATGTCCACAGACCCCAGAGGCTCTGAAGGGAAATGGACTTACGGCTTCAGCACCAGTTCTGGGACTGAGGTGAGGTGGACAAGTTCTTCAGGTGTGCCCCGTGTGAGGTAGAGCGTTTGAGTGGGTCTGTAATCATAAAGAAAATGAATTCATAGTTAGAAACCTCCCATAAAGGAAATCTCCAGTCCCATCTGGGTTCACTGGAGAATTTTACCAAATGTTTAAAGAATTCATACCAATTCCACACAGTCTTTTCCAAGAAATAGGAAGAGGAGGAAATATTTTCCAGTTGATTTTATGAATCTGGTATTACTTTGATACCAAAACCAGATGGAGGCGATACAGAAGGAAACTACAGACCACAGGGCAGCGTCCCTCATGAACACAGACACAAAGATCAAAGCCAGTCATCAGCACAGAGAGCTGCACAGAGAGCTCATCAGTGTATGAAAGCATCGCACAGGGGCCTCCCTGGCGGCCCAGTGGCCAAGACTTTGCCTTCCGACGGAGGGGGCGCGGGTGCGATCCCTGATCGCGGAGCTAAGATCCCACGTGCCGCGGGGCAACTAAGCCCGCTCACCACAACTGCTGAGCCCGCACGTGCCCTGGAGCCCACGCGCCACAGCTAGAGAAGATTCCTCGTGCTGCAACTAAGACCCGACGCAGTCAAAATAAATAAATAATTTTTAAAAAAATTATATATGTACATATACATATGTATATGTATACACAGCGTTAACTGGCCTAGGAAGGGAAGTCGTGTGATCACATCGGTGGTGCAGAAGAGGCATCCCCCGGAGTTCAACACCTACTTGCGATAAACACTCAACAGACCAGTAATGCGAAGCCCGTGGGCTTGATAGGGAGCACCTGCAGAGTCCTGCCGCCAGGCTTGCGCTGCATTTCAGAAGACCACACACTCCCCAGGGTCAGCCCAGGTGGTGCAGGCAGGCAAGAAAGGGACAGAAGGGACACAGGCAGTGTTGTCATGTGCGGACGACGTGCTGTCTGTGTGGGAAATCTCAGGGGGTCTGGGAAAGCATTTCAGGTCCCAGAGTGAGTTCAGGAGGGTCACAGGACACAGGATCAACAAACAGACACCACAAGGGTATTTCTGTTTACTAACAACATGCACAAGGAACCCAAAATTTAGAACAGCACCGTTTACAATCCCTGCAAAAGAAGAAACAAAGAAACATATAACATATTACTCTTACGAAGCACATACAGGACTCGCGAAGCTACAAAACCAAACGGGGAAGACCTCAGTAAACAGATGAGCTCGCAGCCCGGTGACCCACATCAGGAAGGTTCTCTTGCAGTGGTCAGTGGGGTCAGTACAGTCCTCACCAGAAATGCCAGTGAGGGTTCCTGCAGACACAGACGAGCTTGTTGTAGACTATTTGGAGAGTCAGGAAATGGGGTGGTTAAGACTCAAACCACCAGGCCTCCTGCCTCCTCCATGCCTGCGTGCTGTGGGCAGGACAGACACGTAGATCACCGACCTGGAAGTAGCCCCACACCAGTAAGACCAACGGACTTTTGCCAGAGGTGCAAAACCATTCATGACGGTGCTGGGGCGGCAAGAAAGTGGCGTCACCTGAACTGCACACCTTAAACAGCAGGTAGATGACCATTTTACTCAGAATTGGCCATAGATCTGTAAAGCTTTCAGAAGAAAAGAGAAAATTGTGGGGACGTCGCCTTTAGTGTCTCCTGGACCACGATCCGTCAGCAAACAATGGATAAATTGGACTTGATCAAAAAGACCTCTTAAAAAAAAAAAAAAAAAAAAAAAAAGACCTCTTGTGCCCTGCTAAAGGCTCTCAGCAGGATGAAGAGCTACAGGGTGGGAGAAATAGCTTTGAACCACGTATCTGACAACTATCTAGGATATGTAAGAATAGTAAAAACAGAGCAAAACACATCCAACTTGAAAACGGGTGAGTGGTGAAGAGAACGGCAGCCTGGGGAGAGGTCTAGTGTCACTGGCGGCCCTGGAGGCGCGGGGGGTCTTGACGGGGTGCAGCGCCGGGCGCAGAGCTGGCGGGCGTGCAGGACGGCTACTCGAGGCGGGCGTCGGTTCTCACAGAGCCGAACCCACGACCACCGTCTATCCCAGAGGCGCACGTGGGCTGAGCAGGGAGTCTCCGCAGCAGTGCTCAGGGCGACCCTGTTGGTAATCTCCACAGACTGGAACCCACCGGAGTCCTTCTGTGGCGCGTCCACCTGCCAGGCTGCTGGCGACGAGTGGGTAGGTGGGTGGGTCCTGGGTGAGAAGAGCCCATCGCAAGGGCCGCCTGCCCTGTGATTCTGCGTCTAGAATGTTCTCGAGGTGAAAGGTCACAGGACAGAGAACGGGGGCATCTTAGCCCAGTGCTTGCGTGACTGCACGCGTGTGCAGTGGCACAGAACCACGCACGCGTGACGCGGCACGTGCCTGCGTGCACGGAGCAGTAGCCTGCGTGGTGCTGCTCGGGGGCCCTGTGGGCGCTGGGTGCTGGTTTGGAGCTTCCTGGACTCAGCCCTGCATTTGAGCGAGTGGGGAGGGGAGCCCACCCGGCCCAGCCCCTGCAGACGGGCCAGCTGTGTGGCTACCTAGAGGCCGCCCGTCCTGGCGGCCGACCTGAAACGTTCATTTCGCGGGGGTGTGTCCTCTGCCTGCAAGGGCCGAGTACCCGCCGGGGCAGCGCCCGGTCCTCAGGCCGTCAGTGACACTCCCCACGTGAACTGTCTCCCCAGGCTCGCCTGCTGCACCTACTCCTGGGGGCTTCGGTCCCAAAGCAGCCCCCCCTCCCAAGGCCAGCGGCTCCTGGCAGACGAGCCGGCCCCCAGCCCAGGGCGCCCCGTGGCCCCCCCAGGCCAAGCCAGCCCCCACGGCCAGTGCACAGCCACGGCCAAACTACAACTCCAGCTTCAGTGTGATTGGCAGCCGGGAGGAGAGGGGCGTCCGCGCCCCCAGCTTTGGTGAGTCCTTCCTCTCTCGCCGCGTGTGTGGGTTTCTGAGCTTGCTGTGAAGTGGTTACAGTGAAATCCCGTTTTGCCTTGTCCAGCTCAGAGCCCAGTCCCGGGAAAGGGTGTTTAAGGAGACCCAGAGTCTGTTTCCACCCAGCGGGAGCCCCTTTGGATGGAAGTTAATGATTTCAGATGCATGTCTGTGGGTGAGCCTCTGCCCCCAGTGGGCCAGGCCACACTGTCCGGGAACCTTCTCGGCCTCTGCTGGCCGGGCAGCTGGGTGGTCAGCCCAGGCCTGGCTGCCTCGCTTGTCACGGGGGTGGTGGTCCCGACGCCTGCCGTGACCCCGCCCACACTCGTGCGCTCATGCCTCGGGGCAGCTCTTTTGGACATTTCCCATCTTCTCGGCCGTCCTGCCGTCCCCGAGGGTTCTCGAGCTGGCCACGCAGCACAGAGGCAGCAGGTAGGCTGTTGGGCGGGCACTTAGCGCGGCCCCTGAAGCCTCTGCTCTCCTCCAGGTCCAAAGCCAAGGGTGTCGGAGAACGATTTCGAAGACCTGTTGTCCAACCAGGGCTTCTCCTCCCGGGCCGACAGGAAGGGGCCGAGGACGATCGCCGAGATGAGGAGGCAGGACCAGGCGCGGGACTCAGACCCGCTCAAGCTGAAGGTGCAGGGCGCTCGGGCCGGGGCAGGGTGGGGGGCATCCTGGGCAGGAGCGTGGGGAGAGGGACGCAGCCGCGCGGCCCCGACTCACGCACAAGGACCTCTGTCCGACATGCTTGCGGGGGCAGTGGCTTCCATCTACGCTTATTTGCTCCCTGAAAGTTTTGGGGTGAAAGATCAACTGTCCCCACGTGGCTGGGACGTGTGGCCTCAGGCTCGTAAAGCTCCTCGCTCTTCCGCACACCAGCCAGGCGGGACCCCGGTCGGGGGGCGTGGGCCGCAGAGACCCCGGGGTGACAAGGACGTCTGTGTGCCTGGACCCTGGGATGGACAGGGTCATCTGTGAATGCCCCACCGAGGAAAGGGTCCCTGGATTCCACGCACCGTCTAGTCCATGTCCTGTCCTGCCAGACCTAGGGAATGGAATTAGCCATGCCTGGGTGGGGTCAGTGCAGAAACTGGGGTGGGGGTCCACATTGGGGCCACACATCTCACAGTCAGATCCCTGCTCCGTGGGGCAACCGCCGGCTGCCCGGTGGGTAGAGGCCGGGGCCTGGCACGCCCTCAGCAGTACGGCGTCTCCTTCAGCTCCTGGACTGGACGGAGGGCAAGGAGAGGAACATCCGCGCCCTGCTGTCCACGCTGCACACGGTGCTGTGGGACGACGAGAGCCGCTGGACGCCCGTGGGCATGGCCGACCTGGTGACGCCTGCGCAGGTGAAGAAGCAGTACCGTCGCGCCGTGCTGGTGGTCCACCCGGACAAGGTGGGCACGGGGTGTGGGCTCCGGGCCGGGGCGGCGCGGGCTCTGGGAGCAGGCCGGGCCCTCACCGCCGCCGTCCTGCCTGCCCACAGGCCCGGGGGCAGCCCTACGAGCAGCACGCCCGCATGGTCTTCATGGAGCTCAGCGATGCCTGGGCCGAGTTCGAGAGCCAGGGCTCCCGGCCGCTCTTCTGAGCCCACGGTCGCAGCTGCGCGCGGCTCGTGGAGCTGGAAGCTGCCGGCTGGCCTGGAGGGTTGCACGTGGGCCGGGGCAGCACGGGCTGGCGCGGCCGCGGCTGGCATCACGTGACGCCCGCCACGCTCAGCGGATCCAGAGCCAGCGCCACTCCCTTCACAGGAAGAGAAAGCATTCCAAAGCCTCCGAGTTCTTTCTTTCTCTCTTCTGGTCCTGAAGGAAAGGTGACGATTTGCACTCCTCCCACGCGTGTCACAGTCTGTGATTTGTTTTATCCGTGGTGCGCCCACTGGGGAGACCGCGCTGCTCAGCTGTCCTCCAGAGTCCGGTCCTGAACGTTCACGCCTCCCCTCGTGATCAGCCTGGTGACGCCTGTACATAATTAAACTATTTTCTGACGCCCCTCCTCCGGGGCTGCACACCACCTCCCTGCACTTTTGCTGTCACCTGGTTGACCTTGGCTCTGACCGTGAAGATGAGTCGCAGGGACCCCCGCCCGGCGAAGTTGGGCTCCTCTCCACTGCTGGTCTGAGCCCCCGCGGGCCCCCAGCCTGGCCTCGGCCAGCAGCCCAAGCTGGGTGGTCAGGAGTGGCAGGAGGGCAGGCGAGCCGGGAGGTGTGGGGAGGGATCAGATGAGCTGCGGCTTTGGTCTGGGGGCTGGCCCGCGTCGGGTGCTGGGCACGCCCTGTGGCCCCTGCAGCGTGGCGGAGGCAGGTGGTCTTGCTGCAGGTGCACAGAGGCTGGCCCTCCCCTGGGCCCCCCGGGTCCCTCCTCCTCACAGCGGGAGGGTGTGGGGGGCTTTGGATTCTCTCGTTCCGGGAATTCAAAGCAAAAGCAATGGCCTTGAGTAACGGGGCTGTTAGAGAAGCCCCAGCCGCCCCATGCTCTGGGGGACAACACGTCAGGACAAACGACAGCAGTTACACGACTCGAGGTTTTGGTCGGAAGTGACGTTCCCAGCCTCCTGCGGGTCAGTCCACCATCCCCAGGGCTCGTCCTACTCCTGGCTGCCTGGCGCTGCTGGCCGGGCCCTGGAGACGGGCGGCCCTCGACCCTCGTCCCCGTGGTGACAGCAGGCTTGGCCAGGCCCGGCCCAAGCTGCCCCTCGGCCCAGTCAGCACCATGGCTGGCCTCTGAGAACTCTGTGCGATCTCTTCTTTAGCCAGAATGAGTTACTGAGTCAGATGTGATGCCCAGTCAGGGATTCAGGAGTGCGCCACCTGCCTCTCAGGTGGGCTTGCGAGTTGGGTCACCAGGGTCAGGACCCTCCCTGTGCCGGGCTCCTAGGCGCCCATCCTCACAGCAAGGCCTCACCTGGGAGGCAGCGCAGCGCTTAGCTGAACGCTCTGACTTGAAGCTCGGAGCCCCGCCTTCCACCTCCAGTGATGTCTTTGGTCTGGCAGGGGGTGGGCCTGCACCTCCTGATAGTTCAGAGGAGGAAGGGGCTCTGGCTTTGTGTCCTGAGGCCCCAGGGCCCTACGGCCTCTGCCCCTAGGGCTGCTCTCCAGCCCCGCCCCAGCCCAGAGCAGGAGAGGAGGCCGAGGGCCGCCTGGACCTATCACTGTCCCCTCACTGAGGTGAGCCACCCACCTGGGTTGCGGCTGCTGCTGCAGGAGGGCAGGAGGGTTAAACCCGACTCTTCCCAGGCTGAGGCCTCTTTTCAAAGAATACTCACTCTTTTAAGTAACAGTGGGACTTCCCTGGTGGTGCAGTCGTTAAGAATCTGCCTGCCGATGCAGGGGACACGGGTTCGAACCCTGGTCCGGCAGGATTCCACATGCTGCGGAGCATCTGGGCCCATGCACCACAACTACCGAGCCCGCATGCCGCAACTACTGAACCCACACGCCTGGAGCCTGTGCTCCGCAACAAGAGAAGCCACTGTGATGAGAAGCCCGCGCACCACAACAAAGAGTAGCCCCCACTCGCCGCAACTAGAGGAAGCCCACGCGCCGCAGTGAAGATCCAATGCAGCCAAAAATAAATAAATTTATTAAAAAGCAAAACAAAACAATGAACGACCTAAACAGGCCCAAGACTGCACATCAGAGTTGCTCTGGGTCATGGCTCAGGGCCGGAAGCCCCTGGGTCTCTGGTGTGGTGCTCCCTCCGCCGTCCCTACTGGCTCTGAGTTACTGTCTTGGTGAGGTGATGGCCCCAGTGGCTCCATCCCTACAGGCCGCAGACCCTGAGCAGGGCTGCTCCAAGGACCACGTGTGTCCCCTCCAGTGAGCCCCTCGGGGCCCAGGGAATGACCCTATAACCCTAACCCTGTGCTGGGCCGCTGCTGGCCCCATCCCCGCTCGAAGCGGGCGTGGTCCTGGGGGGGTCTGCTCCTCAGCAGAGGTCGGGTCTGGAGACTGGCTCAGATTAGGGACCCAGCACAGTACACACCTCCCGGTGCTGCCCACCCATCCGTCACCCCAGGACCCCCTGGTCCGGCTGCCCCCTGTTCTGTAGAGGACCCCACCCAGCACGTGCCGGACAGCCTGGGTGACTGGTGTCGCGAAGGGACATGACCCTGGTCCCAGCAGTACCTCCCTCGGCCCCCCGCCCCTCCCCTCCTGGTCCCAGAGGCAGTGAGTGCGCCCCTCCCTGGAGTCCTGGCCGAGGTATCGAGTCCTATGTCTCCGTGAGTCCTCGCCCATCAAGCCGTGTCCCTGAAATCAGGACACACTCTGATCGCGGGTCCTTGCTGTGTTCCTGCTGCGTGGTTCTCGCCGCTCCTGGGGGTGGTCCCCCACCCCCACCCCAGGGCAGCGCGGGTCTGAGGACGCTGCTGCGTCTCCCTGCCGCAGGGGCCCCTTTGTGGGCTGGGGGTCCTCGGGCAGCGTGGGCAGCGCAGGAGGCCCATGCACTTGGCTCCAGCACCGGAGACGGACTGGACTCCCGCCCCCGCCGGATTCCCGGCCAAGGCCCCTCTGTGGGAAGGGCTCATCTGCTCAGTGAGTGTTTCCCGGCGCCCACTGAGCAGGCCCAGGAAGACTCCCGAGGAGCGGCCAGCTCGGCCTCGAACCTCCATGGGCTTTCTCGCCTGCCCAGGTCACTCTTTCTGAGTCCTTAGAAACAAACTGCTGCTCCGGGCCCTAGTCCAGGCTCTGCCTTGGGGGACCCAGGGTTAGATCCCCTCAGGCCGTGCGGGGCACTGGAGTGACGTGGGACCCCTGCTCTGTGGCGATTCCACCACCAGGCCTCCCTTCCTGCCCAGTTTGGGGCCAAGCCCGCTCCCTTCAGGGCCGAGCCCCAGGCAGCCGGGCAGGTGCTAGTCCCCACGGAGACCCTCAGGAATCACCCTGTCCCAGCCCCGTGGGGTGAGTGCAGGGGACTCGGGCCAGCTCTGGGTCACCAGGCCTGTGAACGATCCTGGGAGATGTGCCTCTGCCCAGGGTCGGGGGGTCAAGGTGGAGTGCGGGGCTGGGAATCCTGGCCCAAGAGAGACCCTCTGTCCAGTATGAAGCCGGCTCAGGCCCCCAGAGGGGTTGGGCAGACCCCCGGGCGCCTTGCTGTGCAGCCACCCAGCCCCCAGGTGCTCTGGGCCCTGCCAGGAGCTGGCCAAGCCCCGCCCTGTGCCCGGTGGTCCAGCCCGGGCCTGTCTTGGTGATGGTGGCTGTCTGGGCTGCGGTGCTGTGACAGATGTCTCCCCAGTGTGGCGGTTTCTGTGCCAGAGTGACGGGCTGTGGGAGTGGGGGGCCCGCAGCTGCCAGGAGGGCACAGAGAGGACACAGACAGACAGACACACGCATCTGCTGTTTTCTCTGTTACAGACACGGCCCCTGTCCAGCCGGAGTACCTGCTGGGCGGTGGATGAGACCTGGGCACCGTGTCTCGTATGAAGGGAACCCTGGGGCCTGCTTGCGCTGGGCAGGGCCCTGCCTGGCCTGGTGTGAGGGCAGGGCAGCACCCAGTGGGCAGGGCGGGGGTGTGGGGTGCCTAGAGGAAGGAGAGGCTGGCGGGGGGCGGGGGGAGGTGCTGCTTTCGTTTGGCAGGAGGTTTTCAAGGCTCATCCACGCAGAGCTGCCTCACGACTCACCAGGTGACATGCGCGGTTTGGAGAAACACCCGTGTCTGTGGCTGCCGTGGATGCGCTGCCCACTCCCGCCACCCGCCTTCATGCCTCCAGGACGCACCTCGTCCCTGAGAGCGATGTTTCAGGACCAGGAAGCCCCCCTCAGACCCCATGGGCCAATTTTGGGGTCAGAACCTGCCCCTGCTCCCGGGGGCCAGCCTTGGCTTTCCCAAGAACACGGCTACCAGGGAGGGGCGGGCCTGGGTCTGCCAGACTGGGGAGCAGCTGGCCTGAGAGCAAGGACACAGCTGTGGACAGTTATAGACCTGCTCCAACCAGCAGAGTCCGGGGACACCCCTGGGGGTCCCCCATGGGCAACCTGGCGGGGGGGTGTTAGGAGGAGAAAGTGACATTAGGATAGGAGTAGGAGAGAGGGACAGGAAGGGGACGTTACGGGGGCAGGAGGGGCCCCTTGGGTGGCACGATGAGGCCAGCAGGTGTGTTGCTTGTGGGTGAGCATGTGGGGGGACAGGTAGATTTGGGGGGACTTGGGCTGGGGTCCTCCAGGAGTCTCATCAGGGGGAGGGTACGTAGGTGTGGGGGGCAGAGCCCGGACACAGGGTGGGGCACTGGGCAGCTAAAGGGCCACTGGTGGAGGGTCCTGCTTCTCATGGAGGACACCTGGCACCTGGCCCTGAACTGGGATTGTGTCCACTGGCCACCTCGGGTTCGGGCAGGGCCTGGGTCAGAGAATCTCCCACACCTAGGCCCCCAGGACAGGAAGAAGGGGTAGGAGGGCTGGCTCCCTGATGCCTGGGGGAGGGGAGGCCTGGGCAGACAGCAGGCCAGGCACCAGGCCCAGGGCCTTGAGAGCCTCCCGGCCCGCACCAGGGCCAGCCCCAAGGCTGTCAGGCCATCGCACTGGCCAAGACAAGGCGCCGACCATCTATGGCACAACCCGGATCGAGGGAGACCCCCCCTTCGCCTTTTCCACGGCGTCTGGGGAGCCGCCCATCCCCCCGAATGTGTGGTCGCCCCGGTGCCCCTGCTTATCTGGCCCGAGAAGCACCATCCTGCAATGGCGCAGCCCGGCTCCCCAGCGACAGTTGTCTGTATTCAGCGACTGCCTGGGCTCCTCTGGGGGCGGGGGGCGGGGAACTCCTCCCTGTGGTCTGAGACGCCTTCCATTTCTATCATTTCTCCTTTTCTGCATGCGATGCTGTGATTCCGACGTGATGCCTGGCACTAACTCGTCCTTCAGGGATGGAATATTCTACCCAGCCTCTTCCTTCTGGGGAGGGGAATGCCCCCGGGGCCTCCAGGGCTCCCACCCGCGTAAGGTGGACACAGGTCTCACCCGTCTGGGCCATGCCATCCGCACCTGTAGCACAGATGTGGAAATCACACCTTCCGGGTGTTTCTCACCCCCAAGAGGCAGTGTGGGAGGCAGGCCCTTCTGAACCCCTGGGTACGGGGCCGGGTGGGGGGCAGCCTGGCCCTGGGAGGCACGATCGAGCTCTCCCCCACCTGGCTCAAGACCTCCTTCCTGCCTGCAGGGCTGCTGCGTGGAGCGTGGGACACTGGGTCACTCAGCCCGAGGCCCGGCTTGGCCACCCGCGCTAACAGGCTCCAGGTCTCTCCGGCTCCGCTGTTTTGATTCTGTGATTCTCTGTGTGGCGCTTACCCAGTGGCGTCTGAGAGGCGCCACCTCGACTGCTTTCCTCAGCGGCCCCCGCGGCGCCAGGACAGCCCCCTGGCCGGCGGTGGACCGGTGGGTGACGGGGACAACAGGGGCTTGGACTCTGCAGTGGATGAGGGGTCGCCGTCCTGCATCACCTCGTCGGCCCCTCCGAGGTGGTGGACGTGATCCAGAGAAGCTGGCCCGGGCCCCGGACTCCTCTGCCCTCCCTGGGCTGCAGGCTGACCGCTCCAGGTGCGCTGATGAGCTAGCAGCAGGCTTTCTGAGGAAAGAGGAAAGAAAGCCCGATGGGGTGCTTCTTCTGACGCTCCGGGCTGGACAGTCCCCTGGCCTGCACAGGCCTGGCTGCTGCGACCTCCCTTGGGCCAGGCCTGGGACCCCACCCTACACCGGGCCTAGGGCAGCGGGGCCTGGACTCAGCCGCCCGCCCCTCCCCGCCACCCCTCGATGCTTGACCAGGGCTGCCAGGCCCCCCAGACACAAGCACAGCCAGGAGACGGCCACGACCCGGGACCAAAGGAAGACCCTTCCCCAACTGAGCAGACAGGCATCTCCCCGTGCCTCCTGGGTGTGAAACCCTCCAGTGGGACCCACACAGGCCTGGCCTCACTCTGGGTGCCACTGGAGGGAGGAGGGGGTTGGCACTCCTGGGCGGTGTTCTCTCTCTATGGCCTGCCTTTCCGGGAAGGGTTTCTTGCGCCTGAAGCCCACTCCCCCCAAGGGCCAGCTCTGTCGTCCGCCAGCTCAGTCCTTGCTGGGTCTGGGTCACTGACTGAGGGAGTCGTGGCCTGACCCACACAGTGCAGCCACCTCAGGGCCTCGAGGGACACGGGATGCAGGAAGCTCTGAGCACTGCGTCCACCTGAAGCTGCCTGATGGCAGAGCCCAGACCTCACTCGGCCAGAGCGGGAGCCCCGTGCACACCCCGGGGGCCCTAGACCCTCCCTCGGTCCCGTACCAGCACAGGCCAGCCGCCCTCTGTCTGGGCCCTGAGCCAGGCCTCTGACCGAGTGTCCTGTGAAAGGTCCCCGAGGCTGGTCCGGGCAGCCCATGGGGGTGGAGGAGGCCTCTGGAGTGGGATGGGGGAGATGGCAGAGCTGATGGGTGGGGGGCGTTCACAGAGCAGGGACACCCGGTCTGCAGTTCAGGGAACTCTCCCCAGGAGGGTCACGCGACGCGTTAGAGGGAGTGACCGCTGGACAGAGAGTCAGGGGCCCAGAGCCTGGGTATGGACGCTTGTTCCACTGGACACCCCTTTCCTTTCGCCTGTGGACACCCCGACGTGAGGCTTGGGTGAGCTGACCCCGGGGCTGGGGCAAGGGCATCCGGTGGCCTGGGCTCCCACCAGGCAGAGGCCTTCAGAAGAATGGCCTCTCGCGTGTCGTCCCCCTGTTGCCTCCTGTTGGTGACCGAGGCCCTCCGGTTGCTCAGGCCACCCTGGTGCTTCCGTGCAGCCCTGCACCGCCACGGCTGCCACCGTCCCAGCAGAGCGGTGAGAAGCAGAATCCCACCTTCAGGCCTGTGAACTCTGCTAGTTTCACTTTGGAGCACAGGGGTGGGGTGGCTCCAGGCAGCAGTCAGGAAGGAGAGGGGGGCATGGGAGCCACAGCCCCTCGTGGTCACCGCCCTCTCTGGAAGTCACAGCTCCCCCTTTCCAACACTCTCCCCATGGGGAGGGGTGGAAGGATCAGGGGCCTGGGGTCTGGGGTGAGCAGGGGCAAACTGAGGGGCAGGAGCCCAGATCCTGGGCCAGCTCCTCAGAAAGCGGGGGGCGGTCCTCAGGGCTCCCGGGTGGTAACCGAGGGGCCCCCTTGTCTCTGGAACTCGAGGAGCAGCCTCTGTGGGGATGAAGAAGAGTGCACCTCGACACACAACCCTGACCCAGGACGGGGCGGGAGTCCGAGGAACGAGCAGGCCACCCCAGACCGGGCCAGCACCTGCAGCTGCGCCCTCGGGAGCCCACGTGGCCAGGGAAGGGGCCTTGGAGTCGGGGAGCGCGCAGGGTCTCCTCCACACACAGCCGAGACTTCTGGCCCAGCTCTGAGGAACGGCAGTGATGGTTTTCCGGCTTTGCTTTGCTTCTGCTTTTCACGTGTTACGTTACCTGGCAAGTAATGATGAAATCCAGCAGGAAAATGGCAACACAGGTGGTGCTGGTGCTGGGGACTGAATTATTCATCGTGTTAAATTATTAAGTTTGTATTTGAAGTTGCTGGTGAGCCCATGTGTGCCGAGAGCCCGTCCCAGCCCTTCCTGCGGGGCCTGCGACCCCCTTGCCAGACCCCATGCCAGGATTGAAGAAGGACTTCAAGTGATCCTGGGCCCTCCCGGGACAGAGGGGACCAGCAGGCGCCACGCCTCCCTGGAGGGAGTGCAGGGAGCCAGGCAGGGGCTTCCAGGACGCTTGGGGCTGGGGTGGGGGGGGAGTTGCTGGAGCAAGGCGGCCGCCTCCCCTTCCTGACACCTACAGTGACCCCGTGGGGGCCGCAGGGGGGACTCTAGGTGGCGCTGTGGCGTCTCAAACCCAGCACCACGTGCTCCTGGGCTTCGGCATAGCCCTGCTTTGGGTCAGGGGTTCCCAGCCCTCAGGGGCTGCCTTCTGCATTTGAAGAGCCCGCAGAGCACTGAGCTCAGGGCTCTATCCCTGTCCTGCCGGCCGGCCAGGGT
The DNA here is from genome assembly GCF_003676395.1 of Aethalodelphis obliquidens. Taxonomy (NCBI): domain Eukaryota; kingdom Metazoa; phylum Chordata; class Mammalia; order Artiodactyla; family Delphinidae; genus Aethalodelphis; species Aethalodelphis obliquidens. Next base: position 75,729,692 of record NW_020837950.1, read on the forward strand.
CCCATAGCCCAGACGTGGCCGTGGCCAAACACACACGCCCCGAAGCTGACCCCTTGGTCGCAACGCCTCCCCCTCTCCAGCTCCCGGCACCCGCTGCCCAGCCTGACCTGCCGCCGCCCAGTTCCCCCACCCCGACACCCTCCTGCGTCTTCAGCCCGCTGACGCTGACGGGTGCCCTTGGCTTGGCCTTTCCTGCTGTTATGGACGTCTCCCGCTCAGCTCCTGCCTCTCTGGCCACTGCGGGCTGGGGCACTGGTCACCGGAACCCAGGTCCTCTTCTGGGTGCTCACGGGGCCATGAGTGCCCACCTGGGGTGTGGCCCCGAGGCCGGGCGGAGGCCGTGAGCTGAGCTGCCTCCCTACCATGGGGACTGGCCTGGCTGGTGGGCAGTTCCAGGCCGTTCCCCTCATCTCCCGCCCAGAGCGGGTCCCCCGCCCTCCAGTCTTCATCAGGTCCCACAGCCGCCCGGCCTCTCCCTCTCCCAGAGCGCTGGTCATCCTGACCTGGGACTGTCACCAACCTTGTCTATTTCTCCATAGGAGGGTCTGAGACCCTGCTGGGTCCCCCAACCCCAGCCCAGGGCCTGGACAATGTGAGAACTGAAGAGGCAGCTATGTGTGTGGTGGGTCTAAAAGGGGTAACAACACAAACAGACACACACAGAGACAGAAAGAAGGTGATGACCCCACAGGTGACCTCCGAATGGTGACCCCGCAGGGAGGGAGGAGGAGGGGAGGAGGGCCAGGCAGCGAGGCCCACGGAGGCCTCTGTCCTCTGTCCTCTGACGTGGTGCAGGCCTGGGTCACGGGGTCAGTGGGGTCATGGAAACTGTGGGCCGAGCACGGATCCCTACACTCCTGTCTTGGTGATGGGCACACCCAGTCACACCCCGCCAGGATGCCCCAAGGTCAACGGGGTGTCCCCGTGCTTGTAAGGGCAGCTGGGCTCACGGGTCGTGGGGCTGCTCTGGACTCAGCTGTGGTCACCCCCCAGGTCCACGTGGTGGTAGAGGCGGAGGGCAGAGGCTCCAGTGGGGAGAAGGGGCTTCTCTTTCCTGGACCCACACCTCTCCCGCCGGTGTCCACACCCAGGTTCTGAGGACACTAAAGGGCCAGGCTGAGCAGACCCTGAGGGCTCAGGCTGGACCCTCAGAACCCCAGACACCTGGAAACAGGCAACCACTCCCTCCACAGAGCACCTGTCCCCAGACCTGCAAAAGGCCTGGGGCTTCGACCCACGTCACGTGAAGGGTGGCGGTAGAGGTAAATGAACGTGTGCTTCTGACATTCCTAGGGGTCAGCCAGTGCACGCTAGCAAGAGGCGCTCCCTGCAGCCTTGAGCACCGTGTTCGGTCCCCAGGCCCACCCTTCTGAGCAGCCCCACCGCACCCACCTTGCACCTCCTTGCCCAGATCCGGGAGCTGGAGCTATCGGCAGGAGGAATGGACAGAGCTGAGGCCAGCTCCCACAGCCCCTGCGTCCGGGGAGTCTGCAGCTCCAGGCGTCCTGGGATGTGAGCCTCCCCCAGGGCCAGCAGAGCCCTCGCTGGCCAGAGTAGCTGCAGAGTGGCGGTGCCCCTGCCAACTCCCAGAAGGCTGTGCTGGCCTCCTCCACCCCTCCCCTTCCTCACTCCTGCCGGCTGGGGGGCCCTGCCGGGCCACCAGTGCGCACAGTTGGGCCTGCAGACGGTCAGCGAGGGATGGGCGCTGGGAGCCCAGGCTCCAAGCACATGGCGGGAAACAGGCATGCCCTGTGGAGTTCAGGCGGACTGTCCTGGGGGAGCGGCGTGAGGAGTGCCCCCCCGGGGTGGGGTTTCCAGGATCTGCCCCTTCCACCCCAGGCCCAGGGAGTCCTGATGCCTCAGCTGAGAGGGGAGGGTGAAGACTAGTGCAGTGGCTACCAGAGGTGTCCGCCCACCAACCAGGAGGCCAGCGGAGACCCGGACCCCTCCCACAGCACTCTTGGACCCCAGGAGGGGTGGTGGGACTGGAGGTCGAGCCGCCGACCTTGCAGGGACGCCGGTCTCCCCGCAGCGCGGTTAACGCCGCAGAGGAAATCCCGGAGGCCCCAGGGAGGGGGCGGCCGCGGCGGGGGCGGGACTGCGGGGACACGGAGCGGAGCGGCCGGTCCGCAGTGACCTCTGCGCGTCCCTGCCCGGCGTGGGGCCGCCAGCCAAGGGGGCGAGGGTCTCTCGGCCTCTGTCCCACTAAAATGAAACGGCGTGGCTCCTTCTCTGCGACTCTATTACGCAGAAAAATAGGTCCCGGTCGGTCTGCGGGCTGCTCTCCTCCAACGGTTGGATGGGTTTTCTGGCGTCTGGGGGCTCCCTTCTCACGCCCAGTGGTGCGGGAGGCCCGGTAACGGCGGGGGTCGGGGGCCAAGGCAGCGCTCAGGGGCACTCGGCCCGGTCGGGACCGCTGTCACCGGCCGCGCCGGGGAACCCCTTCCCGCGCGCGTCGGCGGAGAGTGGGATGGCGACCAGAGCCGCGACGCCCAGCTCCCCCCGACAGCGGCTGGACTGGAAAGGGCTTCGCTTACTGGCGCTGCGCACGTATCCGTCCGCACGCTAGGTGCCCCAAACGGGCGGAAGCGGATGGGAGTGCGGGACCTTGTCTCGCCGTTGGGGGGGGCGGCCCCCGCCCGGTCCACACAGAGGGGATCGGATGACGGGGGCTGGGGCCAGTATCTGGGGCTCTGGACTGAGAGGTGGGCCGGGGTCGTGCGCGCTGGCTCGGGAGCTCGCGCCCCGGGATCCCCCCCGAATCCGGCCCGGGGGCAGCGCTTTGGAGGGGAAAGGGGGGCGCGGCTCCGCCCCTCCGGTCCCCGCCTCCCGCGGGCGCCCGCCCAGCCGCCGCGGCCCCGCCCACCTCGTCACGCTCGGACGCGGGCGGGGGGCGGGGAGCGCCTCCACGTGATGCGCCCTCCTCGCGGTGCCCTTCAGCTTCAGCCGCAGTTCCAGGGGCGCCACATGGACCCGGCCGGCCCGAGCGCGCTCTGCCGCTGACCGCCCGCCCGCGCCCCGGCCCCAGCCCCAGGAAGGTAACCAGCGGCCCCGCGCGCAGCTCCTTCCCAGGACCCGCAGGGCGGGCACTCGGCCCCAGATGCCCCCTTCCCGGCCCGGGCTGGGCGCTCGGTCAGCCCCCGGCGGGCGCTGTCCGCCGGCGCGGTGCTGAAGCGGCCCAGGGGTCGCGGCCCGCGCCCTCCCTCGTTCTTACTCCTTCTCCGAGTCTCCTGCCTCTCGCGTCTCCCCTTCCCCTCCCTCGTCCTCTGTCTTTTTCTTTCTTTCTCCTGGCGCTCTCCCGCCTGAGGGCCGCTTGGCAGAGCCGGGCAACTCGCTCGCCCGCAAAGCCAAGGGGTGCGGCGGCCGCGGGAGCCCTGAGCCGTGCGATGGGGCGGTGGGAGCACTAGGGGAGCTCCGGCAGCGCCCCGGCCTCTCAGGGCTGGGCCCTGAGACTCCCTCCCCACCAGGAGGCAGGGGAGAAGTTTGGAAGAGAATCTGCTTTGCGGCAAAGGCGCCCCTGCGCGCCAGCGCTTTGCGGGGAGGCAGGGGTACGCTCGCCCCCCCATCCCTCCCCAGCCTGCACACACGCGGGTCTCCTTCATCTGAAAAGGAAAAAAAACCCCATAAAACAGTGGATCTCCAGGGGCCTGGGTTTCCTTGCCAGGAGAGACCTCACCAGACAGGGGGTGGGGGGTGGGGGCACCGCAGCTGCTGTTTTTACAGGAAGCACCTCCTCACCAGACTTGCAGCTGGCCTGGACCCTGGAGGTGCCCACCCATGCAGATGCAGGGGGAGGGGTGGTCTGCCCCCCATTTCATTTGTTCCCGAAGGCTGGGGCCCCTGCAGTTTCTCCCTTCCACCCCAGTCTCTGCTGTGTGCAGGGGGCAGTGGGTGCGGGCCTCTCCCCTGGGTGAAACCTGGTCTCCCAAGACTTCCATCCGAAGCCAAAGGGAGCTCCCACCCAGGTCCCACCCACACTGACCTTTCCCATCCTTTAGATGGGTCTCCGCGCCCATGGCCCAGGGCTCCACCAGGGAGGCAGCAGAGCCAGTCACCTCCAAACGCCCCTGGGCCTGCCCCCACTTCTCAAAGGCAGCTTCTCCTCGGAGCTGCACGCTCCCATCCCTGCAGTAGCAGCCGGACGCCGGCTTCACAAACCCCAGGGGCCCAGAGAGACCACTTTGCAGGGACCTTCCCAGACCCAGGTGCCTGTCCCATGTTGAAGTCCAGCCTCCAGGTGTTGGGGGGACCACGAATGATGCTTTCTCACACCCCAGACCTGCTTCTAGGGGAAGTTGGGAGGGGACAAGGAAGAAGTCCTCCCCCAGCCCCGTTGGTGACCTGTGACCATTTCCTCTCCCCAAGCAGAGAACTCCTGGCCACATTCGCATGTGAGCTGTGACCCTCCGAGGAGCCGCTGAGAACTCAAAGCCATCACCATGGAATTCGTGATGAAACAGGCCCTGGGAGGTAGGGAGAGGGGGGCACCCTGCACACCCAGCAGCACGCAGACACACGGGGTCTCACGCAGCATGTGGTCACCGTCAGACTTCACCACACAGTCCCCGCAATCACACCTACAGGCTCCCTCTGGACCGGGGCTGGGGGCTGGGGCGGGGGGATGAACAGGGAGGGGCCAAAGGCGGTGCGTCCTGAATCCCCTGGCCAGCTTTGGGGGTGGGGGAGGATGCATGCCAGTGCACTGTGTCCGGGCGGAGCCCCCCAGGTGGCCCTGAGCAGCAGTACCTCTGTCGGCCTTGGGAGGACACCCCAGGGCGCACCAGGGGTCAATCCCACTGGTCAGATCCGGTGGCCCCCCACGGGGACTTTGCTTCTGATGCGCAGGGGTGCAGGAGGCCGCAGAGTGGCCACAGCAGGCAGAGTGGGGGTAAGGAGCAGAATTGGACCTGTGGCCTCCAGCGAGGACTTTGCAGTGTCACGAGGGAGGGGCCCCAGCGTGCACAGGCAGGTAGCTTGTGTGTACCCACCTGCGTCCCCACCTCCCCGCCCCCGTGAAGGCAGTGCAGCCTCTTTGTGTGTTGGGCGAGGGGACCCCCCTTCCAGCCCTGCTGCTGCTTTTGAAAGGAATCCTGTGCCTCCTTGGGTCAAGGCCATCAGCACAGCCGGAGAGCCTGGCCCAGGAGAGAAAGATGATGTAGGACAGTGAGCTGAGACCCTGGCCCAGGAGGTGGGCGGGGGAGCGGATCGAGGTCCGCACTGGCACAGTTGCATCCTGGTCAGCCTGGCCCACGGGGCTGGCCCTGTGCACCCTGGCTCCCCTGGTGCAGCGCCAGCTCTGGGAGCTCCCTGTGATGGGAGCCGGCGGCCGCTGCCTGATTCTGCCATTAGAGATGTCTTCCTCGTGTGACGGGACCACCCCGGGACCATACGTGGCCTCTGTGGGTCACACCCTGACCTGACGCCTTTCACAGCCGGGCACGTGTCAGGTGATGCATGACAGGGCCACCTCTTGGCAGGAGTGATGGGGAGCTTTTCACCAGAGGTGGGGCACCATGGGGGCTCTGGTGCTAGGAACGAGGGGCAGGATAGAGGGGCCAGTGCCACCGTGCCCAGGACAGGAACCCCACGGGTGGGCTTGTCTCCTGGAGAGTGACTGCATTTCCACTCAACACAGATTAAATGGAAAGACGTCTGGGCCTGGCCCGGGGCCACATTTCCTGAGACTTCATGGTCAAGGGTAGGCTGCGGGTTGCGTCTAATCATAATGGTTACATCACTGGAACGTGATTCAGGGACAAAAGCAGCAGGAGGCACCAGGAGGGACCCAGGTTCCACGCAGCCGGTCCCAGGCTGTTACAGATAATTAATCAGGTGGCTAATTCGGGCCCCGAGGTGGGCTTGCAAGAAACGGAAATATCTGATTTCGCTGTCTGCGTGGCTGAAATCAGCTGGGTAATTGCCTGCCTGGATTCCCTTTGTTCCGTGTCAGCCCAAAGTTTCTCCTGCGGCAGTGACAGGGCGGCTTCACCAGTGACGTGGGAGCCTGGGCGCCGCCAGCGGAGGCCCCTCGGGCAGCAGCTACTCCCTGGGGCCCCAGACCCGGCGTTCCCCCGAACTCCCACCCCGTTCGCACCCCAGTGCTGCTGGGGGCAGGGGCTGCTCCAGGTGAGGCCTTGCTTTCTGGTGCCGTGTTTTCTCTCTCCCTGGTGGGCGTCATTTTGGTCTCTCGGGATGAGTGTGGGTGAGAGACAGACAGACGGAGACCAGGAGATGATTCCAAGAGGGGCCAGAGCCCCAGACACGGAGGCGGGACGAACCCCGGACGCCGTCCAGAGACAGGCTAACTCAGAGGGGATACGGCCAGAGACAGACCGAGAAAAAGATGAAGGGAAATGCCTCGGACACTGGAGTCACAGAGATGTGGGGAAACGGAACTGGAGGGAGGTGGATGCAGGAGCAGGGCAGCGGGAGCCAGGCTGCGGGGATCAGGCAGGGAAGGTGGCTGGGGGCTTAGAGGCTCAGAACAGGACAGCCGAGGAAAACATGGAAAAGACGGGGCGGCCGAGATGGAGACTGGGGAACCCGGGGAATCAGGTCAGGAAGTATAAATGCAGGACAGAGAGACAGACAGAGGGACAGACAAAGAGATGTAGACAGAGACAGATTGACACAGACAGAGAGACATAGAGGGACAGACAGGGAGAAACAGACAGAGAGGGAGACAGAGAGAGACAGACAAACAGAGAGACAGAGAAACAGACACAGGGAGACAGTGACAGACATAGACATACACAGACAGAGACAAACAGACAGGCAGACAGAGAGGCACACAGAGACAGGGATGTATTAGAAACAAACTGAGAAATAGAGTCAGGGCCAGAAGCAGAGACACATCTGCACACACACGCACACTCAGAGAAAGGCTCACAGCGGAAATGAGGGGAGAGGCAGGCCTGGAGGGAGCCCCAGGCAGGCCTTGCCGCGCTGGGGACGAGACTCCATGTGGCCTAATTAAGCCGGGCCATCTGCCTGGCCCTGCCTCTCAGGCAGGCCCTTTGTTGGGGCAGAGGTTTCCAGGTGACTGCCTGGTGGGCAGAGCAGCTGCAGGACTCAGGATTCCCACATCACACAGACAGACAGACGGGGCGCCCACAGCCCCCCAGACGCATGCCTGTGTCTGCCCAGCCTTGTCCACTCTGGGGCTCTTAGGAGGAGCCCAGTCTGGGACCTGCCTGGGACCTGCAGGGCCGTGGACAGGTGCACGCCCTCCACACCTCTGGCCCCCACCTGTCTGGCCCTGACGTGTTCACCCCCCCTCCAGCACCCTTGAGCGCGGAGCGTTCTGGGGAGGGCTGACGGGGCTTGTCCGGGGCACACACGCCTCTCACTCCCTCAGTCATCTGGTCTCTGCTCTTCCAACAGCCTCTGCCCCGTCCATCCTGCTTGTCTGCACGATCTGGGCACCACGAGGCGGGGCTGGGCCGTGGGCAAGCCGGCTGTGTGCCGGTGCTGCGGGACAGACGGGAACGCGCGGGGTCAGGGAGAGCCAGTTCACACTTGGATGGCCGTGAGTCCCAGGCGAGCCCTGCCCGTGACCCTCTGTAGGCACCTGCCTGCCCCGTGTCTGCGGCTCGGCCCGTACCGGGGCCCCTGCCCTGCCGGCGGGCTTCTGGCTCTGCCGCTGTGGCTGCCGCGGGGCCCTGCTGAGGGCCCTCTCCTCCACTGGCCTGTCTGGTCGGACACAGAGCCCGCCTCTCTGGGGACCACAGGTCACGTGGGAGCCGGCACAGACCTCGGGGCACCTACTGCTGGAGGGAAGGGAAGTGGGGGCTGATGCGGAGGTGTCACGTCGTGGTGACGAGGGGCCGCGGGGGGCAGTGCGGGCAGGCCGGGGAGGGCCGCTGGGAGGGGCTGGCAGGTGGGCTGCAAGCTGCGGGCATGGGGGCGGGGGCTGGCCGCGGCCCGGCTGTGGGTGGTGAACAGGGGGACTCAGGTGCTGACACATCAGCTGTCCTGCCTGTCACGTCTCAGCAAGGCCAGCGGCCCCAAACCCTGACTTCACGCAGACTCCCGGCTTCGAGCTGCTCCTCTGAGGGCAGGTGGGTGGCGTGGGCCACAGAGGAAGGGACGGTGAGATGGCAGGGTCTGCGCGGACGCCCGGCCTCTGGGCCCCTGGAGTGGACACTGGAGGGCTCTGCTCAGGGCCCACCTCTCTCTCTCCCTCTCTCGACGCAGCCCGCGTGGGACCGGGCGGGGCCCCTGGAGTGTCTGCTCTTAGGGCCTGAGTTCTCCGTGGACTGACGGGGCGCCTGGGTTCCTTCAGACTCAGAAGACGTGATCCCTGGGAGGTGGCTCTGCCGGCGCCTGCCCTGAGGCCGGGGAGCTGGGGGCACTCAGGGCTGGCCAGGGAGCATTCTTCTGAGGCCAAGTGGTCGAGGAAAGTGAACAGCTATCGGCAAACTTTTTCTCCCCGAGAGAAACGTCCTGGAGAACTTGACAGGTGTTGGGCCTCCTGAGGTCCATCAACACACCCTGACGTTTAACTGAGCCAGCGTTCCGTCCCCAAGAGAAGAAAACATTGACGCACGGTCACGTGATGCTTGGGAGCTTGTCTGCGGCAAAGTGGCCTTGAGCCAGGGCCAGGCGCTCCGCCGCGTCTGCACAGATCTGGGACTCAGGGTCCTCAAGGGTGTAATTTGAAGAAACTGTCTTCCCCCAAGACCAGGAAGTGGCGATGGCCCTGGAGCTATATTTGCCTCATGGACAAGAGCGTGGGCAGTTGGCGGGGTGGCGTGGTCCCTGTAGACGCTCGCCAGACTAAATCAGGAGCAGTGTGTCTATTTTGGCCCAAGTGACCCGGTTCGTAGCTGTCTGTCCCATTGTTCCGCTCAGTGTGGCATGTTCTGTGTCTGGAACACGCTTAGGTCCTCCGGGCTGGTGAGGGGGAGGGGAGGGTTTCCTGGAGGAGGGCATGTCCGAGGTGGGCTCCAAGGAGGAGTGGACGGACTGGGACCCAGTACACGCAAAGGTCCAGGGGCCGTAGGGGCTGGGACGGGCTTGGAGGGCAGCCCAGTGCCCAAGCCTAAGCTCAGGTCTGCCTGGCCACACCCAGGGGCTCGGTCAGTGTGGACAGTGTCCTGCGGAGAGTCGGCCCTGGGCCCGGCCTGCGGGCAGGGAGGCTGGTCTGGGCGCGGCTGAGAGGCTGCCCTCTCTCCAGAAGCGGGGGGGCAGGGGGCCCGTGCCTGGTGCGTGGGGAGGACGAGGGAACGACCAGCCGCTGTCCTGAGGCCGGCACGTCTGCGCGTGTGTGGGCGGCAGGAGCTCCAGCACCCAGACCTGCGTGGAGGGAGGGAAGGTGCTCTACTGACACCCCCCGGGGAGAACCTGGGCCGGGGGCCTCCACACCTTGCTGGTGGTGGGCTGTGCGCTCTCGGCCGGGACACCTAGGGGGTCTCGTGGGGATCAGTTCCCAGATGTTTAGGGGCCACAGGGACCAGATCCAGGAGAAGGGAGGGCAGCGCCCTCTGTGAGCCAGGAGCCCTGGGCAGGGGAGCCCCCCCTCGGGGCCAGCACCTCCCCCGCCTCTAGGCTGTTGGAGGCCTCCTTCCTCTTCCCTGCTGCCAACTCCGCAGCGCCCAGCTGAGGCCTGTCTGCAGCTGCTTTTGGGGGGCCCAGAACCGGGACTCCCGAGGTCTCTGCCAGTCAGACGTGGCTCTGCCCCGACCCTCCCTTGCCTCACCTCCTAGGACGTCAGGTCAGGGCCGCAGAGGCAGTCCTGTCCCGGCCCCCGGTGTCCGCCCGTGGGGCTCTACGTCGAGGGCGAGGCCGGGCGTCCCCGTCCTGTCCCAGACCCAGGTCCTGAGGCCTGAGCTGGCCGCACAGGCTCCCCCGCCCTGTCTGTCTGCTTCAGGGCTCACTCTGCTTGTCAGGGGCCTCCCACATGCCCAGGGCTGCTCTGCTGGGACACCGGCCGGGGGAGGCCAGGCTCTCTGGCATCGGGTAGACTGAGCGTCACAAGGTGAGCTGTACTGCAGGGAAAGGAGCAGATTGGGAGGGAAACTAGAATTCTGCACTGGGGAGAATGCTTTTGACTCAGATTACAGAGAACCAGACAGAGTGAGTTGAATCGGTTTGTTTTTTTCACATGATGAGGTGTCAGGAAGTGGTTCAGCTGCTCAGCGGTACCATCAGGGACCTGGCTCTGGCTCTCATTGTGCTACTGTCATCCTAGTGGAGCGTTCCGCTTGCTCCTCGCCGCCACAAAGTGGCTGCTGCTGCTCCGGCGTCACGTACACAGTCAGGGGAGGACGAAGGAGACAATCCCTTTGTCTGCTTGGCGAGTGTGTCTGTGGAATCTCGTAGATGGTTTCCATTTATGTGTCATGGGCAGGAAGGTCTGGGAAGGTGAGGGCCAAGGAGGCACATCACCCTCCAAACAAGGCAGCTTGCATCAGCTTGGGAAACCTGGGTTTCCAGGTGCAGGAGCCCCGGACCACGAGCTCTCAGAGGGCAGAGGTGCCTCCTCCTCCCCCTGCTCGCTCTTGAGAGCCGGGCTCCTCCTCCACAGGTGGCTGGCAAATACTTGAAGATTAAATACCAATTTTCACTCAGCATGGGCTGCCCAGATGCCATGTTGGATCGAGAAAGTGCTGGCTTACTTCATGGGGCTCAGTGAAGACGCTTCTTACCCCTTGTCTCGTAGAGAAAACTGCCTGTTCTCCCGAAGCGCTGGACAGCCCTTCCCTCGGGAGAGGGCACTCCTGGTGGTTCAGCCGCCACTCAGTTGGAAACGCTTTAGCCCCAACCAGGGAGTAAACTGCATATAACGCGCTTCAACGCATGAAGTCATTTCTTTTTTGTCTTGGTTGGCGAGGACTTCTGGTTGGGATTAAAGCGCGTGTTTGAATAGTTCCTGTGTGACGAGCTCTCAGGAATCTTGTGCTGACATGGGAGGCTGCCGGGCTGGCTCCGGGTCGCCCTGCATTTGATGCTGGGACATTTTACAGAGTGGGCAGGGACTGAATGAAAACCTCAGAGCCAGCATCAAGTCCAGGCAAATCCCAGTGCTGACAAGTTTCAGAGGCCTCAGCCTCGTGAACCCAAACCCAGGTCAAGACGGATCAGGGGAGGGGGCTCCCGGCAGCTGCAAGCGGCCCCTCCCTAAGGCGGCCCCCTCGGGGCTCCTGCCCCTCGTGGCAGAGGAGAGGAGAACGGGGTCCTTCCGAGGCTCCTGCCGTTGGCTGTCGGCTGCTCAGAGCCCCGGATCCTGTCTGGGCGGGGGGCGGGGGCTCTGGCTGGGGTCCGTCCGGAGCCTCCTCCTGGCCTCTGCCTGTGCTCTGGGCTCCGTGCAGATCAGCTTTCCAGCTTTGCCCGCACTTTTCTCGTCTCCTGGACAGGGTAGAACGTGGCTTCTCTCGCCCCGCCGGGGTCAGTCAGGACCTCCGGCTGCTTCTTAGGGGGGTGGCCCCGTGGGTCCCTTTTGGTCCCCTGGACTAGACCATGAGCTGTAGTGTCTGAGGCCAGGCCCCTCCTTGGGGGCCAGTGGGAGGCTTAGGGTACTGGGTGCCGAGTTCTGAGGGTGCTGCCTGCTGAGTGCTGCGGGTGCTGTGCGTTGGATTCTGACTGCTAGTTCTGGGTGCTGAGTGCTGGGTGCTGGGTGCTGGGTGCCAGTGCAGACTGAGCCTCAGAAGGTCGAGGACTCCTGGGGTCGGGCAGCTGGCCGGAGCAGCCCCAGGGCTGCATCCTTTGGTGCTAATGGCTGCTCCTAACATTCCCCAGGGAAAGCCGTGGCCGTGTCCGAGTGGAAACATCAGAACTGCCTGCTGAGCTCTGCTTCCTCGGCTGGGAGGTGGGCTTCACCAGGAGGGTGCTGGCCACCGCGTGCGCCCCAGGCCGCCTCAGCCCCGGGCGTCTGCCTTTACCCTCTGGGCCCCTGCGGCCCAAGAGCTGGCGGGAAGGCCGCAGGTGCGGGGCCTCTTGGTAGAGGAAGAAGGTGCAAGGGCTGCGGGCGGGCGGAGGAAGCAGGGAGGACAGAAACAGTTTAACAGAAGCTGAGGGCGGAGCCCCAGCAAGCTGCCAGCCTCGGGCCCCGGAGGGTGTTTGGGGCCGAGGACCACCTTGCACTTAGCGTCCTTCAGAAGGAAGCCTCTGGAAATGGGTCTGCTCTGCGCCTGGCCCACGGGCTGCTGTCTGCCAACACCCTGCTGGCGGGGCCCGCCCTGCACAGGAGCAGACACGGCCGGGTCCGTGAGGCCCCGCACAGTAGCACCCCGACGCCCCCCTGCCTCGCTGTCCCACTGCAGCTGTGCATCGGGCTGTGGTCAAGGGGGTCTGTGCGCCTGGCACCAGGCCTGCGTGGAGGTGGCTAGGAGGGGCTGCTGGGGGGCAGCAGCTCGTGAGCCTCTGCTCCCGCCCCAGGTGGCCTCAGGGCCCAGGCCCTCCCCCGGCAGACTGGGCAGCGGGTGAGCGCAGGGGAGCTGGGGTCCAGGCGCGAGGAAGCCGGCGGCCACACCACCTGTCCCAGATCCTGGTTCTGTTTGGACTCGCTAATCAGCATTTTCATCTTGCCTCTGTCTCCACGTGTCCCCTCCTGAAGCCAAGACCAGACGTGCCACCTGGCACCTGGCTCAGCGGGCAGGGACAGCGGCGGCGGCCTGGGGCCTCTCCCCGACGGGTGTGGAACATCTGACCAGTGCCCCAGACCAGCAAAAGAGGTTTTCCAGGCCACAGAAGCAGGAGGAGCGTCACAGAAGATGCGGGCAGCGCGGGCCGGGGTCTGATTTAGTCAAGACTAGAGCGGGGGCCTTCCACGTGACCAGCCAGCCGGCCAGCCCCCCGGCCGTGCCCCTGGGCCGGCTTCAGGAGGCGAGGCTGCCAGGCCTGGGGCCAGAGCATAGTGGTCAGCAGGGTGAGACAGGGCCCATGCCTTGGGCCTCCCCTCCCCGAGGGCTGGGCAGAGACGCTCCGGAGGGCGTGGGCTCTGTCTGCCGGCTAGGATGAGGCAGAGTGTCCACTCGCCCGCCCCCGTTCCTTCGGAGCTTGGCCAGCAGGTGGGAGTGCGGCTGGACAGGCGTTTGGAAGCCGGGCCCCGGGGCGGTGGATGATGGACAGTGGATGGTGGCGAGACAGGTTTGGCTGCCCCTTGGACGCTGGTCTACTCCTTGGCCCGGGGTGTCGAGGAGACTCCGACGCAGGCCAGGCAGGCGGTGCCCGCGGACCCCGGCCACAGGCCCCTCAGGCCAAGCACCTCCACAGGGCAGCGGGGGGGGCGTCTTTGAGGGGCTTCGCTTTGCAAGAACATTAACTGTTGAATGTGTATCATCACAATTAACATCTGATCTAACTTGTGTCACCTTGACTTTCACCTTTTTTAAATGCTTCCTTGCTAGTTCACGTATTTAATCTTAATACATTGGACTAAATTTTCTTTTTAAAAACCTTCTGCAGTGTTTTGGAACCCGCACGCCCTTTGAAAACATTATTCAAGCTCTAATTGTTGCTGTCATGGGCGACGCTGTGTGTTTCGAGCTCTCGCCAAGTCCTTCCGGCGGTTCTGTGAGCTCCTCTGTCCGGCCTTCACCCACACCCGCCTCTGTTCTTTGTGATTCCGGTCTGGAGGCTTGGTATTACCGTTGATGTTTTCTTAATACATAAACTTTTTTTTTTTTTTTTTTTTTTTGCGGTTCACGGGCCTCTCACTGTTGTGGCCTCGCCCATTGCGGAGCACAGGCTCCGGACGCGCAGGCTCAGCGGCCATGGCTCACGGGCCCAGCCGCCCCGCGGCACGTGGGATCTTCCCGGACCGGGGCACGAACCCGCGTCCCCTGCATCGGCAGGCGGACTCTCAACCACTGCGCCACCAGGGAAGCCCCCATAAACATATTTTTATCTTTGCATTCAATTTGATGAGGTATTTATCCACGTTTATTTTTTAACATGAAAGTGGGGTTTTTTTTCCTACCATGAAACTAATAAATGTTCATTGTAAGGAATTGCAATAATACAGAAAACATAAAGAAGTGATACGGAAAATTGAGACACCACGTTGCTTTCAAACTCATCTGCTAGAATCACTCATTACTTATGTGAAATAATATTATTTTTTTCCAGGAGAAATGCCTTCAGACCTGTTTCTAATTTTAAAAGACTCTGCAAAGTTCTTTACGCTATCCATTTATTAGAACTAGCTCGGGGCTCAGCTGGCTGTGCCAAAGCTGGGGGCCGAGGATCAGCCTGCCACGGTGACTGTGGCTTAAAACAGCTTTAGACAGAAAACGCGGGACAGCGTCATTTCCTGACAGCAGCCCTTTGAACAGTGCGTGTTTCAGGGAGGTTTCTGTCTGCTGTGTAGACAGGTTTAGACGAAACTCGCCCTTTGGGTGATGAGCTACAGAATCAGTACAGACTTAACTCCAAGTTCCAGGAACAGTTTGTAAATATTTGCCCACCTTCCTCCCATCCTCCTGGCAGAGGTGGGGCTGCAGGTATAACTCGAATCCAGACCCAAGGAGCCCGTTGGAACGGAAAGTACCAGCAAGGAGCGGTCCTTGTGGACGCGTCCCCGCTGTTCCTCAGTAATGCGCTCGTGGATCATCTCAGACACTCCGCTGGTCTCCTGGAATGGGTGGGGGCCCTGAGCTGGGACAGACCTCCTGCCCCTCCCCCCATGTCCCCTCGGCAACAGGCGCCTTGACGACGCTCTTTCCTTCTGAACCTGTGGTTTGCCCTGAGTTAACGCATCTGGACTCGGGCACATTCCACCCCATCAGCACTGTGCGCTGTCCCGCCTGACGGACGAGGCCCCTCTCCTCTCTCCTCTCCTGCTGGGCCTTTGGGAACTTTCCAACAGAGGGTGCGCAGGAGGGCCATGGAGTCTATTCTGCCTTGGGGCATAGCTGCCAGTTGGGCTGGGTATAAGTTGTAGATTTTAAAGAATTCCTCCTTGGAATTTTGAAGCCTTTTTTCAGTTGTCTTGCAGGTTCTAAAGTTGCTATTAAGTCACATGCTGCTCTCACTTCCAGTACTTTCTACATGACCAGTTTGCTTTTCTCTCTGGAGGCTTTTACAGTTTCCTCTTTGACTTGGCATTTTGAAATTTCAAACTCTCAGGACCTTGCTGTGGGTCTTCTTTCACCCCCTGCGGGTGCACTTCCTCGGCCCGGGGACAGGGCTCTGGCTGCCTCCTTGCTGAGCCCTCACCTGGCCCTCTCAGCTCTGGGCCGCTCTGCTCTGATTCTCTGTTTCCTTCTGTTTTCTTTCCCATTGTTCATCTCCTTATCTTTTGTTCTACTTCCTGGGATATTTCCTTCATTTCATTTTCTAACTCTTCAACTGAACTTTTCATTTCTGCATTTACATTTTTAACTTCCAAAATCTCTTCCATGCATTCTGAACGCCCTCCCTTTCAAGGGTTCCCCTGGCCCTTGTACTGTCTCCTCTGAGCACCCTTGCCTGTCTGGGTGCCGCCTTCATGCTGGGGGCTCTCTGGGTGAGTTCTGAAAGCCTGGCTGAAGTCCTGCATGCTGTGGGGGACTTCTGGCTTACCTGTGGGAGAAACATGTGGGAAGCTGGCTTTTATGTTTGGAGAGCCCCAGATGGTAGCATCTTTCGGTCTTGTTGGGAGGCGTGGCTCCATTTCTCCAGAAACAGATTCTGCGTGGCTGGATGGTGGGTTTCGTGAGCAGGGCAGTGGGTGGGGGCTTGGCGAGGTCCCCAGTTTTGGGAAACAGAGAGCCCCTTGACCCCTGTCTGTAGGTGGATGCGTCACCTCTGCCCCCACAGTGCCTGAGACTGGTCTGAGCCTGGAGGGGCTCTGGTTCAGTTTCTCCAGCGAAACGGGTTTTTGATTCCCCCTTGCCGCTTGGGTGGTGGGTCCCCAGGGCGTGGCGCGCAGGTGCCCCTCGTGCAGACCTCAGCCCCTCCCCCAGGACCTAGCGCCTCTGATACCAGAGTCAGCCTGGGTTCTGCCTGCACGTGAGCTGTGCAGCGGTCTCTCCCCCTGTTCTTGCTTGGGTGCCCCCTGCACGTCTGCTCTCCGTTTCCCCAAATTGGATACCTCGGCCACCTTGTTCTCTCCTCTCCTGTCTGTTTGTCCTCGTGGAATTATACTTTCACATTTCCTCGCTCCAGTTTTAGTGGGGTTGTGGAAAGCGGTTTAGATAAGCACGTGCGTTCGATCCAGCATGTTTCACTAGAACTCGGTACCATCAGCTGTTAGACCTCCTGGAATTAGGACATGGAGCACAGGGTTAGCTGGAGTGAGCCCGCCGGGTGTCGAGAAGACCAGTGCAGGCAGACCTCAGAGATATTGCGGGTTTGGTGGCAGACCACCGCGATAAAGAGTGTCGCAGTAAAGTGAGCCGTGGGAATGTTTTGGTCTCCCAGTACAAAGAAAAGATGTGTTTACACTGCAGTGTCGTCTGTTAAGTGTGCAATAGCATTATATCTAAAACAAGATACATCAAGTGTACATATCTTGATTAAAAAATTTTACTGCTAAAAAATGCTAACCGTCATCTGAGCCTTCAGTGAGTCATAATCTTTTTTGCTGGTAGAGGGTGTGAAACATTGTGAGAATTACCAGAATGTGACAAGAGACATGAAGTGAGTACATGCTATCGAAAACATGGCGCCAACAGTCCTGCTTGACGCGGGGTTGCCACAGACCTTCAGTCTGTGAAAAACACAGTATCTGTAAAGGACCACAAAGCACATCACAGAAAAATGAGGTACGGCGACATTAGGACAAGTGGTATTACGGCATCTGGTACTAGGACACCTGGTTAGGATGCTCGGTATTAGGGTAAGTAGTATTGCAGCGTCTAGTGTTGGGATGCCTGGAGTTAGGATGTCTGGTATTGTTAGGATACCTGGGGTTAGGACGCCTGGGGTTAGGACGCCTGCCATTGGAACGCCTGGTGTTAGGATGCCTGACATCGGGACATCTGGTATTAAGATGCCTGTCATTGCACTTGAATGAATTCACGACCATTGACTTAACCAGTACCGAATGTTGTGCATCACACATCCAGCCTGTTTACACTCATAAACAGTGTTGCACTGGGCATTCCTGCACTTACATCCTGTCAATCAATATATATTTATTGAGTTCTTAACCATAAGCCAGACACACAGACGGAGAGTCTGCATCTGATGAAGCATACATTCTAGTGTCGGAAACAGATAAACAAAACCCAGGTCCATAAACAGTAAACGTGAGGCCTCAAGAGGTGGCGCGTGGGACAGAAGTCAAGCAGGAGCCTTGTCTTTCAGGCGTGTCCTTGTGCTCAGGCGGCAGTGCTGTGGCCGCAGAGGGTGGCCTTCAGGAAACCACGATATCCTCGTGTTTTGGGTTTTTTTAATTAATTTTTATTGGAGTGTAGTTGCTTTACAGTGTTGCATTAGTTTCTGCCGTACAGCAAAGTGAATCAGCCATACGTATACATATATCCCCTCTTTTTAAAAAAATTTCTTTATTTTATTTCTTTATTTTTGGCTGTGTTGGGTCTTTGTTGCTGCGCGCGGGCTTTCTCTAGTTGTGGCGAGAGGGGGCTACTCTTCCTTGCGGTGCATGGGCTTCTCGTTGCGGTGGCTTCTCTTGTTGTGGAGCACAGGCTCTAGGCGCGTGGACTTCAGTAGTTGTGGCGCACAGGGTCAGTAGTTGTGGCGCACGGGCTTAGCTGCTCCGCAGAGTGTAGGATCTTCCCAGACCAGGGATCGAACCCGTGTCCCCTGCTGGCAGGCGGATTCTTAGTCACTGCGCCAGCAGGGAAGTCCTTATCCCCTCTTTTTTGGATTTCCTTCCCATTTAGGTCACCGCAGAGCACTGAGTAGAGTTCGCTGAGCTATACAGTAGGTCCTCATTAGTTATCTATTTTATACATGGTATTAATAGCATGCGATGTCTTTGTTGACATGAATACAATACGGCAGAAGGATGTGCACGGCTAATCTTCTGCCACACGTTTCCAAACTGCCCTCTAAGTAGATCTCGCTAAAATATGCCGCGGCCAGGCTCCATCGTGCAGATCACACACACGCTCCCCAACATGGGTTTTGTCAAACTGTTGCCGATTGGGTGGATAAAGTTGATCTCACTTTTAATTACATTTTGGGGATAACAGTGTGATTTAGCATCTTTCATTCACCCAGCAAAATTTTTGAACACCCAGTATTTGCCATTATTATGATTTCTACGTTTTAGGTGAATGTTCTGTTATTTACCGTTCCACGCTTGCCTTTTGCCATTTAACTCTGTGATGTTCTAGATACTCTCGCCATGCGTGTGTGTGTAGTCAGCGCTGTCGGCCCTTCCTCGTTATGCTGTGTTTTCCCGCTTCTCTGCACGCCTGGAACACTTGCACTGGACGCCACACATTGTGAGTTCGTTCACCCGGTCGCTGCTGGCATTTCTGTTTTCCTAAATATACGCACTTTGCTCAGTATGCGATCAGCTTATTTAGAGACAGTTTGATTCTTTCCTTTCTTGTCTTTAAGCTTTGTTAGGTGGGAGCAGAGCCATGTTTAGTCAGGATAATTTTCCCCACAACCGAGGTCGTCCCTTCTTCTTATTCTCAGGGATGCCCAGTGATCTGTGGCTTCTTCTGCTCTTCCTCTTGGGAGCCTTCTCGTAAAAGGCGGAGATGTTGGATTGGGTAGAAAATCAAGACCCAACTTTATGAGGCCTATAAGAAACCCACCTGAAATATGAAGACACAAATAAGGGAAAAATAAAAAGACGGAAAAAGAGAAGCCATGTTAATATCAATCAAAAGAAGCCTGGAGGGGCCACATCAGTGTCAGACAGAGATTTCAGAGCAAAGGTTGTGACCAAGGGTGAAGACGGCCCTATCCCAGTGAGAAAGGAGCCGTTAATCAAGAGGACACCACAGTCCCGACCATTTCTGCGAGTAATAACTGAGCTTCAAGACGCGTGAGCCAAAACCGGCAGAACTTAGAAGAGAAACAGACAACCTGCAGGTTCGGGTGGCAACACTCAGAAGGACGCACAGACCTGAGCAGACTGCCAACCGGCCTGGCCGACTGACTCTGCAGACACTTCAGATGACAGCTCACAGCTCACAGAGCGTCTACCCAGATAGACCTTCTTCTTGCAGACACTTCAGACGACACTCACAGAGCACTTACCCAGATAGACCTTCTTCTTGCAGACACTTCAGACGACACTCACAGAGCACTTACCCAGATAGACCTTCTTCTTGGCCACAAAACCAGTCTCAATAAACGTAGATGATTCCAGCCATGCAGAATGTGTTTTCTGTCCACACTGGGACGAAACAAGAAGCACACAACAGAAAGATATCTGGGAAATCCCCCCAATATTTGGAAACTAAACAACCCATGGGGCCAAGAAGGGATTAAGATGGAAATTAGAAATTATTGTAAACTGAATGGAAATTTAAAAACTAATTTGTGGGATTCAGGAAAGTCATGTTTAGAGGGAAATTTATATCACTAAACACCTCAATAGAAATGAAGAAAAGTCTCAAGTGATTAACTTCAACTTCTTTTTTAAAAAATATTTATTTATTTATATTTTATTTGGCTGTGTCGGGTCTTAGTTGTGGCGTGTGGGATCTAGTTCCCGACCAAGGATTGAACCCAGGCCCCCTGCACTAGGAGTGCGGAGTCCCAGCCACTGGACCACCAGGAAAGTCCCTTAACTTCAACTTCTAACATCTGAAACTAGGAAAAGAAAATCAAACAAAACCCAAAGTAAGTAGAAGAAAGGAAATAAAGATCAAAATAGAAATTAATGAAATGGGGCTGGGCATGAACAAAGTTAGTTAAGAAGATTAATAAAATTGGACTTGAGTCCAGAACACCGATTACCACTCAGTAAGAAGCTCAGCAGCCCAATCAAGAAATGGGCAGAAGGGGCTTCCCTGGTGGTGCAGTGGTTAACCATCCGCCTGCCAACGTGGGGGACACGCGTTCAAGCCCCGGTCCGAGAAGATCCCACATGCCACGGAGCAACTAAGCCCGTGCGCCACAACTACTGAGCCTGTGCTCTAGAGCCCTCGAGCCACAACTACTGAGCCCGCATGCCACAACTACTGAAGCCTGCGCGCCTGGAGCCCGTGCTCTGCAACGAGAGAAGCCACGCAATGAGAAGCCCGTGCACTGCAACGAAGGGTAGCCCCTGCTGACCGCAGCTAGAGGAAGCCCACGTGCAGCAACGAAGACCCAATGCAGCCAATAAATAAATAAATAAAATCTATTAAATATATCTATATCTATATCTATATCTATATCTATATCTATATATATCTCATGCACATGACTTTAAAGAAAAAAAAAAAGAAAGAAAGAAATGGGCAGAAGCTCAAGGAGGTGGACCATAGCCCTCAGCTCAAATTGGGAGATCGAGGTGGCAGGTCACAATGAGAGCATGACCTAGATGGGATGGGAAGGGATGGGAAGGGCACTGCCTCCCCTTGGGTCCTCCTCCCCAAACCCATCACCCAGTCTAATCAAGAGAAAAACATCAGACAAATCCTAATTGAGAGACAAACAAAATTCCCGCAAAGCGCTCGTCAAAGCTGGCCAGGTCATCAAACAAGGAAAGTCTGAGAAATTGTCGCAGCCCAGAGGCGCCTAAGGAGATGTGACGACTGATGTATACGGTCCCTGGACAGGATCCCGGAACAGAGAGGGAACCGCAGGCAGACACTGTGGAAATCGGTTAGTAACAACGTTCTTGACGTGGGCTCCTCGACTGTGACAGTTGCGCTACTCTAACGTTACGTGTTTGCGGGGCATGTGGGAACTCTCTGTACTGCCTCTCTTCATAATTTTTCTGTAAATCTAAGATTGTTCTAAAATAAAAAGTGCATTTTTGAAAGTGTGCAAACGATTTGAATAGGGATTCTGTCAAAAAAGATATAAAAATAACTACTAAGCACATAAAAAGATGCTTCACATCCCTGTTCAGAAGAGAAAGGCAGCGGCTGCCTCGCACCCGCCGTGGCGGTTAGAACTTCAGGGCCACCTAGGAGCACGTGCTGGCGGGAACGCGGAGCAATGGGGCCCCGTACATGCTGGTGGGAGTTTAAAACGGCACAACTACTTTGGAAAACAGCTGGCAGTTCCTGAAAAGTGGAACCTCGGTTAGCTACACAACTCGGTGCCCACTCGTGGGTATCCCCCCACGACAAATGAGGCAGGCACACACACAAGACTGTCTGTGCGGCTTTATCCACAAAGACCAAACTGGAAGCAACCCCGCGTCCGTTACCGGTGACCGGACACACCCTCGGTGCCCACCCTCTCAGCCCTAAAGGGGAAGGAACGGTGGGCACTCAGCAAAGCACCACCTCGGTGAACAGCCAGCCCCATCCCGCGATGGCCGCCTGTGCTGTGACTGTGTTTATGTAAGATTCTGGGGAGTGACCTGCAGGCACAGAAAGGAGGTCAGCGGTCGTCTGCACGTGGTTTGGTGGGAGGAATTACACGGGGCCACCAGGAACCTCGGGGGGACGGATGTGCCCAGTGTCCTGACTGCGGTGGTGGCTTCATGGATGTGCACGTTTGTCTAATTGCGTGATTTATACTACGGCCGCTACGCCTCCATTAAGCGGCTTTAAGATGGGTTGTGTTACCGAGGACGCCTGCTGTTGGGATGGTCAAGTGTGTGGACCACGGTGCCTGAGGCCGGTTTCCAGGCGGGCCGGGGACAGCTAGAGCTTCAGCCCCTGCCCTCGTGCCTGCGGGGCGGCCCCCTCAGCTCAACACCCTCCACAGGGGAGGAAGGGAGAGGCCGTGCGGGACCCTGGGCGGGGACTGGGAACAGGCACACGGTCCCTGCCGCACCAGGCGGGCTGGGGGCCCCCAACAGCGTCGGCACATAACTGCTTTCTGATCGGGCCACCTTTGCATCCCTAAAATGAACCTTTTCTGTAGAATTCTGTAAGAAATGCCAACCTTCAGTCCCATCTCTGGCTTAGCATTTGGCACTGCTGTTGCCGTGGGAGCCTGGCCCGCCCAGCCGAGTTTTGGCATCTTCTTGTGCTGATTTCACAGAAATAACCAGGAGGATTTCCTTCTTTTCCTCCCTTCCAAGAACATTCTAAATATCGTAAGAATTATCTGTTTCTTGACTGTTTGAAAGAATGCATCTGTGAATTCTTAGGCATAGTTCTGAGTTTTTGACAACATTTTTTAGAAAATCTACTTCACGCAGGTTTTCAAGTGTATGGATAGAGTGTAAAGATGTTACTTGATCATTCTAACATCTAACGTCTAATGCAGCTGTTTCTCCCTCACTTTTTCCTGAATTCGCATATCTTTGTGCCCTTTTCTGTCCCCTCGACCCGAGCAGGTGCCCGTCCACGTCCACGGAGTTTGAAGCTCCACCTCTTTAGGGCGGTGCCCTTGCTGTCGGCTGAGCTCACCTCCCCCTGCCCCCCCCCCCCCCACGAGGCCGGAGCCCATGTGTGAGGCCCGGGCCCCAAGGGTTTTGCAGGCTGGCTGCCCCGAAGATCTCACTAGATCTTGCATCGCATGGTACTCAAGCTCCCAGAAATGCAGCGACTGTAGTTTCACTCGTGTTTTCTAACGCATAAGAGAAACTTCACGTCTGTAGGGTTGGGAGGAGGGCTTTTGTTCCCAGTTTCCCTGTTTGTCGTGCTGTCTGCTTTCCTGACGCCATCAGACACTCGGTCTCATTCCTACTTTGAAAACATGTTGAGGTTGTCTCTGCAGCCTGACATGTTTTTTTGAGACATGGGATTATAAATTGATTTAAATTTTCTCTTTTCTTATTGGGATAAAACGTACATGACATAAAACTTGCCGTTTTAACTATTTTAACTATTTTTTGGGGGAGTGGGGCTGCATTGGGCTTCGTTGCTGCTCGCGGGCTCTCTCTAGTTGCGGCGAGCAGGGGCGACTCTTCGTTGCCATGCGCGGGCTTCTCATTGTGGTGGCTTCTCTTGTTGCAGAGCATGGGCTCTAGAGCGCAGGCTCGGTAGTCGTGGTGCACGGGCTTAGTTGCTCCACGGCATGTGGGATCTTCCCGGACCAGGGCTGGAACCCCTGTCCCCTGCACTGGCAGGCGGATTCTTAACCACTGCGCCACCAGGGAAGTCCCTTAACTATTCTTAAGTGTACAGTTCAGTGGCATTAAGTACATTCACGTTGCTGTGCAGCCGTCAACATCCGTTTCCAGGACTTTTCAATCTTCGCAAACTGAGGCTCTGTCCCCGTGAAGCACTGACCCCCCCCCCCCGGCTCCCACCATCCGCTTTCTGTCTCTGATTTTGCCTACTTTAGGGACCTCATGTAAGTGGAATCGTACAGTATTTGTCCTTCTGTGTCTGGCTTGTTCCATTTCGCATGATATTTTTAAAGTTTACCGCATTGTAGCGTGTGTCAGAATTGCGTTCCTTTTAAAGGCTGCATAGTATTCCATCGTATGGATGGACCACACTTTGTTTATCCGTCATCTGTCGGTGGGCATTTGGGTTATTGTGATGCTGCTGCTGTGAGCACGGGGTACATACATCTACTTTCAATTCTCTCAGTGTTCCTGCTTTCAGTTCTTTTGAGTTTATACCCAAAAGTGGATTTGCTGGATCCTATAGTAATTCTATATTTAATTTTTTGAGGAACCTCCATACTGCTTTCCACGCAGCTGCACCATTTTAAGTTCCCACCAGCAGTGCACAGGCCTCCAGTTTCTCCACATCCTGGCCGACACTTGTTCCCTGGGTTGGTTTTGGTTTGTTTGGGTTTTAAGTGATGGCCATGATGATGACTGTGAGGGGAGCCTCTTCAGGCTGTGGACGAACATTCGATTGCTCTTTGTGAACGTTCCATGAGTCTGAAAAAAACACGGGCTGTGGTTTTTAGGATCTAGGTTTGGCATGAACCTGGTTTGTAACCTGCCAATCTGTTTTCTGTCTTTAGATAATCATAAAAACGTACACAGGGTTTTTTTCTCCTTGTCTGCACTTGGCCCTCGTATCGCATGGTGGAGCCCCCCGCCCGCGGCCGCCTGGGACTCCCTGACATGGGGGCATCGTGGCCGCGTGGCCCTGTGCCCTAGAGGTCAGCTCGTCTCCAGCCATTTGCAGGGGCTGCAACCGAAACAAACAGGCCAAGTCAGTGGCCTCAGCACCGGCTCCTCCAGGGACGGGTGTGGTTCATTGGGATGGATGTAGGGAGGGGCCGGCAGGGTGGGTGGGTGAGTGGATTCTGAATGCGCTTGAGTGTGACTGCGGCCCAACCCACTGGGAGCACACCCCCGACAGACTCCGGGGGCACCTTCCTGGGCTCCCCAGCAATAGACATGGTCGCATTTAAAACATCTCCAGGGCTTCCCCGGTGGCGCAGTGGTTAAGAATCCACCTGCCAGTGCACAGGACACGGGTTCAAGCCCTGGTCTGGGAAGATCCCACATGCCGTGGAGCAGCTAAGCCCATGTGCCACAGCTACTGAGCCTGTGCTCTAGAGCCCGCGGGCCACAACTACTGAGCCCCTGGGCCACAACTACTGAAGCCCACACACCTAGAGCCCGTGCTCCGCAACAAGAGAAGCCACTGCAATGAGAAGCCCACGCACCACAACAAAGAGTAGCTCCCGCTCGCCGCAACTAGAGAAAGCCTGTGCACAACAGCGAAGACCCAACACAGCCAAAAATAAATAAATAAAATAATTTTTTAAAAAAAATTTAAAAGAAACAACATCTCCAGTCAATGACCTTCTCACTGTTACTCTCCAGGTGTTTCCAGGACCCACAGCAGGGATGCCATTTCCCATCCGTAAGGCACCTGGATCAGATCTCCTCTGACATTTATTCTGCCACGTGAACCCTAACTTTATCTAAACCCCCAAAAAAGAAAAAAGAAAGACTCATTGGAGTTTCCGTTGGAAGCGTAACCCAGGTTGTGTACAATCGTATATTAACTTTGGAGGGACTGGCATCTTCATGACACTGAGCCAGCCCGTCAGGAAGCTCAAGAGTCTGTGCAAAGCCGTCACATTTAAGGAGATATTTTCTACGTGCAGGTGCTATAGGTCTCTTTGTTAAACGTATTCCGATTTTCTACATTTATAATTATCGTAAATGGACCATTGTTTTCATTTATGTTTCTAGCTTGTTGTTGATAGTATGAGGCAAATTTTAACCATTATTTATCTATAAATATTGCACTTAGTCATTCTGCCACATTCCATCATTGGTTCTGGTTGGTTTTCACTGGAGTGTCATGAGTTTTTTAGGTATATGGTCATGTCACCGGCAAAAGAGGTGGGTGCGGAGAGAGAATTTGATATCTCCTTTTATAGTGTAATACCCCTTAATTTTTCTCCTTATGAAATTCAGTAGACCCTCCAAAACAATTTTTTAAAAGTAATAATGAAGTTCCTAAACTTTCTCTTTTTCTTCTTTAAAATTAAAGGCTATAACTTTTCCTCCAGAAACAGTTTTAGCCGTGGATCCCAGCTTAGCCGCGGATCCCAGCTTAGCGGTGGATCCCAGTTTAGCCACATGGATCCCAGTTTAGACAGAAAGTGCTTATTTTTCTTTGCTTTCTAGAGTTTTTACAATTTCAGTTTTATTTCCCCTTCAACTTAAGGGTTAATCAGGGACATGTTTCTAAAACTCAAACTTGTAAAGTTATGGGTTTGGTCATCTTTTCATTACTTGGATCTGGCCGGGTGACGACCGGGGAAGACAGCCGGGTGATGACTGGGGAAGACGGCCTGTATCACACGTCTCATTGCTCGTTTGTTAGGGCTTTAGATCAGTTTGGGTGTGATGTGATTGACGCCGGGTGAGCACTGCCTGGGTAAAGTGCGTTTCCCTGGGTTCTGACTGTTGCACGGCCCCTTGGCAACCCGCAGCCCCCCACCTGCCCTGGGCCCCAGGCAACCCTGACGTGTTTGCGGTCGCCATACATGGATTTGCACTTCTGTTGACATAAGTGAAGTCATAGAATTTGTGCCTGGCTTTTTTCACTCAGCGTAAAGGTTTTGAGATTCCTCCACACTGCCGAGAGCATCAGTGCCCTCGGGTGGATGGACCAGCCTTCGTGTGTCCGTTCACCTCCTGACGGGCGTTGAGGGGCCTCTCTTTTGGGGCTGTTACAGATTGGGCTGCACATGCCGTTCCCACTGCGTCTCCATTTCTCTGGGTAGGTGCCGAGGAGTGGGACTGCGGTGGATGTGCATGTTGAATTATAGGAAACTGTCCAACTGCCGTCCCAAGCGGCTACACCCCCGCCGTCCTGCCGGCCACGGGCGAGGGTCCTGGGTCCCCCCCAGCTTCCGGGCACATGCTTGGTCTTTCTTATCGTAGACATCGTGTGGGCGCCTGGTGGTCCCGCTTTGTGAGTTCAGTTTGCACCCTAACGACCGAGCGTGTTGATCACTCTTTGTAAGAGCAGGCACGTCTTTTCAGGTCCTTACTTGCCACCTGTGTCTCTTCTCTGGTAAAACGTCTATTCAGAGCTTCTGTTTTTAAAATCAGGTGGTTTGTGTTCTTGTCCTTGAGTTCATTATGTATTCTGGATATGAGTTTATCAGACGTATGGTCTGCAAATATATTCTCACAGTCTTGCCTTTTCTTTCTTTTTTCTTTTAACAGTGTCTTTTGAAGAACAGAAGCTTTTTGTCGATGAAGTCCAATGTATCAGTTTTTCTTTTAAGGCTCATGCTTTTTGTCACCTGTGTAAGGAATCTTTGCCTAGGTCAAGGTCACCAAGATTTTCTTTTATGCTTTCTTCTAGAAGTTTTGTAATGTTAGCTTTTCCATTAGGTCTGTTACTGAGCTTTGTATAAGGTGTGAGGTTAGGGAAGACATTTATGAGTTTGTGCATTTGCGTAGGAATATCTCATTGTTTTAGTACCGCTTGTGAAAAGGCTATCCTTTCTTCACTGAATAATCTTTGCAACTTTGTCAAAAACTCACTTGACCATATATGGGTCTATTTCTGGACTGTCTATTCCATTCCATGGGTCCACATGTCACTTCTCCTGTCAGTACCATACTGTCTGGATTATATAGACCTTGGAAGCAAGCAGGGTAAGTCCTCTAAAGTTGTTCTCCTTTTGCAGAATTGTTTTGTCTATTCCAGGCCTTTTGCCATTTCCATATAAACTTTAGAGTGAGCCGGTAAATTCATTCAAAAAAGCCTATTTGCATTTTGTTTGGGATTGCACCGAATCCAGTGTTCGGGAAAACTGATCTCATAGCAGTGCTGAGCCCATGAACATGGTGTATCTGTCTATTTGTTTAGGTCGTTTCAGATTTCTCTCAACAATTCTATAGTCTTAGGTAAAACAGACTTGCACATCTATTAACAATATAGTCATAAATTTTTATGTTTTTGTCAGCATTGCTAATGGAATTGTTTTTATTTTTTATTACTTTTCTTTTTAATACATTTATTTATTTACTTACTTATTTTTGGCTGCGTTGGGTCTTCGCTGCTGTGCGCGGGCCCCCTCTAGTTGTGGTGAGCAGGGCCCGCTTTATTTTGGGGTCATATTCAGATTGATAATCAATAAAAATTTGTGGTGTTACGTGAGAGTCTAGTTTCATGCTTCTCACAAGGAGCTCAGTCACCCCAGGGAAATATGGCTCTCGTCTCCAGGGTTCTGAGGCCCTTCCTGTCACTGGCCACGTGTCCGAGCCCCGTGTCTGTGTGTCTGTGGGTCTACAGGCAGTCTGTCCACTCGGTCACTCTGCCTCCCTCCCCTGCAGAACTGCATGCTATGTCCCACGCATGGCGGCCCCTCCTGGCAGGAGGCTCACCTCCTCTGCTTCTCTCTGCGGTGTCTCCTGACCAGGGGCCTTTGCATTTCTTTATGCAACACTCTTCACTTGCCAATTGTCACAGAATTTCCTTTCTAGCTCTTTTTTTTTTTTTTTTAATTTATTTTTGGCTGTGTTGGGTCTTCGCTTCTGTGCGAGGGCTTTCTCCAGTTGTGGCAAGCGGGGGCCACTCTTCATCGTGGTGCGCAGGCCTCTCACTGTTGCGGCCCTCTTGTTGCGGAGCACAGGCTCCAGACGCGGAGGCTCAGTAGTTGTGGCTCACGGGCCCAGTTGCTCCGCGGCATGTGGGATCCTCCCAGACCAGGGCTCGAACCCGTGTCCCCTGCATTGGCAGGCGGATTCTCAACCACTGCGCCACCAGGGAAGCCCCCCTTTCTAGCTCTTGAGAGTCTGAGTGCGACTGCACAGATCTGTGACTCAGTTTGTGGAGAACAGACATTACATTACGGAGTCTCCCCATCCGTAAGCCTGACAATTATCTTTCTTTCTTTAGGTGTTTTTTAGCTTTTCATTAAATTTCATAATTTTTCCCATAGTTTTATTTCAAGTTTAAAAAGTAGTTTTCTCTTTTAAAAAATTGACTTTAGTCTAAATGCAACATGGTGCCCTGGATTGGATCCTGGAACAGAAAAGGACATTAGTGGAGAAGGTGGTGGCGTCTGAATACGGCCTGTGGTTTGGCCGATGGCAGAGTGTAGGTCATTTTCGCTTTGATGAACGTACCAGGGTCAACACGGGGTGATGCTGGCCACTGGCGCTCAGGAGCCCTTGGACTACCTGCGTGACTCTTCTGTAAACCTAAAATTATTTCCAAATGAAGTTATAGGGGTCAGCTTTAATTTACGTACTGTTTAAATAGACATCGTTTCCATCACGTATGAGGCAGCGTAATCGGATGCAGCGAAGGTGGTGAACGCTGAGAAGGGTTTTGACCACAGGGGCCACCAGTGCACACACGGAGTCCCAGGAAAACCTGCCTAGAAAGACCCTGGGTCGGGAGCAAGTAGGAGGAGGTTCGGGAATTCAGCGCAAGGAAGAACGGCAGGTGCGAAGGCCCTGAGGTAGGAACATCGCAACCCCTCACTCCACGTCGCCCCCCAGCAGGCCTGCAGAGAAATCTTAGCATCTTCATCTCCTACAGAGTCGGGGTGGGTATTACGTCAGGGAGGGAGGAGAACCTGGGGGCCGTGGACTGAAGGACGGCGCAGAGCTGCGGCAGGCGGAGGCCAGGGCAGGCCCGGGCCAGCTCCTGTCCACCATCCACAGGCCGGTGTGTGGGCAGACCCCGTCTCCTCCTGTGCGGGCACCCCGCGAACGCTGTTCTAGAAAGTTCTCCCTAGCTGTTGGGTTTCTGCGTAACCCGCACCCAAGTGTGGGACCTGCTCCAGGGTTAGAGAGGCGCCGCCACCTCATCTTGCGCTGAGGTCGTCCCCGGGGCTTTGACTGTCAAGGAGGGCTGGGACCCACCGCCCCTGCCCCGGCGCCCCCCTCCCCACTAGTCACGGCAAGGTGAGGCTCCGAGAAGAGCTAGGGCAGGGGTGGGGTCGGCCCCTGTGCCCACACCTCTACGTGGCCGGCACGGCCGGCTGCGGGACCCCCGCCTGGGATTCGGGAGGCTTGGGCTGCGGCTCTCGGTCCAGCCTTGGGCACCGCGTGGGGACGGTGCGGGGTCCGCGTGCGGAGGCGGGGTCGGGCGAAGGGCGGGGCCACGGGGGAGGGCCCGCAGCGTCGGTGACCATCTTGGTGCCGGGCGTCCACACCGCGGTCGAGTGAGCGTTGGTGCCCCGCCCTGGCCGTGGAGAGACCATCGGCCTCCAGAGTCCCCTCCGTGTGCTGGGGTAGCTCTCTGCCTCCGGGGGTCAGCCCGGCGCTCCAGTGGGGGCAGGGCCAGACCCCTGGTCTGGGGTGGGGCTCCTGGTGTGCAGAGCTCAGCACACAGCGGGTGCTCAGTAAACGCCTGTTGGACCACTAGGCCCAGAGCCACACAGCACGTTGGAGGAGCAGGTCTGGGGCCCCAGACCACCCAGGCAGGGAGGCCCCTCCAGCCCCCACCCCAGCCTCCACCCGCTTTCCCTCTGGGGAGAGAGATGGAGACGAGACTGGTTCACCCACCTCTGCCTTAAGATGCCAGTACTCTCCAGGGGGCAGAAGGAGCTATCGGTCACTCTCACTTCAGTGTGAACGAGCTTGTTCAAGGGGGGATTTGCGTAGAAGCTGGGCCGCCGGCCAGGGAGGCTGGGAAGGTTGCAGCTGCTCGCGGACTGGGGCTTGTCCCTGCTTGCCCCACCGCCCGCCGGGGACGGCGGCCCCAGAGGTGGGGAGATGCCAGCCCCTCATCCAGGGAGCGATGAGACAGTGTATCAGCAGCCCTGCTCATGACCAGTTTCCTTGAGCCACTGGCTTGAAATCTCCTTTGCAGAGTTCTGCAGATGTGGGTGGACACGGACGCGAGGCTCTAGGTTTTCTGTTAGCATCTGTAGCTGTGCCATCGGCCGAGCCCCATCCAGGCGGGCTCCCCGTCCCTGCAGTGACTGGTGGCAACTACCCTGCGACCCTGTAGTAGTTTCAGCAACTAGGAAGGCCCACGTGGTGCAGGCGTGGCCCGGCCCGACGGAGGTCTAGTTTTCAGCCCAGAGCACTCAACCAGAAGTTGCCCCCTTCCCACCAAGTGGTTCCCTCTGCCCACACGGGGCAGGGGTGTCACTCCCGAGGAACGGGCAGATGCGTCATTGGTGCAGGTGTCTCAGGGCAGGGAGTCTCTCCAGGTTCCGTGCTGCACGGACCTGTGTAGCCTCAGAACAGAACAGGAGTCCCTGCAGCGCTGAGGACAGCACAGTGGAGACTCCGAGAGAAGCGGGCAGGACAGAGCCGGGCCTCGAAGCCAGGGCGGGGAAGGGGGCACCCCTGGGTATGGGCGTAGAGGGGTGGTGGTGTCAGCAGCCACACACCCACCTCGCGGCTTGTTCCCGAGGCGTGGACTCAGCTAGCCTTGGGCCGCGCTTGGGAGGGACCATCACGGGATGAGAGGGCAGAGGCAGGACCTGCAGAGACCGGTGGCTGGAGAGGCGGGGGACAGGACGGCGGTCACAGGGCAGCAACCTGGCCCGGGGTCCACTCAGGAGCGTGGCTGGTTCCCAGGGGGTGTGCAGGGGTGACGGGGCACTGGCCTCACGCCTGTAGGCCATGTGTGGGTATGTGCTGGGCGCTTCTGGGGGACTGGCCACAGGGGCTGAGGTCGGCTGACCCGCAGCGCTAACGCCTGCACTCCCCTCCCCATGACGCCCGTGCATCCGGGTGCAGTGGGGCTGGGGCCACCGCGGGCCAGGACCACGCTCTGAGGCAGTAATTACGCATCTCTGTCCCGGGGGCCGAGCCAGAGAGGCATCCGAGGAGGTGTTTGTTGTCGCCTGTGAGTCAGGAGCTCGCGAGGAAAGTGCAGCTGGCGAGGCAGAGAAGTTATGGCCTTGGGGCTGCCACATGCAGCCGCCAGCAGCCCTGCACAGTGACCGAGAGCCCGCCAGACGCCTGTCGCCTGTCCCCGGCGCCTCAGCCCACACAGCCGTGCACTCAGCCACGCTGCCACGTTGGGGAGGCTGAGCCTCTGCTGCACTCGGGCCCGGAGAAGACGCACGCGCGCGCACACACACACGCACAGCTGCCCTCAGACACTGGCAGACACACACGCTCCACCCCAGGAGCTCACGCACACGCAGCCGCGGCCCAGAGGCCTGAGGCCGCCGCCCTGCTGGACGGGAGCGGGGCAGGGAGAGGGCGGGCCCGGCCTGACTGCCGCCTCCCTGTGCCCAGGGGCCACCAAGGACATGGGCAAGATGCTCGGGGGCGACGAGGAGAAGGACCCTGACGCCGCCAAGAAGGAGGAGGAGCGGCAGGAAGCGCTGCGGCAGGAGGAGGAGGAGCGCAAGGCCAAGTACGCCAAGATGGAGGCCGAGCGCGAGGTCATGCGCCAGGGCATCCGCGACAAGGTGCGCGCGCGAGGGGGGCGCGGTGCTGCCGCCGGGGGCCCCCTCGCCCCCCTCGCCCCCCTCCTCTGCAGCTCTAGAGCAGACCCTGGGGTGGTCCGGCGGGAGGGGCACAGGCCGCCGGGTTCACCGCACCCCAGGGTGCACGCCTGCCACACGGGCTCACCGGGACTGGGCTCACTCTGCGCGGCCCCGAGTCCTTCTTGGGCCTGACGGCAGGGACCCGCTCCCATGCTCCCGGGCTCCTCACACGGGGTCAACCCTAGCCCAGCTCCTCCTGTTGCCGACCCCAGGGCTGCCCCAGAGGACCCGGCGGGGGTCCGCCCGGAGGCAGGGGCAGCGCAGCGCAGTCAGGGGCTGGCCCACAGGCAGGCCCTGGGTCGGTGGGTCGTCATGGGCGGGGGAGGCACCTCACCACCCCTGGGTGGGCCTCAAGCAGGGTGTTGGGGGAGCGGACCTGCGAGCTGTGAGGTCTGGTTGGGGGCTGGCTGCAAGCTGGAGGCCACGACCTTTTCCAGAACCATCTGGGCGACCTTCCCCTGTGCGTGAGGGCAGTGAGAGCATCGTTCCAGGTGCGGAAACCGAGGCCCAGAGCAGGGGTGGGTGTATGAGGCTGAGTCGGCAGCTAGGCCACAGGTGGGCTGTGCCCCAGGGGCATGTCCACCGCCCAGCCTCAGTTGCCCATCCAGCGCCTGGGTCAGAAGGGCTGGAGAGGCCGGGAGAGGGCAAGTGTGGGGCAGCAGCTCTGGCCTTGTCCGGAGTGGGCTGGGCTGGGCGCCAGGTGGAGGACAGGAGCCCTCCCTAGGAGCCCAGGGCGTCCCTGAGCCATGTGGCCTCCCGAGGTCCACACCATCTCGGGGCTCGCCCGCCACCCTTGGCCCTGCACAGGCCAGGCCCCTCCGTCGAAGGCGCTCGATTGCAGCCACTGGGTCCTGGGGCCCAGGTGGGGAGCTCAGTTTGGGGGATGCTGCTTCGCTTGCTTCTGTCCTGGCCCCTCACCCCGACACCCCCGTCTCTGGGCCCGAGGGAAGCGTTCCCAGACATTGGGCATGAAATCTGTGGGTAGGGGGCCAGGTGGGGGCGGTGGGGGCCTCCTGAGGGCATCTCCACAGTCCCCAGCCCTAGGGGGACCAGCCAAGGTGCCCGGGCTTCGGGGCGGGACGGCTCAGGCCGCAGAGCCCTCCCACCTGCTTGGTGCCTCAGCACCTCAGCCTGATGCAGAAGCTGAGGTGGGGGCACAGGCGGGGCGCCTGCAGGTCTCTGAGCCCACAAGGGGTCCCCCACATTGATGGGGGCCACTCACCCTGATGTTCCCCCCACTGGTCACTGGGCACCTTTCCTGGGACCTGCAGAAAGTTCGAGTTGATTTTGCTGGGATGGCAGCTCGTGAGCCCCCCACCCCCAGGACCAACCCTGCTGCCGTCCTGACTTGAGGACTCAAGGCTTTTTGAGCTGTTTGCGGAAGAGCCAGGAAGTGCGCACCATGGATCAGACAGCAGAGACGGCCAGACCCCACTCAGGCTGTGCTGGGGGACATCAGCGTAGCCATCGGGAAATGGAGGACAGGGCTGGGGGGAGTCAGAGGATAGAGAGACAGAGATACAGACAGAAACAGAGAGAGACAGAGTGAGAGCCGCCCAGGCAGAGTATCTTCTGAGACGGGAGTAATGGGGGGTAGCCCCGAGGGTGGGACAGAGACCGAGAGATGGCGGGGAAGGATGGGGAGGTCCGTCTGTCCACTGTCCATCTCTGTTCAGCCAGCCTGCCAGCCATGGCTTGGCCCCAGGTGGACACCTAGTGGGGAATCCTGGGGGGTGAACTTATTCATCCCAGCCCTCGAGCCCCCAAAACAGGTCCCAGTGTGTGGCCAGGTCAGAGCCCCCTGGGGGTGTGGCGCTGTGGGCACGGCTTCCCCAGCCTCCCCCCTTGTGAGCCAGCTGCCCGGTGAGCCCTGCCCCAAGCCTCGGGAACTGTCCAGGAGCTCAGGTATGCATGTAGGTTGGGGCCAAGGCTCAGCCGGGTGGGGGTGGGGCAGGTGCTGACAGTGTGGGTTTCTGTGCATAACACACTCCGCTCGTTTTGCCTTTAATAGGAAAGGCCCTTCTGTCCCTCCTCTCTCCACACCCGCCAGTGGCCCCCATTTCTCCCAGGGCCCCAGCCCTACATGTGCGGTGACCTCTCCCCGCCCCCAACGGGGCTCCCACTGCCCCAGGGCCTTTGCATGGCTGACTGCTCCTCTCTGGAGCCCCCTGAGGCTCCTCCCCCCGCCCCCACTCCTTGCCTGTTTCATTTTACTCTGCACCTGCCTTCGCCTGTGGCGCTCATGCTTTTTACGTGTGAGCTGTTCGTTGTCCTGCCCTCACGGGGAGGACGGGAGCTCTGCCGGCCTGCACCTGGGCTGAGATGCTGAGCTAGCAGTGAGTGATGAGTGTGTGAGTGTGTGAGTGAGTGAATGAGTGTGTGTGTGAGTGATGAGTGAATGAGTGTGTGAGTGAGTGAGTGAGTGATGAGTGTGTGAGTGTGTGAGTGAGTGAATGAGTGTGTGAGTGAGTGATGAGTGAGTGAATGAGTGTGTGAGTGAGTGATGAGTGAGTGAATAGGCATCAGCTCCAGGGTCCTCTTCGTCCTCTGGGACATCTAGTGGGACTTAAAGGTCACAGAGTGAGTCCCAGTGGAAGTGGGGATGTGCCCCGCCCTGAGGGCAGCTGAGGGCCTGCGGCTCCATGTGAGGCCAGGGGGCAGGGTGACGCTCACCCACCCCCACCCCCAGCCAGGGACGGGCGATGGATCACGTGCTCCCCGTCCTCAGGACCCCAGCTTCCGGGGCGGCCACATGGAGGGCTGCACCCCTTGGCAGAGCCCCAGGGCCCTCCAGCCTGTGCCCCGTGGGTCCCCTGGGCAGGGGTCCTGCTTCCCCAGACGAGCACCCCGCCATCTGGGGCCCGCGTTGGGCGGGTGAGCGCCTTCGCTTCTGAACCGCCTGCACGGGCCCCGGGCTGCTTCTATAGCCCCCGCCAACCCCCAGACCCGCCGTGGCTCCACCAGCCGCAGCGGCAGGCCTCATCCCACCGGGCCCGGGCCTGCTTCCTGCGCACATCCGGGGTCTGATCTGGGCCGCCCAGGGGCCGGGGTGGTGTCCGCCGAGTCCAGTGGCCAGGGCAGGGGTCAGAGGCGGCCCCCGCCCCGCGCACTGGCTGGGCCCAGGTTTCCTCTCCTGCTGTCGGGGGTTTAGGCAGGACTAGTGCGCCAGGGCCCGTTCCTGGAGGGCGGCCTGCAGGAACGGTGTGGGGTGTGTTGGGGAGCACACAGACGCCTGCTGGGGCCCCCCGACCAGCACAGAGCTGAGTCTGCCGGGTGGGGGCCTTTCCTGGGTGACTGCAGAGCTAACCAAGGCGGTGGCCACTGGGCCAGGCCTGGGAGTGTGCAGGGAAGAGGGCGATGGTGAGCTGCCCCCACTCGTGGGTCAGAGGCAGCTCAGGACAGGCCTGCCACATTCTGGACGCTGGGGCCCCAGGAGCCCCAGGTGCCCCCTGGCGATGCAGGGTGCAGGCCAGAGCACATCCCTAGCCCCGGCTGTCCTGACTCTGAGGGGAGCTCAGCGCCTGGCGCCCCTGCCCACCGACCCCTCCCCCTCCCCACGCCCCCAGGCCCTGCCCCCGCGAAGTCCGCGGGACACCCGTGTCCTCAGAGACCTTCTCCACCCGGTGTGCTTAGGCAGCTCCCTGCTGCCCTCCTGCTCCCCACAGGTGGGAACCCTGGCCTTCAGGTGTGTCTACCCCAGTGGCCCTCGCTGGCCCCGGGGCTCCTGGTGCCGTGTCTGCCTACCCACCCCCAGACCTCAAGGCTAGTCAGAGAAGAGGGTGCAGAGCTGCATGGCACGGGATCCCATCGAGCTGCGCCGTACAGGGCCCCATCGGGTCGGGGCAGGGGCTCCATCAGATGGGGGCCGAGGGGCCAGGCCGGGGTCACGCGTCGTCCGGGCGCCCGGCTCCCCAGGCGACCTCGTCTGCATTCCGGACTTACCATCTGACGCGCCGGCAGGCGCTGAGCTGCGCGGGTCCAGGTTGGAGGGGAGGCGGGCCCACCTGCGTCATTTGCATACGTTCTTCCTGATTTGCATACCCACCTTCTGGTTTGCGCACGCACTGCCAGGTTTGGTGCTTCCTGCTGCCCACGTTCCGCAGCCTCGAGCCACAACCACCCTCAAGCCAGCGCCGAGCTGGTGGGTCCGAGTCGGTCCGGCCCCCACATCCCAGGTTTGTGCTGAGAGTAACAGGTGTGGGCACATACGGATTCCCACCGGTAAGGAGTACCGCATTGCCCAGGGTGCCGGCCGCCCTGGGCTCCCTCCCGGCCACGGGGTGTGCGGTGGGGCCCTGCCGTCTCAGTGGTTGGGGAGGATGGGGGGTGTCCAAACCGGCTCGCAGCCAGACCACATCAGAGCCAGGCTCTGGCGGCACCCCAGAGAGTAAGGTGGCCCTCATGTGTGCCCAGAGTGGCGTTAGCCTCGGAATGAGCCTCTGGAGCAGCTGGGTTGGGGCCTGGAGTCTCCTTCCTGGACCCTAGAGGGGAGGACCTGACACAGGTCCCTTCCCAACCCCGAGTCAGGGAGGCCCCTCTGCTCGACCACATACCGCATGTTCCCGCTCTTACGTGTGTGCCACTGTCACCCGCCCGTTCCGCCAGCACCGTGTGTTCCCCTGAGCATGTGCAGCTTTGCTGTGAGTGTGTGTGGGCTTCGGCCACCACAGCCCCCCGTGGTGAGGAGGTCGCGGCAGGTGTGGTGACCCGGGAGGAGGGCTGTGCTCCTAGGGCCAGTCCACCCGAGTGGCTGCAGTCTGGTCGGCTTGTCGCACTCTCCACCCTGAGCTGACCTGACGGTGCTCAGTGGGGAGGCCCTCTGGGTAGCGTGCCGCTGCTCAGAATATACTCTGGTGCCCTACGCCCCCCACCCCGCATGGAGACCCTCTCCCCGCTCCTGGCTCTTGTTCACGGTGCACAGGGGCCTTCAGGCTGCCTGGAGCCCCTGCTGAAGAAGGGTAGACAGACCCGTCATCCCTGCCGCCTCTGCCTGAGGGGACCCAGGCTGCGCTCTGGTCACCGGTGGGCCGAGAGCATGGCCTCCCTCTTCAGACTCTGCTGAACGTGGGCCTTGCCTCCGCCATGCCTGAAGCCATCCGCAGCCTCGAGGGAGGAGGTGGGTGCAGAGGTTTCCCTCAGTAAGCTGGGGAGTGGGACACAGCCAGCCCTCACCCCCCCAACCTGGAAACAGAGGGAAGGGTCTTCTTGGAGGGCCAGGGTGCCCTTCCCCCACACACACCCACACCTGCCACAAGCACCAGAAGCAGAGCCCACCGCTTCTTCCAGGAGGGGCTGGTGAGGAGAGATGGCCGGGCATGGGGGATCCTCCCCAGGGCCAGCAGTCCTGCACTGTGTGCTCCCCAGGAGGGTTCTGCCTGTCAGTAATGGATAATCCACCATCGCTGACACCCACACGTGCTCCCCAGTGCTTCCTCTTTACCTCATCAGTGCTTCTGCTCCCAGACATTCCCTAATGTGTGAGCCAGGACCGCAGACCTGGCCAAGGGGCACCCCTCTCCCCAGCCTGGGAGGGTCCTGAGCTCTGCCCCCCAGATGGGCGACCTGCCCCCCAACACACCAGGCCAGCTTGGTCCCACCAGGTTCCCAGCAGCCCTAAGGCAGGAGGCGTTTCCCTGGTCTCATGGCCGCAGGCGCACGCGCATCCGTGCTGTTCTTCCGGGAGGGCTGGTGAGGACGCTGATGGGCCTGGCGGAGGGGGGGTTCGTCTCCTAGAAACTTACTTCCTCAGTTCTGGAGGCTAGAAGCCCAAAATCAAGGTGTCAGCAGGGCTGTGCTCCCTCTGAAACCTGAGGAGGAGAATTCATCTCTCTTCTGGTTTCTGGGGGCTTCCGGCAATGCATGTGTCCTTGGCTTGTGACAACGTCGTTCCGAACCCTTTCTCCGTTTTCACCTACTCTGCGCATCCTTTTCTTTCTCTTACAGGGAAACTCTCTTTGGATTTAGGGCCCAGGAAGAGCTCATCTCTATTCTTACCTAATTATATCTGCAAAGACCCTATTTCCAAATAAGGTCACATTCTGAGGTTCCAGGTGACATGAATTTTGGGGGGACACCATTCAATCCACTGATGAGAGGAGATGTGGGAGAGGGCTCAGGGCAGAGACACACGCAGGAAACCAGAATTGGGGGCGCTCAGCAGTGCCCAGGGGTGTTGCTGAGGTCACACCTAGATGGGGTTCCAGGACATCCACCTGGAAGTGACCGCCGGACACGGAGCATGCAGAGTGACCCCCCAGGGACTGGGGTCTGGGTGGCATCCGGGGGTACTTGGCCAGGCAGGAGGGTGTGGCCACATGTCGCTGGACCGAGGATCTGGGCTGCGTGGGGCCCGCCACCCACAGAACACCGGCTTCTCCACCGCTGTGGGCAGGCGTTCTGCCCCGGCTCCCTCCGCTCCGGGACCGCAGCCCAAGGCGGGCTGAGGACTGCGCCCGCTTCCCCGGAAGGCGGGACCGCGGGGGGCGGGGCCACGGCCAGCGCCCCGCCCCCACGGAGAACCGCGACTTTCGTCCTCCCCCCCCCCCCCCCCCCTCTCCCGCGGGTCCACCGTCAGCGGGGTCCCCCGTCCAGGCTCCCGCCGTCGCCCCCGCCCCTCCCGGCAGCCTCCGGGGTGGGGACCGCCCCTGCCGGGGCTCTTGGTGGTCGTCCGCTCCCGCACACGCCTTTCTCAGCCGCAGGTGCTGCCTCCAGAGGCCCCTCGGCCGATCCCGCCAGCGCAGGGTGGGTCTAGCCCGCCCGGGTCCCGAGAGCGCCCCTCCCGGGGCTGGGACCCGGGGCCGGGACCTGCCCGCCTGAGCCCGCCCGCCCTGTCCCCCGCAGTACGGCATCAAGAAGAAGGAGGAACGCGAGGCCGAGGCCCAGGCCGCCATGGAGGCCAGCGCGGAGGGCAGCCTGACGCGGCCCAAGAAGGCCATCCCGCCGGGCTGCGGGGACGAGCCGGAGGCAGAGGAGGAGAGCATCCTGGACACGGTCATCAAGTACCTGCCCGGGCCGCTGCAGGACATATTCAAGAAGTAACGCCCCTGGAGCTGGACAGGAGCCCGGAGCCCCGCCCCCTCGCCCACCCCCGTCCTGCCCTCCGCGGAGGCGCCTGAAGGGATGTCGGGAGCAGAGTGCAGCCCCCCAACGCCAATATAAGCCATAGCCCTAGGTCTATCCGCCTGCCTGGCCCCTTCAAGCCTGGGGAGCCTCCGCCCGCCTCTCACCCCATCCCCGCACCGCGATCGCCACCGCCTCCGAGGGAGGGGCGCCCGGCCCCCCCACGGCCCCCGCGGTCCGGGCTGCAGGCCCCGGGGACTAGCCCACGGGCTCCTCCGGCAGCGGGTGGATTGGACCTGCCCCAGAGCCTGGGAAGCCCCTTCTCGCTCCTCCCTTCACCGCCCACCCAGCAGGGCCCGTGGCCAGGGACACCAAAAGGGCCGGCCCTGTGTTGGTGGGCGCCTGTCGGGCTCACACTCGGAAGCACAGCCATAGTACGGGGCGCGGTCGTGAGGCCGGGGTGGGGGCTGGGAGGGGCGAGCAGCTGGCGCCTGGGGCTCAACCCCCGGGGTCAGCCTGGACCCCAAGCCCTACCCCGCACCGACGCCCGGGTTGCTGAATCTGCCGTCCACCGCTCCCCATCTGCACCCCTTCCCTTCTTCGTCCACCTGTGTCTGTCCTCCGGCCCCCTCCTCGGGAAGGCTTTGCTTCTTAGGACTGCTGTGGCCCGTTCTCCTCTCCACGAAGGGAGAGAAAGCGATAGGCTTAGGGGGACACTCTCAGACCCCCGTCCTTCACACACCCCTGTCGCTCAAGCTCTTCGGCGTCCGTGAGCAGCCCAGCTGAGCCCGGCACACTCCCCTCCCTGGTTGGCACCTCCTGTACCCTCCGAGGCTGCTCGGGGGACACCCTGCCCTCACCCTCCGAACACCCACACCTTCACCCAGAACCGGGGAGGAGGCCCAGAGCCCTGTGGGCCGAGCGCTGTGCACCGGCAGGAGGGTGTGGCGCGGAAGGCCGGCCCCGCTCCCTGCAGGCCCTCGAGGGGGTCGTCCCAGCCGCAGAGCCCGCCCGGTTGGACGGAAACGACCGCGGACCTCCCAGCTCCCCCGTGGCCTCTGCCCTTGTGTAATTTGCATCACAATATGTCGAATCTCAGGTAAATGAGGTCTTCTGTGTTTGAGGAGTTTTATCTCGACAGAAAGCCCATCACCTCGGTCCCTGGGGCCCTTTCTGTCCACATCTAAAGTTCATCGTGTCCAGTGTTGCGGGCCCGGGGCGCGGCCCTCCCCAGCTCCTTAGAGAAGCCATAACGACTAGACGGCAATACCGACCCCTGGCGCCCACCCCCACCATCCCCCGTCGTCCGCGCTGCGCCCCGACACCTCCCGGTTCCTCGTCTTTTTTAAACGCCTGTTTTCACACTTTAAAAAGCCAGCTCTGAGCAGACAGGGCGTCGTCTCGTAGAAACCCCGCATCCTGTCCCCAGCGCGTGGGGCGCCCAAGCAGCCGAGCTTAGTGTAGACCGTGGATGTCCTCTGTCCGTCTGTCCCGGCGCCTGCGCTTCCTCCTGCATGTCGGGGGCAGCTGCGTGTGTTCTCTCTGGATGGAATCACAGCCAATAAACACCACAGTGATTTAATGTGTGTGGCCATTCCCTCCGGAGCCCTGATTTCCCTGGGAGGCGATGGGGATGGAGGGTGCAGCCGGGGTCATGGCGGGAGGGCCGGGATGCACACCCTTTGGGCCCTGTTGGACGACCCCCACTAACCCCTGCACCCGGCCAGATGGGAACACCTTCCCCTTTTGCTGGGGCCGCTGCAGGGGCTCCCCGCCGCCCTTTCTCCCTAAGGAAGTCCCGGCCAGAGCCATCTCCCCTTGAAATGCAGCCCGGCCCCTTCCTCAGCGCCCCCTCCCCCCAAGTCTCCCACCTGCAGCACGGGCCCCATCCCTGGCCTTTCCTGCCCCACAGCTATACCGGGCCCTGGGGCCCAGGTCCCACTGTGCTGGCCACACCTTGGGCCCAGCGGGGAGCTGAGGCTCAGCCTTGGGGTCCTGCCCATCGTTGGTCTGGTGGTACCATCCCTCCTCCCTGTGCCCTCAGGGAGGCATCTGTGTCCCACACCTGCCTGACGAGGCTGAGGCCTAACGAGGTGCCCGTGGGACCTGCTGGCTCTGAAGCCTGGCCCGGGGTACCCCGACCCCACCCCGAGATGCCACGGCCACGTGTGTCCCCAGAAAGGCCTTGTTTGACCTCCATTTCTGGGGGCCTCTCTCCAGGAAAGTGGTATCTGTGACCTTCCTCACACTGCTGGCTGAGAACGCCCGGGAGCCTTCCAGCAGAACCTGCCCAGTCTCAGGAAACAGAAAGGACACCCTTGTCCCCTTCCCCACCCCCATTCCTCTTCCCCTCCCCACCGAGCTGTGCGCAGAATACTGCCCTGGACCCATTGCCCCTTTGCCTCTGCCTCGGAACTCGGACAGAAGCCTGTGTAGCCAACTCTGGCTTTGGGATCTGTGAGCCACCGCCCCCAGCATAGCTCCTCTCAGGAGGGCACCCCAAGCAGGCCCCATCATCAGTCCCCACCCCCAGCCTGGC
The DNA here is from genome assembly GCF_003676395.1 of Aethalodelphis obliquidens. Lineage (NCBI taxonomy): Eukaryota > Metazoa > Chordata > Mammalia > Artiodactyla > Delphinidae > Aethalodelphis > Aethalodelphis obliquidens. Next base: position 75,771,111 of record NW_020837950.1, read on the forward strand.
CTGGACTCATCTCAGTCTTGAGCAATGAGCCAGGTGTGCCGGTGACCTGGATCGCCTTCCCTTGGGACCCCAGCCAGCCCTTCCTCAGTGCCTGGTGGGGCAGACCCCTTGGGTGCCAGGTCCCAGGACTCCAGGGAGAGGCACTCGCTCACTTCAGGCTTGCTGAGCCCCCGTGCTGTGCAGAGCTTTGTTCTAGGCACCGGGTGTAATTGAGGTCCCTTCCTCCCGGGACTGATTGCTCCAGTGGCCAGATGATAAACACATAATAAGTCAGGTGGTGGTTTCTTCCGTGTAGGAAACTGAGCAGGATAAGGTGGCAGAGAGGATGGTAGGGTAGCTGTTTCACCCCCGAGGAGGTGACATGCGCAGACAGGCCCCAACGAAGAAAGGAGGGAGCCCCGTGGGCCTCTGGTGGGAGCGCATTCCAGGCAGGGAACAGCAGCGCCAGGGCCCTGAGGCAGGAGCCCGCTGGGCACTTCAGAGTGGCACTAGGGCTCCGCCGACCGTGCCCTTGCCCCTGGGCTGGCTTTAGGACCACACTGCCTCTTCACAGGGTCTCCTTCCTTTCAGAAGTTAACTCTATTTTGACAAAGCAGAGCCCGCTTTGATACTCGGCCCCCCAGAGACGTCCTGCACTGCGCAGCAGGCGGGTCCTCGCCCTGGTCCCTGTGGGCAGCCAGCCCGGGGCAGCACTCTGCCTGGGTTTGTTGTCTCTCCTCTCAGGCGCCCTGCACTCGCCCAGCTGTACGATCACCAGCCACTTAACCATCAAGGCTGTCACGACACATTTTTAAAGATCTGGCAATAAAGGGCCATCTTGTCTAGTTGTGCTAATCTGCAGCTAGACAATCCTGCCGTCCACAATCGCAGCCAGCGGGGCTCGGTGAACCCTGGGTCTGGGCCACCTGTCCACACAACTGAGAACCTGCTCCACTCCTGCCTCAGCCGGTTCCCGTCAGGTCCGAAGGGAGGGGTAGCGTCTCGGGTGAAGGGTGGGTCTCTTGGAGCCGGGCTCGCGCTCGGGCCGAGGGGCGGGGTTGAGGAAGTCGAACTGGGGAGCTTGGCTTGGACAGGACTGGGGCGGGGGTGGGAATCAGGCTGGGGGGCGGGACCTGGGGCGGGATCGGAGACGGGATTGGGGGGGCGGGCTGGGCCGGGACTGGAGGCGGGGTTTGAGGGGGAGCTCAAGCCGGGGGGCTCGGCTGGGGGCGGGATCGGAGGCGGGATGCGGGAAGCCAGGATGAGAGGCCGAGCTGGAGGCGGGACTGGGGATTGGCTCGGGCTGCTGCAATGCCTGCCAGTGTCGGTCAACATCTACGTGGCCCGGAGGATGGAAGGGCCTCAAGGCAGGACCCAGCCCAGTGCCACTAGACCTGGGCGCTGAGTCGAGGCGTCGGGGCCACGCGCGGACCCCTGGCGTCCCCCGCCCCCGTCCCGGCCCCGCCCCCGCCCTGGACGGCCTGAGCCAATCAGCGCGTGCCGGATCAGGCCGCTGCGATTGGCTCCGAGAGGGTCACGTGGCAGAAGCCTGTTTAATCGGAGCCCGGGAGACGCCAAAGCAGGAGGGGTGGTTCGCGGCAGGTCTGGGACTGTCATCGGGCTCGATACCCGAGTGTCGTCCCTGTTGCCCCCCCACCCCACCCCGCGCGTCCTCCGAGCCCTCCCCGGGCCAGGCTGAGCTGCGGCAAAAAGGGGAACGCCCGTGTCCCAGAGGACCGCCAGCTGGGGTGGAGGGCAGCGAGGTCCAGGCGGGGCACTGACCCAGTGCTTACGAGGCCCCGCGCTGGAGAGGAGACGCGCCCAGCCTGGTGCGCACAGCTTGTCCTGGGACAGACAGCAGAGGGTTGCCACCCTCGCCCGGGGAGCTGAAGCCAGCTCCCGGTGGGGTCATCCCTCCCGCCCAGCGGCCCTGCCCCCAGACTGGCCCCCCGAGGTGAGGCGGTGAGGGTGTGAGGCCCGGGTGGTCCCAAGCTGGCTCAGCAGAGGTTTCTGCCTGTCTAAGGACAGAGCTGGGGGGACCACACAGTGGTCCCTGCGGCACCGTGGGAGCTGGAGCTGAGGAGGGGGCTCGGGGGTGGAGGAGGCTCCAGCGGCAGTGCTGGCCGGTAGTGGGTCTTCACTCTGCTGCCAGAGGCTTGGGGAAGAACCAGAGTCCTGGGCACCCAGAATCCTTCACTATCACATCGCTTGTCCCTGAGGGTGGGGCCTGGCTGTGCCCCAGGGTCTCCACTCAGGGCCGAGCACCAGCCCCCAGGCCCCAGTGGTGCCCAGGGTGACACTTTCGCTGACACTGAAGCCTCCACCAGGTGGGAGAAGCTATGCATGCCACCCACAAGCACGCAGACTCCAGGTCAGTTAGAACCAGAGGCTGATGGTGTTGCCTCCCAGTTACCTCACCACCAACCAATCAGAAGAATGTCCACCCGCTGAGCAGGAACCCGACAATGCCCCCTCGATCACCCTGTCTTCAAAAACCCTTCCCTGAAAGCCATCAGCGAGTTTGAGTCTTCCGAGCACCAGCTGCCCTGGACTCCTTGCCTGGCGCCTGCAACGAGCGCTGCGCACTCCTTCACCACGGCCTGCTGTCGGTAGACGGGCTTTACTGTGTGCAGGCGAGTGGACCCAGTTTGGCTCCTTAATAATACCCTGGAGCAGAAAAAGGACATCAAGTAAAACAACTAAAGGCATCTGAGCACAGAATGGACGTTAGTTAATGCAAATGTACCAGTGTCGGTTCATTCATTGTGACAAGACGTTAAGAGGAGGGGAGACTGGGGGCGGCGTGTGGGGAACACGCCACACTATCTTCATAATTTTCCTGGAAATCTAAAACTGTTGTAAAAGTTTACTGAAAAAGGCATAATGCAATTCAGTTAACATTAAAACCAGCCCCTGAATGAAAGACCGACCCAGGAGAGGGAAGCGCGGGTTCAGCCCCGAGCCAGCTCACGCGCCCGCACAGCCTGAACCCACAGTGCAGTCCTGGCTCCTTCCCGGCTCTGGATGACGCCCCCTGGCCCCGCCCCGTGGGGTGAACCAGGCCGGGTGGCCTGACACCGTCCTGGTCCAGCACAGGTTCGCCTGATTGGCCTGGCCCCTGCCAACCTCTCAGGCCACTGAGGTGTGCAGGGTCCTGGAAAGCCCAGCAGCCCTCCTTCCCAACGCAGATGGAAAAGCAAACCGGCCTCAGAGATGGGGAGAGAGCAGAACCTCGCCTGCGTCTAAGCTGGAACCCAATTCCCGACAGAGCTGGCCCAGCAGGAGCAAAACGGGGGGAGCCCGCAGGGCCAGGAGCTGCCAGGCTACAAACAAGTGGCCACCCGGGCCCCCCCGGAAGAAAAATAACTCAGGAAACACAACGTAAGAACATGAATTCAATCACCATCAAGTTCTGTGGGAAAGCATCTCACACATCCCTTCAGTAACAAACAGAACACAGAGCGAGCAGCTGAAATCAGGAAGAGATACAGAGATTCAGAGCGCAATTAGCAAACCTGGCCTATTGAACATACGTAGAACTTCGCACTCAACTGAAAAGGACAGAAAATTACATATTCTTTTCAAGTTCCATGAATATTTACAGAAATTAACTGCTGACCGGGCCATGAAGCTATACAAATCATGGAACTGGCAAAAAGCACAACACATGGGGGACTTCCCTGGCGGTCCAGTGGTTAGGACTCCACGCTGTCACTGCCGGCGGCCCGGGTTCGATCTCTGGTCGGGCAATTAAGATCCCACAAGCGGCTCAGCATGGCAAAATGAAAAAAAAAATACCCCAAAAACCAAACACGCGGTCTAGCCTCAGGGCAGCTAGTCTAGAGATTAACAACAAAGAAAGGTTCAGAAACCCCCATGTTTGGAAATTAAACTTCTAAATTATCCATAGGACAGAGAAGACATAAAAATAGACTGTTGTGTTTTTAGTGTGTCATTATAAATCGGTTAAAAAACTGAAATAATAGAATATAAATATGCATATTTAACTCACCAACTTGTAGAAGAATAAATGGAGAAAACCTTGATTAATCAATAGGGGATAGAAACGAGGGGGAGAGAAGCAAGTAGAAAGTACGAAAAGGCGGCAAATCCCAGTCCCAGTAGGTCCAGTTACGTCAGCCGTCAGAGCAGCCGACGGGGTGGCCGCCTGTGTCCCGGGACTCTCTGCTGGTCACTCTGGTCACCTCCCAGCTGCCCGCATCCGCTGCTTCGTCTGACGCCTTTTTCCAGACGGCAGCTCTGCCTTTGTGTCCAGCCGCAAGTCCCACCGAGATGACACTGTAGCACCGGCGGGGGGGTGGGGGTGGCGGGGGGATGCGGGTGAGCTACCCCAGCTCCTTCCACCTGGAACCAGACAGGGAACATCTCCAAGGCACGTGTCCCCCAAGTCCCAAGCTCCCCCACAGGAGTAACCTTTGGTCACCATGAGGCTGGCTCAGGAAGGGGCCTCTTCTGTGCCAATGTCCTGCAGCCGAAATCCTCCAGCAGTGCCCTGCAGCAGAGCAAGTTAGGGAGAGAACACACACGATGGGCGTCTCGGTGGGAAGGGACCTCTAGGATTTGGGGGACGGTGGGTGATTTGGGTGGAGAGTTTGAGGAAGCGGGCTTCGTCCTGGCTCAGGTGCCGTCAGGAACTGGGGGACTTTCTGTGATGGGGCTTCTCAGCACATCTTATCTGGAAGGGAGAGGGCTAGCGGGTAACACTGTGATCGCTAAACACGGCCAGGGCGGGGATGCTGGGTCACTTCTGTGGTCAGAGTTTACATTCTGTCTGTGCTCGGATGCAGTTACTACGCGCTCTTGTTTATGTCTGGATCCATCAGGGCGGCTCTGCCTGGTGGTGCGTCGTGCGAAACTGCTTCTGTTCGAAGGGGGACGCCAGCACCTGGTGGGGGGGTGGGGCCGGCTCCCGGGGGGCGGGTGGTGGTGAGGGCTCAGCTCCTGGACGTCAGGGCTGCTTTGCTCTTTCACACTGGCTGCCTTCCATCCCCGAATCTCATCCCTGCTTCTCACGTGGTAATTCTGCACCTCCAGGTGAAGGAGTTGGACACCAGCCTTTGTCTTTGGGGTGAATTCTGGGTGACTGTCCACACCAAAAGTGGACTGAGAAAGCAGGCCCTCAGGATGAGATCGGAGGGGTGGCTTTTGGCCAGTGGGGAGGGTTACACCCAGTGACCACACCTGTCCCCTGGTGATGTGCCCAGCACCAAGGCCATAACAGCCACGGCAAGGCTGCAAGGCAGCTAGCTGGTCACTGTTGGTGCCACCAGGATCCTAAAGGGCGTCGACACCCTGACTCAAGGGGCCTTGGGCAGCCTATCCAGAGACCCTGTTTGTCCCGCTACAGCTGCCCAGGACAGGGCTGTGACGGCGGCAGGCCACCACGTCTCCTGCGCTGAGCTGGGCCTTGCTGGGGACGAAGCTCACGGGGTGGAAGTGCCCGGAGGGAGCCCGGGGCCATCTTGAACCCCTTTCCCTTGGAGGCCTGAGCGTGAAGGGCGGCCTCCCCGCAAGCTGTCGCCCTCCTCTTGCAGCTGCTGCCCAGAGAGTAGGGTCCTGCCTCAGCCAGACTGGGCTGGGTCGGAGAGGCAGGGCCCCAGGACCCTGAGCTCCGCCATCTGGGTCCGAGGGTGCCGGGCAGTGGGCACAAGGCGGGTGCTCTCCTGCGGCTCCGAGATTTGAGTCCCGGCAAGGACTCTGGAGCTGGTCCTAAAGTGGAGAAAACCAGTGCCCTTCCGTGGACGGGATGGAGATGGAGATGCTGTACCCAGCAAACACCGCGAGGGCCCCTCCCAACCCCAAGCTGCAGGGTGCGGATTCCAGAACAGATTCCAGAATGATGCGGCCGGTGGTCCCCAACGCCCCTTTACTTCACCGGACCCTCACCAAGCCTGTGACCTCACAGGTGCCAGAGGACGCCTCCTCCCCAGGGGTCAGCGAGGCCCCCGCACCTGGTGCGCAGCCGCTGGTCACTGTGTCTTGGGGTGGGCAGCCTGCACTCCCTGCAACAGCCAGCAGTGTGCGCTCAGCGCGGACCTCCTCCTGGTGGCCATGTCGTCTGAAGAGTGCCCAGGTCCCCTGGACACCCTGCAGGACATCCCACTGGCCCGTGGCATCAAGGCGGGCAGAATGGGGCACGGAAGCTTGAGAGGGTGGAGAAATCCCCAGAGATCCAGGGGCCGCCGACACCAAAGTCTCCTTTTGTGTTCTTCCTTTAAATCGTGGAAGAATTTACATACAGAAATGTGCACAGACCTTAAGTGCACAGTTTGATGATTTTTGACAAACTCTAGGTTACCTGTTCCTCTGGTCAAGATGCAGGATCTGCCCGTCACCCCAGAAAGCTCCCCCATGCCCCTTCCCGCGCAGCCGCCATCCTCCCCGACAGAAGCAACTGCTGGGCTTCTTCCCACCTCCAGCTCCTGGTCTGTCTGCTCCTCTCCTGGGCGTGAGCGGGGTCGTGTGGTAGGTTCCCTTTTGTGCCCAGCACTTCCGCGTGTCTTGGAGGTGGCTGTGCCCACCTGGCGGAGCCGGGCGTGCGGAGGCCCCACGCTCGCTGTGTCCCCACAGATGACCATGGGGTCGTGTGCACTTCAGTCGTAAAGAGCTGCAGCAGAGTCCCTTTAAGGACGTCCGCCTCTGCTTCTCTTTGGTAAATTCCCACGAGTGGCAGTGCTGGGCTGTGGGCAGGTTCGGCCCAACTGAGAAGAAACACCAGAGCCGTTCTGGGGGCGTCAGCGGAGCCAGCGATGCCTGGAGAACCAGTCCCACGTCTTCGTCAACTGGCCTGTCAGCCTCTCCATCCGTTTGGGCTGCTTTCAAAAAGCACTGCAGACCGGGAGCTTTGACAGCACAGTTACTTCTCACGGTTCTGGAGGCTGGAACCCCGAGATCAAGGTGCCAGCAGATTCGGTGTCTGGTGAGGGCAGCTTCTCGCTGTGTCCTCACGTGACAGAGGGGTGGACGGAGCCCTCGGGGGCTCTTCTAAAAGGACACTAATCCGTCCACAATTGAATCGCCTCCGAAAGGCCCCACCTCCTAACATCATCACACCGGTGTTTAGGATTTCAACTCATGAATCGGGGGGGGGGGGGGACACACAAACAGTCTGTAACAGTCTAAAGTTTTAGTCGTTTTGGTGGGTTTGTAATGGTGTCTCATCTTGGCTTTAACTTGCTTGCCTGAAGCTCACGGTGAACACTTCTTCATGTGCCTGTTGGCCATTGTCTATCTTCCTTTGAGAAGTCTCTGATCAAATCTTTTGTCCATTAAAAAAAATTCGGTCATATGGTAGTTCTATTTTTAGTTTTTTGTAAGGAACCTCCATACTGTTCTCCATAGTGCTTGTATCAATTTACATTCCCACCAACAGTGCAAGAGGGTTCCCTTCTCTCCACACCCTCTCCAGGATTTATTGTTTCTAGATTTTTTGACAATAGCCATTCTGACTGGCATGAGGTGATACCTCATTGTAGTTTTGATTTGCGTTTCTCTACTAATTAGTGATGTTGAGCATCTTTTCATGTGCCTCTCTAAAAAACATGGTACTGATGAACCTAGTTGCAGGGCAGGAATAAAGCAGACATAGAGAATGGACTGGAGGACACAGGGTGGGAGGGGGAAGCTGGGGCAAAGTGAGAGAGTGGCATGGACATATATATACACTACCAAACGTAAAATAGCTAGCTAGTGGGAAGCAGCCGCATAGCACAGGGAGATCAGCTCGGTGCTTTGTGACCACCTAGAGGGGTGGGATAGGGAGGGCGGGAGGAAGGCTAAAGAGGGAGCAGATATGGGGACGTATGTAGGCACATGGATGAGTCACGTTGGTGTACAACACAAACTAACACAGTGAAGTTTGTGAAGCAAACTTATAATTGTGAAGCAATTATACTCCAATAAAGATTAAAAAAAATTGGAAAGGTTCATGCACCCTAATGTTCACTGCAGCACTATTTACAATAGCCAAGGCATGGAAGCAACCTAAGTGTCCATCAACAGATGAATGGATAAAGAAGATGTGATACACACACACACACACACACTATAATGTACTCAGCCATAAAATAAAATAAAATAATGTCATTTTCAGAAACACGGATAGACCTAGAGATTATCATACTAGATGAGGTAAGTCAGACAGAGAGAGACGAATATCCTATGATATCACTTATATGTGGAATCTAAAAAATTGATACAAATGAACTTATTTACAAAACAGACTCTCAGACATAGAAAACAAACTTATGCTTACCAAAGGGGAAAGGAGGGCAGGGATACATGAGGAGTTTAGGATTAACAGATGCACACACTACATATAAAATAGACAACCAACAAGGACCTACTGTATAGCACAGGGAACTATATTCAATATCTTGTAATAATCTGTAATGGAAAATAATCTGAAAAAGGACATACCTATATATCTGAATCACTTTGCTATACACTTGAAACTAACACAACATTGTAAATTAACTATATTTCAATAAAAATTCAGTTGCTGTCTATTTAAAAACTTAATAGACTTTATTTTTTGGAGCAGTTTTAGAGTTACAAAAAAACTGAGTGGCAAGTACAGAGAATGTCCATACACCCCCTCCCATCCCCTCCAGTTTCCCCCTGTTATTTTTATCTTGTATTAGTTGGTACATTTGTTACAACAGTGAACCTATGTGGATACACTGTTATTAACTAAAGTCCATAGTTTACGTTAGGGTTCATTCTTTGTGTTGTACATTCTACAGGTTTTGACAAACGCATAATGACATATATGCACTATTATCATATAAAATAGTTTCACTGCCCTAAAATTCCTCTGTGCCCCCCCATTCATCCCTCCTTCCAAATCCTTCCAGTCACTGATCTTTTTTACTGCATCCATAGTGTCGCCTTTTCTAGAGTTTCATATAGCTGGAATCACACGGTAGGTAGCATTTTCAGATTGGCTTCTTTCACTCAGTCATATGCATTTAAGGTTCCTCTGTCTTTTCATGGGTTGAAAGCTCATTTCTTTATAGCACTGAATAATATCCCACTGTCTGGATGGACCACACTTTATTTATCCATTCACCTTCTGAAGGACACCTTGGTTGTTTCCGTGTTTTGGTACCTATGAATAAAGCTGCTATAAACGTTTGTGAAGAGTTTGTGTGGATGAGTTTTCAGCTCATCTGGGTAAATACCAAGGAGCACGACTGCTGGGTTGTATGGTGAGAGTATGTTTAGTTTTGTGAGAAACCACCAAACTATCTTCCACCGTGGCTGCACCATTCGGCGTTCCCACCGGCAGTGATGAGACTTCCTGCTGCTCCACAACCTCGCCGGCATTCGGTGTTGTCAGTGTCCTGGATTTTGGACATTCTAATAGGTGTCTCATTATTATTTTAATTTGCAATTCTCAAATGACATATGATTTTGAGTGTCTATTCATATGCTTATTTGCCATTTGTATATCTTTTTTGTGATGTGTCTGTTAGGACTTTTGCCAATTTTTTGAGTTGTTTTCTTATTGTTGAGTTTTAAGAGCTCCTGGTATATTTTAGATAACAGTCCTTTATCAGATGTGTTGTGTTTTGTGCTTCGCAAAGATTTTCTGCCAGTCTGAGGCTCCTCTTTTTATTTTCTTAATGGTATCTTTCACAGAGCATAAGTTGTTAATTTTAATGAAGACCAACTTACGAGTTTTTTCTTTCATGCTTTTTGGTGGTGTATCTAAGCAACTGCTGCTAACCCCAGGATTATCTAGATCTTCTCCTGTGATTTTTTAGGAATTTTATAGTTTTTAACTTTACATGTAGGGTTATGATGCATTTCAAGTTAATTACTGTGAAGGGCTTAAATTCTGTGTTTAGTTTCTTTTTTCTTTCTCTCGTTTTTTTTTTTTTTTTTTTTTTTGGCATATCAGTGTCCAGTTGCTCCAGCACCATTTGTTGGAAAGACTACCTTTCCTCCATTGAATAGCCTTTGCTCCTTTGTCAACAGTTGGCTATATTTGCGTGGGTCTGTTTCTGGTCTCTCTATTCTGTTTCACTGATCTGTTTGTCTCTTTTTTCACTGATACCACACTGTCTTGGTTATTGTAGCTTTATAGTAAGTCTTGAAGTAGGGTAGTGTGAATCCTCCAACTTTGTTCTTTTCTTTCAATATTGTGTTGACTTTTGTGGGTCTTTGCCTCCATATAAACCCCAGAATGAGTTTGTCAATATCAGCAAGATAACCTGCTGGGATTTTAACTGGGACTACATGGAACCTATACATCCATTTGGGAAGAACTGACATTTTGACAGTATTAAGTCTTCCTACCCATGAACATGGACTCTGTCTCCACCTATTTAGATCTTTGATTTCTTACATCAGAACTTTATAGTTCCTCATGCAGATCTTATACATATTTAGTTAGATTTATACCTATGTATTTCTTTTTGGTACTAATGTAAATGGTATTGTGTTTTTAATTTCAAATTCCAATTGTTTACTGATGGTAGTTGCTGTTTTTTAAATTTATTTTTTAAATTATGATACACTAAGACCTTTTTCCTTTAGTGTACAATTCTATGAATTGTGATGTATAGAATTGTGTAACACTAAACGGTGAAATACTGAATGATTTCCCCCTAAGCTAAGAAACAAGGTAAAGATGTCCTCTCTCACCACTCCTACTCAGTGTTGGAGGATCCAGCCAGTGCAATAAGGCAAGAAAAGGAAATAAAGGTAATAGAGATTGGAAAAGGAGATACAAAACTTTTCCTATTCACAGACTACATGACTGTCTATGTAGAAAATCCCAGACTAATCTAAAACAATATGGTCATAGGATAACACACAAAAATCAATCCTATTACTATGTACAAGCAATAAAAAGCAATAAAATATTGAAAATTGCAATTGAAAACAACAGCAGCCTTGAAAGAAAGAATGCATGTGTGAGGGAGAGAGAGAAAGAGACAGAAAGAGAGAGAGAGAGAGAGAGAGAGAGAAAAGCAGACAGAGAGACTTAGGTATAAATCTAACCAAACATGCACAGGATCTGTATGCACAAAATCCTGATAAAAGACACAAAAGAAGACCTACATAAATGAAGAGACATAACATGCTCATAGACTGAAAGACTCAACATGTTATTGAACCAAACTTGGGTCCACTCACCAGCACACAGTAAAGCCAATCTGCTGACACTGGCTGTGGTGAAGGAAAGGGCAGCATTCATTGCAGGAGCCAAGCAAGGAGTCCAGGGCAGCTAGTGCTCAAAAGACCCAAACTCCCCGATGGCTTTCAGGGAAAGGGTTTTAAAGACAGGGTGAGGGAGCGGGGTCGTGGGGTGTGTGATCAGCTTGTGGATGTTCTTCTGATTGGTTGGTGGTGAGGTAATTAGGAGTCAGCATCATCAACCTTCTGGTTTCAGCCAGTCTCGAGTCTATGTGTTTGTGGGCAGCATACAGTTAACTTCTTCCACCTGGTGGGGGGTTTCAGAATCTGCAAAACAGCTCAAGAATAAGGCTCAGAATAGTATCTATAGCCCTCGAGGTCCTTGACTATTTAATGGCTAAACTATTATTATTTTGTCTTGCTTGGCTGTTTTCCTTTGTCTCTGCATTTTCTCACTTCTCTGATTAAATGTATTCTTTGGAACTCAGGGAAGGCCTAGGAGGCTAAAGGTTTTCTATAAACAAGAGGCAGGCAGAGGACATGGGGGGGGGATGTTTGTCCCGGGAAGGCTGCCCAGGGTCCTGCTCGGTTACCAACATAGTCGAGATGTCAATCTCCCCCAAAGTGATCTATAGAATTAACACAATTCCAAAACTCCCAGCAGAACATTTTTTAGATATAGATAAGAAGAGTGTAAAATTTATATGGCAGGGTAAATGAGCCAGGGTAGCTAAAATAATTTTCACAAAGAAGAACAAAGTTGGATAAATCACTCTACCCAATTTGACTGCTTTCCATAAAGCAACAACTATCCAAACAGTATGGTATCAGCAAAGGACAAATACACAGTCAGTGATCAGAAATTAATGATAAGGAGTCCAGAAACAGATCCACATAGATATGGCCATTTGACCTCTGACAACAGTGCAAGTGAATCCAGTGGAGAAAGGACAGCCTTTTCAACAGTGCTGAAAAGTTGATCGGTTGATCGTCCACATGCAAATAATCGAACCTCAACCGAAGCCTCACATCTCACAATTAATTCAAAATGAATCACACATCAGTGTAAAACACAAAGCTGTGAAATGTTTGGAAGAAAACAGAAAAATACCTTCATGACCTGGCCTTTGTCAAAGAGTTCTTAAGACATGATATCAAAAGCGTAATCCATAAACGAATTCATAAACGCAGAAATCAATTGGACTTCATCAAAATTAAAAGCATTTGCTCTGCCAAAGACAGTGTAAAGAAAATGAAAACACAAGATAAATACTGGGAGAAATATTTGCAAATCACATATCAAACTTAGGACTTGTATCCAGAATATATAAAAACTCTCAAAACTCAGTAAGAAAATAACTCAGTTAAAAAGTAGGCAAAAGACATGAATAGACAGTGCACCAAAGATGATGTAATGACAGATAAGCACATGAAGAGAGGATCAACATGAAAGCCATTAGGGAAATGCAAATTCAAACCACAATGACACACCACTACACACCACCAAAAACGTCTAAAATCAAAGAGAACACTGGCACTTTGGGATGTGGGGTGCTGGAATGGCTCAGGCCTTGCAGTTGGAAATGCAAAGTCGGGCAGCCAGTCTGGAAACTGTCGCTCGGAGGTTTCTTTTCTCTTTTTCTGTTTTTTGGGCCACAACACACGACATGTGGGATCTTAGTTCTCCAATCAGGGATAGAACCCGCGCCCGCTGCATTGGAAGGTGGATTCTAACCACTGGACCACCAGGGAAATCCTGTTCAGCAGTTTCTTAAACATACACTCACCATACGACCCAGAAATCCTACTTTGTAGAGAAACAAAGCTTACGTCCACATGCAAACCTGTACATGAGGTTCACAATCATCAAAAATTGAAAATGCAAAAGTCTTTCATCAGGTGAACCGGCAAACTGTGGTCCATCCACGTCACAGGACATATGAGCCATTTGGCCACTCGGATGGATCTCAAAGGCAGTACGCTGAGTCCAGGAGTCCAGTCTCAAAGGTGACGTGTACAATTCTATTTACACGACATTTTTTTTTGACAGGTCCTGCCTCAGGTTTATTTATACAAATAGCACAGGACACCAGCCCCATGCAGACAGCAGCCCAGGGGTCACACTAGTCCTTCTGTCCTCACATGGGCAGATAAAGGTCTCTACTTGGGAGCCTTTGTGGGGACCTGAGCGGGAGCTGGAGCCGCCTTGGCCTTGGTAAAGGCAAGATTACAATGCCGGAGATCAGTGGCTGCCAGGAATTATGGGGGGTGGGGGTGGCAGAGGAGGACCGGCACTCAGGAGGTCTTTGGGATGATGGAGCTGTTGTGTCCTGACTGTAGTGGTGGTTGCATGAATCTGTGTATGTGTTAAAAATCCAAAAACAAAACAGAAAGGTTACTTAAAAATTTTTTTTTTACTTAAAATTTGTAATTTACAAAATGGAAATTACACATTCTAGACTAAGATGTCTAGTGAGCTTTAACAGAAGGAAATTTCTCGACTTAGTCAACAGTATTTCTCAAAACTCCACACCTGTGCTGAAATGGAGACGCCAAGAGTCTTCCCACTCAAGTCTGAACGCACAGCAGGCTTCCTTCGTCGCCGACATTCTTCGAGATGCAGCCGCGCACACGCAGCCCGCAGAGGAGCACAGGGGTCCGTGTGTTTGCTGTGACACTGCTGCCTGTGGGCGTCCAGGACACCCACCCCGCCACTCCCGGAACCAGCAGATTGGGTACAAACACCAGTGTCTTCTCCATTCCATATAAGCAGGTGCCCCGCCTCCCTGAGGAAACACAAGAAATAAGCCAAACTAGAAATACGTGAGCCCTGTGGGAGGAAAACCCGGAAGCCCCTCTGCAAGACCCTGAAGGGGGTCTGAGCGCACGAGCGTCATGGGTGAAAAGGCGACACTGACACAGTGCGAGGAAGCGCTTTCCATGCTGGACGACAAACAGAACGCACACCCTGCGATTCTGGCAGGCCCCCGGGGGCCCCACTTCACCCTTGGGAGCGTCACTAAGCAAGCCCTCAAAAGGAACCCTCACAGGGGCCAACCTGGGCGTTGAGGGAGCAGGCGGCCCAGACCAGCCGCAGCTCCATCAGGCAGTATTTCGATCCGTGTTGGCTGCGTTCGCGGGAGATGGGGCTCCGGGCCCCTCCCGCCGCCCTGGGTGTGGGGTCAGAGACAGCCGAGGGGCAGGGGGAGTAACACCTGTAACACCTGCACAGCCACAGCACCACGCGGGGCCAGGAAGAGAAGTGTGGATCCCGGGGACCCCTGGCTGTCCTGGGACCATTCCCCATATCTCTCCAGAGCCCTGGGGTCGCAGGACCTCCCGCCCAAGCCCTGGGGTCCTACAGACAACAGCCTGTAAGCAGTAGAATCACCAGAAACACCTCCCAGGACCGAGCTGGGATTAATGCCTGCTTTGTGCTTCCTGAGGTGTTAGTGGAAAAAGCCATTTCCCACCAACAAGAATACGTACTTAGCCGGTGCATTTTCATACTTGGTCTGTTTGTTATAAGGGCCAGATCTGTTTATGCCTCAAAAGGTTTTTGACTAAAAATGTTCCTAAAGAAGCAACTTTGTTATCATAGTACCCAACACACGTTAAAAAAAACAAACAAAAAGCCCCACAGGATTCATTGTCAAATGGTTTATATTTTCACATTCAAATAAAATCCAGAGACAATCAGGCTGCAACAAGAGTCTGACGGATACGTCAGCCTGCTGGTGGTTGAGACTGACAGGCCTCCCACGGCCACCTGCCACGTAAAGGCAAAACACACCAAATGATGGGGTGTTGCCTGCCACCTGGACGGAGGGGCTGCCTGCGCACCCTGCAGGGGCCTGTTACCTACAGGAGCACGGCTGCACTCCAGCGCAACTGGGAGTGGGCGCCGCGAGGTTACCGACCTAGCAAGAGGGCCCCATGCCCCGGGCCTGGCCACAGCTGCCGCAACGAGGACTGCTGGCCCCACTGGGGGTTTTATCCGTAAGAACCAAAAGTCAAAGGGAGACATTTATCCTCAGCCAGGCAGCAGGTGTGGCTGAGGCCCCTGGCTGTGCGTGCTGCGTGCTCCTTTCCTGCGGCCTCCAAAGCCTCTGTCTCACGGCAGGGGATGCAGGATCACACCTGTAACGGCGCTGCCGGTTAAAGCGGGACTTGCACGTTTCATGCAAATGGAGTCTCGCTGGAGAAGCAAATCTCCTGTGTGAGCTGCAGGCGGGCGCAGCCTCCCCTCAGTCCCTCGCAGCCCCTCCTCCCAGGCTCAGGGGCTGGGGGGCAGGGGAGACCTGGGCCTGGCTGATCTCCTTCTCACTCTTTCCTGGAGTCATGGGCCCTGATGAAGCCTGCTTCCTGCCGTCCCTGCAGCCCACCCAGCGCCCCGGTGAACGTGGACATTTACACGTGGCTTCGGCACCTTGACATTCGTTAGGTGGAGTAAACGATTTACCAAAAATAAGTAAAATAGGTAAAATTAGTTTCTTAAGACTAAATTTATCTTTCAAGTTTAATGATCTGAAACCCACGAGAGCATAATTTTGGTCAACATATTCTCCCTTTTTTTCAGTTCTGGTTTCCTCAGATTTTCAAGATTGCTGTAAATTACTTAACCTTTAAAAATTAAAAGTTATGGATATAGTAAATTGTCTGCGATAGCTGATCGCATGTGTCAACCTGACGGGGCCCAGTGCCGAGATTAAAATTATTCTGGCGTGTGTGTGAGGGTGTTCCCGGAAGAGATGAGTCTTAGAACCTCCCGTGTGGGAGGGCATCACTCACCGCCCCCACCAAGGCCTGGACAGAACAAAAGGGAGGCAGAGGGCACCCTCACGAGAAATGTGTATGCACACGTGTCCCAACACGCCAAGAGAGGGTGCAACTCCAACCGGCGGTCCACCGCTCAGGGGAATCAGAGGTCTTCTTTCACACAGGTTCCCTGGCACACACAGCTACCAACCAAAGACAGTTCTCTCTCCATGCACACAGATGCGTGTGGGCTCCCAGAGTTCCCATCGAGCCTCTGGCGCCAACACTGGACCAGCTTCATGAAGTCAGTCACAAACGCCATGTGGGGCAGAGTCGTTAACCTGTGAGGGTCCAGGCTGGGGTGGGAGGGGAGGGCCCAGTGTGGCGTGTGTGCGCCCTCACCAATACCCACGGCACTCTTCGTTACACCGTATCACCCTAAGGCACCTATCTCACGCTCTTACAAACATCTTAGGTAACAAACGTCCAGCCTCAGAGAACTAGGTAGGTTTTCCTTTTGCTTTTATTACAAGCATATAATATCAATTGGCAAAACACTGAATACAAGCTTCACTATCATAAAATCAAAACAGTTAAGCAATATTCCAAAAAAGATTTTAGATAAAACCTAGCCACCAAGAGTACAAAAAATTACACACCAACACGAAGCATAAAAAATGTAAACTTCCAAACTAAACAGTCAAAAACATGTGTCTGCAGCGTCACCTCCACAATCCCCCAGAGCCCCCGATCTCCACGCGGGATGCCAGGGCCGGCAAGGGCTCTCGCCCCTGAACGCTGCATCATACGGGAAAAATGGTTTTCTTGCACCCAATGAAGCTGTTGAACTAGACATTTACGCTAATGCTACACACGTTCTAGGGGACACGTAAACTTCAGGCCCCCTTCAGATGCACCCACGGACACAGGGACCACGTGAGCTGGTGAGGGGCCCGGCGGTCCCAGGAAGGGACAGAATCTCAGTGATGATTGTGGCGTCGCCTGAATTGCTTTCTAACCGACTTACCCAACCTATGTAGTCGGTTTAGACACCAAGGCAGAGAAACACATTGGTTCATCACGCTAAGGTCACATGTGACGTGCGGGAGTGTAAATGACTGCCTGAGGAAACAGAGAAACTGAACTTTTGTGATCTATCTGCACTACATGTGTTTTCAATGTTTTGAGGGCACATCAAATATTCACGTACAAGGTAGAAATCAGCTGGCTTGTTCCTATGATATTCAATCCAATGACACGCTTCAAAATCACTGTAAAATCCATCCTGTGGGCTTTGAAGAAAAAACAAACCAATTTCTAAAGACCTCAAATGCCACGAGGAGGCATCAAGGCCGCACGCGCCGGCGGGCTCAGGAGCCTGGGAAAGTAGCACCGTCACATCTGTGGTCGACACGGGGGCGCGTCCTGGGCCACCAGCGCGCGGGGTCTGAGGCACGAGGCCAGCCTAGGCCGCACGTCAACTTGCGGCCGCTGGCCGGTCACTCACTCTTACCGATGGCCGAGCCCCTTGCACAGGCCCACGCACATTCCCAGCAACAGTGTTTTCATGAGAACGACGACGGAAAAGGAAAACCAAAGGGCTGGACGTACACGTTCTGAGAGTCCGCCTACACTGCCTCCATTCAGTGGAGCAGATGCCACGGACACTCCACGTACGCGTGGCGCCGCCCGCTGGAGCCTATCGCGCAGAAGCACCAACCGCTTCTCATCCGGGTAACACAAAGCACACGAGTCGGAAGCTACTCAAAGCAAAAGGAAGAAGCTTGCAGAACGCCTCCCAATTTCATCTTATATGCCTGTAAATAAAGCTGGACCACTGAAACCAAACAACTGGATGGGAAAATATGACAGAAGGCTTAAAATAGAATAAATAATTTTATAAAGTTAAGTTTTCTTCTTTTTAACCCCCCAAATCTTAAATTCAATATTATATATTCTATCTGAATCTTCTATTTTCACGACACCTGTACCTAGTGAGACCCTGTGCTGCTGACGAGGGTGCCGCTCGGTAACTGACAGCGTTTGCTTTACCAGCACGAAGGGTTGTGAAAACTACTTCACAGTAACCCCATCTGTTAAAAACAAAAAACAAACTTAATAGGATCCAATCACTAACTGATCCTGGCTTTTATGCTGGAAAAGACAAAATTCTGCCGTTGATGTTAAACGGACACGAGAGAAAAGTGAAAGTTTCCCTCTGACGGCGAGGCCCCCAGCTCCGTCCCCGTAAGGCTGCGGTCAGACCGGAGGTGGCGGGAACAGGGATCTCCTGCAGTGAAGACGGTCTGCACGAGGACATCTTAGAAAAATGGGTACTTCTGCTGCTGAGGTTTCATCAGGGTAACACGGACACAAACGCGGGATCAGCAGGTGGCCAGGGCCCAGTGGGGATGGTGACGCCAGCTCTGACTCATCTCCACCTCTCTGTGTATTAAGTACGTCGACTTAGCACCATAGCAAATTCAAGTGATTGCAAAGATAGCTGCAAAGTTACAAATATATACTATGAGATTATACAGCCAGGTTCATTTTAATCTGACCTGTGAATTAATTTTATTTGAATTTGGACGCTCACACTGTTTAATCCTTCCTTCCTTTCATCACACAGGAAAATACCTAAATTCTAACGGTACACTTCAACTGCACTGAGAACACACGGTTTTACAGAATGCTTCAGCAGAAATGTGTATTTGAGGTAGACAGGTAATACTTAGTCATACACATCTACTCACTGAACCCTTGAATAGTGACCCTAACAAACGATCGGGATGAACAGCAGGCGCAGGGAACTGAATCATTCAAACGGTCCCGGGAGTAACGGGCTTAAAGAGAGAGATGAACTCTGACCAATTCCTAAGAAAAACTTGGTTTTATGTTTCTGAAAGGCCTTATATTAAAACCACTTGGACTGAGTTAATTTGTTTTTCCCATCACTAAGGGAGCTGCTTCTGACATCTGTAAGTATGAAACAGGAAGCAGAAAACAAACAAACAAACTTGAATGTCGATGAGCCCAACCACCACTTCCAAAGCAAGTTCGAGAAAAACTCTAGTCACCAAGGTGAAGTTCTTCATGGAAAACCCGGCTCTCAAGCCACCGTCAGGACCACCTACCAAGTGAGGCGGCCCCAGGACCCCAGCGCCCCGGTGATGCAGGAGGTGACAGAGGGGGAGGAGCCCAAAGGTCAGGCAGAAGCCACCGGACGCGGACAGGGACGGCCACGGAGCGGGGACCAGCTTACCACCCGGAGAAGGCCCGTCTCCTTGCTCCTGTCGTTACACATTCCAAGTTACTATCTTAAAGGAACAAAAATGGATGTGCTGGCAAAGAGTTTATTCTCCAATTCCACAAAAATATTAACATTTGGGAGGAGAAAGGGCTAACAGAGGGTGTGCTGCGTCTGCCCGCGCTGTAGGTCATTAAGTCACTGGAAAAGCCGCTTCAGCCGCACAGGGGCCCGCCCGCCCGCCCTCTGTGGCTCTAGCGTGCCCGCCAACAGCGGCCAGAGCGCGCCAGCTGCTCCACGAGAGCACGGGGACGTGCCCACCTCTGAAGGCGGGCGTGGTGGGACCCGGGGTCTGCACAAGTGGGGCTTTGGTGGAGACACGCCCCCTGGGCACCAGCCCCGCCGCGGACGGGGGCGCCGTCTCGGGAAAGGCCCCCCGCCACCACCATCAATCTCTTCAGCAAAACAAAAATGGGAAAGAATAAGCGGGAAGTTAAACGACGGCACTGAACAACTTGTGCCCTATTTAAGAGAAACAATTTTTGAGAACAAGAATCGTTCTGCGAACTGTCGTCTTCCGGTCCGCCCTGCTGACCGGGCGGGGCAGCCGCGTCGGGGTCAGGGTGCAGCCCCCCAGCTGGGCTGCGGGCCCCCCGGAGTCAGGGCGGCCCTCGGCTTCACGTTCCCTGACGTGGAAAATGAAATACCATGGTTAACTCACGATACTCATGGAAGCCTCTTTTGGTATGCTTTTAAATTAAATTTTTATATATCTTCTAAGTCTTCAGGAAGCTAAAGGCCACATAAATATCGTCATTCACGTGAAAAGACATTTTGTCAATAACTTAGGAAGGATTCAGTAAACGTACAAGTATTTTGGGGGCTTATCGTGAAACCTAATTCATAAACTGAACGGAAGTGACCGAGATTTTCAAGACCTGGAAAGCAAGCAAAGGTCACGGGTCGGCGAAGGCCGTCGCCACACCCTCCCGCTGGGGCAGAGGCGCCCCGGCCGCGAGGCGAGGCGAGGCGCGTCCGTAACCCTGTGCCGCAGCGCCTCGCGAGTGTGATTCTCATACAAAAGTGATAAATATTCTCTGTTCGGGACCCAGTCCAAACGGTGCCCAGGGCAGCATCCTACGCGGTGGCGGCCCCGCCTGGCTGCGTACTCGCGGGGCGCCCGGCGGCTGAGTCTCTGCTGTGCCGCGGCTCACAGCAGGTCCATCTTGGGTCTGTAGTGCAGCAGGAGCGGTGCTTTCTGCAAGACAAGGGGGCGAGGGAACGGCACCGGTGACCCCAAGGGGACAGGCTGGCGATGGTCCCACACTCGTCAGCTCCGAGGGTGAGTCCCACGCCCGGTCCCCACACCTGCTCCTGCCTTTTCTCTCTGTGCCCCACTCGCCCTCAGACCTCGGCTCCAGCTGGGGGTGTCGGCCAGGCTGTCTCTACCCTGCTCCCAGGCAGCCCCCGAAGATGGGGTCCCACTCATCTGCCTCCTGTTCCAGAGAGAGGCGCTGCGGCTCGAGGGGACGTGTCCTCTGACTGCAGCGGCCACTCCCTCCCAGGACGCCGGTCACCTCAACCAGGAGGGGTGGGGCGAGTCAGGGCCTGGAGACCACGCCTTCCCCGACCACACAACTCTGAGGCCGATGCAGCTTCAGAACGGCCGCATTCCTGACAACCCCGTGCCTGGTCTGCTCGTTATGCCTAAACGCCAGGAAACAGATGTGCCCACAAAGCAGCTGCTGTCCTGAGCAGACCCTGAAAATCACACACAACGCGTCACGCCAAAGTCTCACCTTGAATCTCCACCTCGTGACGACGACGAACTTGAGCGTGTGGTCCTTGCCAAGGATCTCCTCGTTGCATAAAATGTCCAGCTGACGGGAGAACAAGACCTCGGTCAGCGGGGCCAAGGGCTCGGCGCTCAGGACACATGGTCTCTGGGGCCGCAGCGGTCACGCCAGTCGCTGAAGGGCCACCTGCCCTCCTTCTGGGGCAGCACAGGTGGGAAGCGGCGCCTGGAAGGCCCAACCCCCCCAGCGGGCCCAGAGCACCGGGGGGCCTCCGTCCGCACACAACAAGGCAGCGCCCCCGTCACGGGGCTCTGGCGCCCAGACTGCCTTCACTAGAGAGCACGCTGTCCCCCGACATCAGTCCCCTCTTGGCCAGGTTTGTCCCCTTCACCTCAGTGGAAGAAGGTAATGGGCTCCACAGACAGCTTCTCCCTTTTTAGTTTTAAAAGACTTTTTAGAGCGGTTTTAGGTTTGCGCAAAATTTCACAGAAGGTAGAGTTCTCGTGTATCTCCTGCCCCCACCTCACAGCCTCCTCCACCATCAACAGCCCCGATGAAAACGTTCGTTACAACCGATGACCGCCCTCACCACCCGCAGCCTGTGGTTCACATGAGGGTTCACGCTCCGTGTTGTGCCTTCTGGGGGTCTGGACAAACGTATGACGACGTGTGTCCTCCATGACAGCGTCACACAGAGTCGTTTCCCTGCCTGTTCATCCCTCCCCGTCAGCCCCCAGCAACCAGTGACCCTTTCACTGTCTCCACAGTTTTACCTTTTCCAGAATGTCATAGAACTGGAGCACACAGTGGGCAGCCTTCTAGGCTGGCTTCTTTCTCTCAGTCGTACGCACTGAAGGCTCCTCCGTGTCTTTTCATGGTTTGATAGCTCCTTTCTTTTTAGTGCTGAGTAATATTTGTCTGGATGGGCCACTGTTTACGTATCCATTCACTTTCTGAAGGACACCTTAGCTGTCTCCAAGTTTTGACAACTACGATTAAAGCTGCTATAAACATCTGCGTGCAGGTTTCTGTGTGGACATAAGTTTTCAGCTCCTCTGGGTAAGTACCAAGGGGCTTGACGGCTGAATCGTATGGTGAGAGTGGGTTTAGTTTTGTGAGCAACCACGCAGCTGCCTTCGGAGCGGCTGCACCGTCCTGCGTTCCCAGCGGTGGGGATGAGGGTCCCTGCTGCTCAGCACCCAGCGTCGCCAGCGCTCTGGATTCCGGCCGCTCTGACAGGTGTGGAGTGGATCTTGCTGTTGTAATTTGCACTTCCCTGATGACAAATGCTGTTGACCCAGATGGTCTTTTATTTTTATATTTTCTAGTTTTTTTTGGCAGCACCGCATGGCTTGCAGGATCTTAGTTCCCGACCAGGGACTGAACCCGGGCCACCTCAGTGAAACTGCTGAGTCCTAACCACCGGACCGCCAGGGAAGCCCCCAGATGGTCTTCTAAACTTCTCTCTCAGGGCAAGGGAAGAAGGGTCCGGCACCTGTGACTCCTGTGGCTGCCATGGAAACACCATAACTTTGGGACGTGTAACTCCAGAAACGCAGCCTCAGAGTTCAGTCTGGGAGTCCACGGGCTCGCAACCTCTGGAGTCTCCAGGGTTCCCTGACCTGTGGCTGCATCCCTCCAACCTCTGCTTCCATCCTCAGGTGGCCCTTCCACTCTGTGTCTCAAAACTCTCTCTACTCTTTTCTCTGTGGGTATCAATAGTTCATTCCTTTATGTTGTTAAAAAAATTGTGGTAAAATACACATAAAATTTACCATCTTAACCATTTTTAAGTGCACAGCTCAGTGGTATTAAATACATTCGTAACGTGCACCTGTCACCACATCCATCCACAGACTTTTCATCTTGTAAAACTGTAACTCTGTCCCCATTATAACTTCCCATCCCCCTGTCCCCAGCCCCTGGAAACCCTGATTCTACCTTCTGTCTTTATGATTCTAGGGACCTTGTATAGTGGAATCAGACAGTACTTGCCCCTTTGTGCCCAGCCCATTTCATTTGGCATCGTGTCCTCAAGGTTCACCCACGTTGTAGCGGGTGTAGAATTTCCCTCCTGTCTGGGGCTGAATATTCATTGTACGGACGGACCACATTTTGTTCATGTATAACCTTTTGCCTACTGCCAATAATGCTGCTACGAACATGGGGGTACAAATATCTCCTTGGGATCCTGTTTTCAATTCTTTTGGGTATCTTTACCCAGAGGTGGAATTGTTGGTGTTCATGGTAGCTCTATGTTTAGTTTTTTGAGAAACCCCCGTACCGTTTTCCAGAGTGGCTGCACCATTTTACATCCACCAGCAGTGCACAAGGTGACAACGTCTCCATTTCCTCACCAGCACTTGCTTACTTGTTTTTTACGGTAGTCATCCTACTGGGTATGGGCTGGGTCTCATTACAGTTCTGATTTGCATTTCCCCTATGATTAGTGATGTTGGGCGTGTTTTTTTGTTTTTTTTTTTTGCGGTTCGCGGGCCTCTCACTGCTGTGGCCTCTCCCGTTGCGGAGCACAGGCTCCGGACGCGCAGGCTCAGTGGCCATGGCTCACGGGCCCAGCCGCTCCGCGGCATGTGGGATCTTCCCGGACCGGGGCACGAACCCGCGTCCCCTGCATCGGCAGGCGGACTCTCAACCACTGCGCCACCAGGGAAGCCGAGCATGTTTTCATGTGCTTGTCAGCCACTCATATATCTTCTTTGGAGAAATGTCTACTCAAGTTGTTTGAGTTTGTGTTGAATTTTAGGAACTGTCTATATATTCTGGATAGTAATTCCTTGTCAGAAATATGACTTGCAAATACTTTCTTCCATTGTGTACAATTTTTTTTTTAATTTCAAGGAAGTCCCAACTGTCTATTTTTCCTTTTGTTGCCTGTGCCCTTGGGTATTCTATCCAACCAATCACTGACAACTCCAACGTCATTAAGCTTTTGTCCTGTGTTTTCTTTTAGAGTTTTATTGTTTTAGGTTTTACATTTATATCCCTGATACATTTTTTAAATAAAATATTTATTTACTTATGTGGCTGCGCTGGGTCTTAGTTGAGGCATGTGGGATCTTCGCTGCGGCACGCAAGGATCTTTAGTTGCGGCCTGTGAGATCTAGTTCCCTGACGAGGGATTGAACCCGGGCCCCCGGCATTGGGAGCACGGAGTCTTAACCACTGGACCACCAGAGAAGTCCCTTGAATTAATTTTTGTATATCGTATTAGGTAAGGGTCAAACTCCATTATTTTGCATGTGGATATCCAGTTTTCTCAGCACCATTTGTTGAAAAGACTATTGAAGGGTCCTGGCACCCTTGTCAAAAGTCAGTTGACCACATATGTGAGGGTTTACTTTTGAGCTCTCTATTCTGCTCCATCAGTCTGTCTGTCTTTATGCCAACACCACACTGTTTTGATTCGTGTTATCTTTAGAGTAAGTTCAAGTCCTCCAGTTTGGCTCTTTTTCAAGACTGTTTTGGCTATTTGGGTCCCTTGAGAGTCCATAAAAAAGTTAGGATGGATTTCTTTTTTTTTCCCCGCAAGAAACATCTTTGGGATTTTGATAGGAATTGCACTGAATCTGTAGATTACTTGGGTAATACTGACATTTTAACAATATTAAGTCTTCCAATCCATGAATGTGGGATGTGTTTCCACGTGCTTGTCTTTCTTTCAGCAATTTTCGTAACTTTCATTGTACAAGTCTTTCACCTCCTTGGTTAATTCCTAAGTATTTTATTCTTTATGATGCTACTATAAATGAAATGAGTTCTGTAATTTCCTTTTCAGATTGTTCATTGCTCATGTACAAAAATGCATCTGATTTTTTTAACATCTTTATTGGAGTACAATTGCTTTACAATGGTGTGTTAGTTTCTGCTTTATAACAAAGTGAATCAGCTATACATATACATATATCCCCATATCTCCTCCCTCTTGTGTCTCCCTCCCACCCTCCCTACCCCACCCCCAGGTGGTCACAAAGCACCGAGCTGATCTCCCTGTGCTATGCGGCTGCTTCCCACTAGCTATCTATTCTACATTTGGTAGTGTATATACATCCATGCCACTCTCTCACTTTGTGCCAGCTTACCCTTCCCCCTCCCCGTGTCCTCCAGTCCATTCTCTACGTCTGTGTCTTTATTCCTGTCCGGCCCTTAGGTTCATCAGAACCATTTTTTCCCTAAGATTCCATATATATGTGTTAGCATATGGTATTTGTTTTTCTCTTTCTGACTTACTTCACTCTGTATGACAGACTCTAGGTCCATCCACCTCACTGCAAATAACTCAATTTCGTTTCTTTTTATGGCTGAGTAATATTCCATTGTATATATGTGCCAATCATCTTTATCCATTCATCTGTTGATGGACCCTTAGGTTGCTTCCATGTCCTGGCTATCGTAAACAGCGCTGCAATGAACATTGGGGTGCATGTCTCTTTTTGAATTATGGTTTTCTCAGGGTATATGCCCAGTAGTGGGACTGCTGGGTCATATGGTAGTTCTATTTTTAGTTTTATAAGGAACCTCCATACTGTTCTCCATAGTGGCTGTATCAATTTACATTCCCATCAACAGTGCAGGAGGGTTCCCTTTTCTCCACACCCTCTCCAGCATTTACTATTTCTAGATTTTTTGATGATGGCCGTTCTGACCGGTGTGAGATGATATCTCACTGTAGTTTTGATTTGCATTTCTCTAATGATTAATGATGTTGAGCATTCTTTCATGTGTTTGTTGGCAATCTGTATGTCTTCTCTGGAGAAATATCTATTTAGGTCTTCTGCCCATTTCTGGATTGGGTTGTTTGTTTTTTTGATACTGAGCTAATGCATATGATTTTTCTGTTGACTTTCTATTCTGCTACCTTGCTCAATTAATTTATTAGTTCTGACAGGTTCTTTTTCATGTCTGTGTGTGTGGAATTTTTAGGGTTTTCTACATATAAAATCATATCATCTGCAAACAGAGATAATCTTTTAAATTCTTCTTTTCCAATTTGGATGTGTTTTATTTCTTTTTCTTGTCTAATTTTTCTGGCTAGGATTCCCAGTACTATGTTGACTAGAAAGGGTAAAAGTGGGCCTCCCTGGCTTGTTCCTTATCTTAGAGAAAAAGCTTTTCCCTTTTCCCCACTGAGTGTGATATTCAGAACGGTTTTTTCATGTATGGATTTTATTTTACTTTCATATATGGCTACTCTTTCTAGTTTGTTCAGTGTGTTTATCATGAAAGGGTATTCAATTTTGTCAAATGCTTCTTCTGCATCAACTGAGATGATCGTGTGGTTTTTCCTTCACTCTGTGGATGTGGCGTAATTATATTAATCCATTTTCATATGCTGAGCCACCCTTGCACTCCAGAAATAAGTCCCGCCTGCACATGGTGTGTAAAACCTTTTAACATATACTGAATTCTGTTTGTTAGCATTTTGTTGGGATATTTGCATCAATGTGCATATGGGATATTGGTCTGTAGTTTTCTTTTCTTGTAGTGTCTTTATTTGGCTTTGTCATCAGGGTTATGCTGGCCTCATGAAATGAGTTGGGAAGCACTCCCTCCTCTTCGACCTTTTGGAAAAGTTTGAGAAGGACGGGTATTAATTCTTTAAATGTTTGGTAGAATTCAGTGAAGCTGTCAGGTCCAGGGCTTTTCTTTGTTAGGAGATTTTGATTAGTGATTCAATCTCCTTATGAGCTATAGGTCTATTCAGATTTTCCACGTCTTTGTGACTTAGTCTTGATAGCTTTGTGTTTCTAGGAATTTGTCCATTTCGTTTGGTTATCCAATTTGTTGGCATACAATTGTGCATAGTGATCTCTTACAACCTATTTCTGAAGAATCAGTAGTGATGTCCCTACTTCCATTTCAGATTACAGAATTTGAGTCTTCTCTTAGCTCATCCAGCTACAAGTCTGTCAACATTGCTGACCTTTCTGAAGAACCATTGATTTTCTCTATCGTTTTCCTGTTCCCTATTTTGTCTATTTCTGCTCTAATCTTTACTATTCTCTTCCTTCCGCTAGCTTTGGGTTTAGCTTACCCTTCTTTTTCTAGTTCCTTAAGTTGTAAATTTAGGTTGTTGATTTGAGATCTTCCTTGTCTTTAAGGTAAGTGTTTATAGCTATGAATCTCCCCGTAGCACTGCTTTCACTGTATCGCATTAGTTTTGGGACGTGGTGTTTTTGTTCTCATTCTTCTCTAAGTATTTTCTAACCTTTGATCCGTTGGCTGTTTAAAGCTGCGTTGTTTCATTTCCACAATTCTGTGCATTTTCCAGTTTTCCCTTGGTTACTGATTTCTAACTTCATGCCACTGTGGTCTGAGAAGATACTTTGTATAATTAAATCTATTGAGACAATTTGTGTCTGCCTTCTCTCATAAGGACACTTGTTATTGAATGTAGGGCCCACCTGGATAATACACGATGGTCTCTTCATCCCAAGACCCTTTACATGTCTGCAGAAATCTTTTTTTTCAAATAAAGTCATATTCACGTGTTCCGGGGCTTAGAAGTAGACGTATCTTTTGGCTGTGTCACCACATAACATACTAAAGTCTGCCTTCTGACCCAGCAACATCCACATCCATCCCACGTGCAAAACACACTCACCGAACCCCAACATCTCCAAGGGACCCAATCTACTCCAGCATCAACTCCAAATCCCCAAATCTCATCTACACACCATCAGCTCCAAGTCCCAGATCTTATCTTCTAAATCACAGGAGTCAGGTATAGGTGAGACTCTGGGTACGATGCCTCCTGGGGCAAATGCCTTTCCAGCTGTGGACCTGCGAAGCTAGAAAACACATTATCTGCTTTCCAAATACAAGGCTGGGGCAGGATAGATATTCCTAGTCCAAAAGGGAGACACATTAGAAGGCGTAAGGGATCACTGGTCTCAATAAAGTTTGAAATCCAGCAGGGAAAATTCCATGAGGTTTCAAGACCTGAGAACAGCTCACTGTGGGTCAAGGTTCTGCTCTCTGGGCCCTGATGGCCTCACCCTCTGGGCCCCGGGCTCTGCCTTGGAGCCGTTCCTCCTGCTCTCTGGGCCCATGATGGCCTCACCCTCTGGGCCCCGGGCTCTGCCTTGGAGCTGTTCCTCCTTTTCCTTTAGCGGTAGCTCACCTTGGCAGCTCCACCAGCCTACTCCCCGCGCGCAGAATTTTGGAAGTCTGATAGCCTCTCATTTCTTCCTGTCTCTGTCCCCTTCAGTACGAGTTGGTGGTGTTTCTGCTGACAGCACATTCTTAGAAACCTTGTGCGTCTCCCATGTGTGTCAGAGGTCCAGGCTCTGCAGATCTTTCCTGGATAACTCCTCTCTGTTCCGCCCATGAGATGGCTGAGCCGCCGTGAGTCAAACAACTAATCCCTTTAGCAAAAGGCTGAACAGCTACACACTTGGCCTTCTCTCCAGAGCATGTTTTTCTAACAGTCAAACTCCCAATATTACCGTCTTTTTGCAATCTGGATAGGCTGTGACTTTTCAAAATCGTCAAGTGCTGGTTCCTTTTCGTTGAGCAGTTCCTTCCTGAATTCATCTCTGACATTTTATTACAGGCAGCAAGAAGAAACCAGACCACGTCTTCAGCACTTTGCTTGAAAATGTCCTCAGCTAAATATCCGTGTTCACCACTTCCAAGTCCTGTTTTCCACACACCGCAGAACACAACTCAGCCAGTTTTCTGCCACTGTGTAGCTAGAATCACTTTTCTCCCCCATTTCCAATACTATGCTCCTTTTTCCCTTCTGAGCTCTCACCAGTAGCATCTTTAATACTCCTATTTCCACCAACACTCTGTTTGTGCAACACGCACCTTCAAAGGTGACGGGCGCTTTCTCCACCATGCTCCGTGCTTCCCTCTCGGCCGTCCCCAGAGTCACCTTTAATGGACACGTTCATATCGACAGTCTCTTCAAGGCGATTCGGGTTTTTAAAAATCGTGTTTCTCAAAATTCTTCCAACCTGTACCTCTGACCCAAATCCGAAGGCACCACCACATTTTTAGGTATTTGTTACAGCAGCACTCCACTTCCTGGTATTGAAATCTGTTTTGGTTTCCCATGGCAGGTATGACAACGTACCACAAACCTGGTGGCTTAAAACAACAGGTACTCATTTTCTCACAGATGTGGAGGCCAGAAGTTCAAAATCAAGGTGCCGGCCGGGCTGTGCTCAGTCTGGAGGCTCCAGGGGAAGATCCTTCCTGCCTCTTCCAGCTTCTGGGGGCTCCAGGCATCCACTGGCTTGTGGCCGCATCACCCCAGCCTCTCGTCTCTGTCCTCACACCATCTTCTCCTCTGTGCGTGTCTCGAATTTCCCTCTGCCTCACTTTTGTCAGGGCACATGTCACTGAATTTAGGGGCAGCCCAGATAATCCAGGATTATCTCATCTCAAGATCCTGAACTTCAGTATATCTGAAAACACCCTTTTTCTGGCAAAGACCACGCTTACAGGTTGCGGGGTTGGCTGTGGACACACGTCTTTGCAGGGCCACGTCCTACCCACTGTTCTCTACAGCCCACCTGAGAAGTTGGCCTCAGTTTTCCATCCTTACCGCACTACCCTGGCCTGTCTCTCCTGGGACTTCTGCCACAGACTCCCCTCAACCGGTCGCTCCTGCTTCCGTCTCGGAACCCCAGCAGCCCACCTGCCTCACAGCCTCAGGGCTGTTCTCACCACAAGCCCCCGGCTTAAGGCCCCCCAGTGCCTCCTCTTGACACCTGCTGGTACACAGCAAGCTCCTGCTGACAGTTTATGTCTGAGCAGAAGTGAACGCCCTCGGGAGGGTTCCCCAACGACCCCTAAGCTGATGTGCTCTCACCCCTCTGTGCACCGCCCTGCTCTGCACCACTAGGGGACACGTTTTACTTTATTCTCAGCATTTATCGGAACTGGGAAGTACCTTCTCTATCTACCCACCCGTCCTATCCATCCCCATCCACCCATCCATCCGTTTGCGAAACTGAAGAACAGAACTTCTCTTTGTGGTGAAAATATTTAACATATCCTGGGCTTCCCTAGTGGCGCAGTGGTTAAGAATCCGCCTGCCAATGCAGGAAACACGGGTTTGAGCCATGGTCCGGGAAGATCCCACATGCCGCAGAGCAACTAAGCCCGTGCGCCACAACTACTGAAGCCCGCGCGCCTAGAGCCCGTGTTCCGCAACAAGAGAAGCCACCGCGGTGAGAAGCCCGCGCGCCGCAACGAAGACCCAACACAGCCAAAAATAAACAAATTAATTAATTAATTAAAAAAAAAAAAGAAAATATTTAACATATCTTGTTGCAGCCCCCTTGGCATTTCCTCTTCTCTCAACAGTGGCTTCCCGTGTTCGTGGGCTCTGGGCCTCCACTGTCTTCACCGCTATTTACTATCACACTATCTGGGGGTAGGCAAAACAAATGCAGATTTTTTTTTCTGATTGAAAATGTCCAAACAGGACTGTAAAAAGCAAACAAACCCGAAGAACTTCAGAAACATCACTTTTACAAACAAGAAGTGACTCGTTATAGCTTCTATTTACCTCGTTGAAAGACGAGAGGTTGAGTTTTTTGGCAATGAACTTCTTTAGGTGCAGGACTGTGGCCTGGGCTGAGCAGCGGATCCACTTCCGTTTCAGGCCCCGCAGTTTGCTGCTGTTGCATTCCAGACAGATGCTCACCTGCAAGAGAAAGGACACAGCTGGGCAGGCTCATCAAGGGGGCCCTACCGGGCTACTCACTGGAGGCTTTCTTAGATATCTACGGATTCCATTAAATCTAAGAACGCTGACTTTTTCGAAATCATAAATCTGTTTTGACCTAACACCGTAGAAAAAGAATTTCACTTTAATCTTTTTACACTGTCTTAAAAATCTGTTTACTATTTGCCATTTTGTGAAATAAAAATCTAACACTATTTATTCTGTCTTATTAGCATAGTACTTTAAAGTAAACCCGAGAATTATTTATTTATTGTGGCAGTATGTGCTGGCCTCAGAGTTAAACCGACAAAGACTGGAATCCTGTTCTAAAAGCTTCTGGCCGGTGGGACACACATGCATCTCCCCAGAGGCTGTGCTAAGTGCTCAGGAAAGACACGAGGAAAGACATGCCACACACTCGGCAGGCACCACGGACCCTTCATCGAGGAAGGTCTCCAAAGGAGGTTGAAGGAGACAGCAAACTCACTAGAGAACAGCGTACTCTGAGCAAAGGCGCAAAGTCTGAAGCTCACAGCTCTATCCTGGAAGATCGCGTTCAGTGGGATTAGGGTACTCGGTGTGTGGCACGAACTTCAAGACGACAAACTAAGGAAAAGTGACTCTAGGATCAGGTGGTGCCTGGCAGACGCAGAAGGGAATGTGCTGAGGAGGGACAGCCCCGGCCACAGTTGAGAAAGTCCCACCTTAGATACCTCACCTCACCTCACTCACAGGCAAGTAATTCTCTGGCAACAGCCACAAAAAATGGCACAAGCAGACCCCCAAAGTTCAGGCAAAAGAATTAACAAAGGAATTAACTGAAACATGTATGTCTAAAACTACTAGAGGCATGAAAGTAGGAATTAAAAACATAACACACTAAGAATAAAGAACAGGCAGGTACAAAAGATAACCAAATGTAACTTCTAAAAATAAAAAACCTATTCACGTAAATTAAAAATTCAATGGATGGTCAAATCGCAGATTAGTCTCAGCTGAAGGCAGATCAATTTTCTGAAAGATCAATTTGAGCAAAGATATCAATTAAAATAAGAAAACAAAAGAAAGGTAAGAGACGTGCAGACAGATCAAAGAGTCTAACAAACACATCACAAGAGTTCCAGAGGAAAGAAGAGAAAATAAGGGAAAGGCAAAATTTGAGAAATAATGTCTAAGGATCCCCCCCAAACGATCAAAGACATAAGGCCTCAAATTCAGGAAGCAAAAGAACCCAAAACAAAGGAAGTAAGAGGAAACCTGCACCCAGACAGACATGGCGACCCCTCAACACAGGGGGCCAAGGCCCAGGGCAGCCACAGAGGTGGGCCCACAGGCAGGGCTGGCGCTCAGGCCACTGAGCCCAGACCCTCAGCCGACAAGAAGGAAGAGCGAAATTATCATTCAGGGTGGAAATGAATAAAGTCATCTGCAAACGAAAACAGAACGTAAGTAGGAGAAGATGTAGCTCAGGAAGAAAAAGCCTGAAGTGGATGGACTGGCTGGGGTTTAGGAGGCGCCCAGGCAGCAGGCAAGCTCTGGTGTTGTTTAGGAGGGACAGAAAGAGACTCATGTTAATTCTGGACTTTTAAAAAATGCATTCATTTTAGAATTTCATTAGCACTAAAATAATAATAATAGGACATATAGCCTGCTAATCAGAGGCAAAAAAGAGATTAAATAAAATTTATTAATTCTACAGAAGGAACTCAAGGGAGGGGGCATAAAAAATACAAATGGAAAGCACAAACTAAAGCAGAAACAAACCCAACTTTACTAGCAATCGTGGTAAATGTAAAATAACTTGCCAGTTAAATAAATTTTGATTCAATTTTTAAAAAAACCCCAGCTCTCTGCTGTAGAAAGTGTCACATTTAAGAAAGATGTTAAAAAAACTGAAATACCAAATACCAGGCGAAAATAAAACAGACAGAGCTATGTTATTACATAAAACAGATTTCTTAATAAGAAGAAACTCCCTAAGGATGGGAAGCATTTCTAAAGCCGAATGCACCTAGCAGCAAACTTAAGTTGACAGAACGATGAGAAGGAGAAGTCTCCGGCGCAGTGGGGCTTTCAGAGTCTCTGTCAGCCGGCCTCAGGCACACGGGCCAGACGGGCGTCTGTGTCCAGGGCCAAAGCAACAGGCCCAAGACCCCGGCAGGAACCAGCCGCACACGGAACCCTCAACCCAGCACCGGTAGCCGCGTGGGCACGGGCAGGGCCGCCGGCTGCACTCCTGTACCCCAGCCGGAGAGGCCTCGTGCCCGTCAGAGGTGCTGACCAGGTAGAGAGGGCACAGGCTCCCCAACTACGGGCGTGTCACCCGACGAGGAGGCTCAGTTTGTGTGAACGCAGGGGTGACCACGGAGTATGACCTACGTGGAGGAACTCAGGACGGTAACACGTTTAAACCTTTCACACAATGTTAACCTCTGGACTGTATGAATGTATTACCTATTTAAACGCACCAAGATAAAGCATGTTTGTAACTTTTTAACCGCTTCATTGTGGTATAATGCACATGTATCTGTTTTAAGTATACCACTCAGGAATTTTTAGTACATTTAAAGAGGTGGGGGGCCATCACCACCATCCAGTCTGAGGTCGGTCCCGTCAGCCCATAAAGACTCTCGGAGCCTCGGTGGTCAACCCCGCCCCACCCCAGGCGGCCACCCCTCGGCCTGTGTCTGTGGACCGGCCTCTCCTGGACAGGCTATAGATGGGATCATACAAGACGCAGTCTTCCCATCGGACTTCTGTCGCACAGTAAATCGGTGTGAGACTCAGGTGCACGGCAGCACCTTGCACCGCTGACCAGTTCCCATTTGTCAACATCCCCGTCAACGCCTGTCAGCGGCTGTCTTTTGGATTGTAGCCATCCTGGTGAGTGTAAAATGCTACTTCATTATGGTTTTAATCGGCATTTCCCTAATGACTAAAGTTGTTGAACATCATTTCACGTGACTATTAACCATTTGTAATTCTTTGGTGAAACGTCTACTGAAACCTTTTGCCAATTTCTTAATTGGACTGTTTATCTTCTTATTGAGTTTAAGAGTTATATATTATAGATACAAGTCCTTTCCAGAAATGTGATTTGCCAGTATTTTCTCCCAGTCTGTGGCCTTTTAAAATTTTCTTAATAGAGTCCTTTGAAGAGCAGCAATTTTTTTTTTTTTTTTTTGGCTGCACTGTCGTTAGGCCCCTGACCAGGGACTGAACATGGGCCCTCGGCAGTGAGAGAGCAGAGTCCGATCCGTCGGACCAGCAGAGAGGTCCCAAAGAGCAGCAGTTCTTTCATTTCTTTTCTCAAAGTGCTGCTTGCTTTATGTTTAATTTGTCTTAGTTTCTGGCCCCACCATGCGGCACGCAGGATGTTAGCTCCCCGATCAGGGATCAAACCCACACCCCCTGCAGTGGAAGTGTGGAGTCCTAACCACTGGACCGCCAGGCAAGTCCCACGAGCAGCAGTTCTTAATTTCATGAAGTCAGTTTATCAATTTTATTTCCTGAGTTGTGTTCTTGGTTTTGGATCTGAGAACTACAGGCCTAACCCAAGGCCCTAAACAGTTTCTCTCATGTTTTCCTATAAAGGTTTTCAACTTTTAGCTCTTATATATATATTTTAATCAATTTATTTATTTTATTTATTTCATCTTTGGCTGCACTGGGTCCTTGCTGCAGTGCACGGGCTTCTCATTGCGGCGGCTTCCCCTGTTGCAGAGCATGGGCTCCAGGCGCGCGGGCTTCAGCAGCCATGGCACGGGGCCTCAGCAGCTGTGGCTCGCAGGCTCTAGAGCGCAAGCTCAGTAGTCGTGGCGCACGGGCCCAGCTGCTCTGTGGCATCCGGGATTCTCCCGGACTAGGGCTCGAACCTGTGTGTCCTGCATTGGCAGGCAGATTTCTAACCACTGTGCCACCAGGGAAGCCCTAGCTCTTATATTTTGAGCTAACTTTCGTATGTGGTGTGAGGCAAGGCACAAATGAACCTTTCTGCACGTGGATGTCCGTCCAACTGTCCCAGCACCACTCGAAGAAGACACTATCCTCTCCCCAGTGAAGGGCCGTGGCACCCGTGCAGAAAACCAAATGGCCCTCAGTCTAAGGGCTTATTTCTAGACTCCAGAATTGGCTCCATTGACTTAAAAGTCTACCTTAACACCTAAAACAAACGTCTTGATTACTGTAGCTTTTTAGTAAGATTTGATGTTCAAAATTTTCAATGCATACTTAAAAAATAAGTAGTGGGTCAAAAAGAAATCACAATGAACATTTCAAAATATTTAGAACCAAACAGTATAATGGCAACTATATGAAAATTCAACTCAAGAAATTAAGAGAAAAGTACAAGAGGGAATGTAGGAAGAGCAGAAGGAAGGAGAGACTGGCAGAAAAGAAAGTGGTTCAGCCTCTGGCAACAACAACCAAGAAAGCGGGAGGCATGCTGTGACGCCAGGAAGAGAGACGGAGAAATAGGTGCACAGGTGGCAAGGCCCGAAGACAAGCAAAGAATTCTAGGGACCGTTTCATGCCCCAAGCGTTGAAAACCTAAGTCCAAACAGAAAGTTTCCTAGAAAAAATATAACTGATCAAATGAACTAAAAAAGAAACAGAAGATTTGAGTAGGACTGAAATCATTAAGGAAATTTAATTTGTATTGATGGTTAAAAATCTTCCTACCCCTCTCCAAAAGAATTAACCAAGATCTGATGGCTTTATACAGGAAGTTTAACCAAAACAGTCAACAAAACTGATGCTCTTAATCTCATACAAACTCTCCTAGAAAATAAAAATGGGAAAAGAGAGCCTATCCCCAGCTCTGAGACTTACTACCTTGATACCAAAACTAAACAAATGCCTATGAAAAAGGTGTAGGCCAACTCCTGCAGAATGACTGAGAAAACGCCAAAAGACCCAACACACAGGCCCACGGACACAGAACGCGATCTGCATGTAAAGGAACCGAGAGAGCCACACCCCCCTCCCCGGGAGCTGGAGATGGAAAGGGAACGACCCGCGGAACCCAGGGAGTCTGGGACGGGCAGCGCGTGGAGGACGTGCCCGGGGAGGCTGGGGCCAGCACCCAGGAGTCCGTGAGGGCTGGAATAATCAGAGCATCAGACAGAAAACAGTGAAATCCTCACCCCGCGGCGTGTGCTATGTACGCGACACAGGACACACTGCCGGTCCTACAGCTGTTCCGTGTCACACGGCACCTACAGGAAGCGGCTACGTGACGCACCTCAAAAAAACTCAAAAGTATAATTTTACCTGAGAAAAGGGAGCTGCACAAAGACACCTGTTCCCTGGGCTCTGTGGTTTGTGGCTACATCATACCACCCAGCTGGGATACCCGCTCAGTAAACAGTCTCTGGAGAGCCCAGCAAGTCCCGCGGCTGCTTTCTAACCCTTCCCGGGCTGAGCGCTTGACGCCCTGTGCCGCGCGCTGCCCACGCTCCGGGCCCTTCCCCGCCTGGCAGGCCCTGCTCCGGGCCCGGCCCACCCTCTCCCCTTCTCCCACGCCCCACGCCTGGAGCCCCTGGTGCGTCCCCACCCCGTGGCTCCGAGCGCCCCGACCCCAGGGCGCCTCAGCCCCACAGGGCGGGGGTCCTAGCGGGCAGCGCGTGGCACGTCCTGGGGAAGGGCAGGCCAGGTGCCGACCAACCGGGCGCCCCGCTCCTGGCGGCAGGACACCTGATTCCCAAGGGAGCCACGGTGCGGGCGGCAGGGACACTGCCAAACAGGCGGCTGAACAGACTCCCAAGCACAGACCCTTTGAGCCCCACCGTGGACGAAGCCACCGGAAGGACAGAGTGTCCTGCAAGGAACAGGCCCGGGACAGCCAGGAGCAGATAGGCCGCCAGGGTCCCGGTGCCGGAGAGGAGGCGGGGGGACGGCAGCAGGTGGGGGGGTCAACCCCACGCTCGAAACCGCCTGTGTAATCAACAGCAGCCCACCCCCGGCACAGGCTGAGGAGGAAGGAGCTGGCCTTGCCCAGTGGGCCTGCAGCTGCCCTGGAGGATGGAGGGGGCAGGCTCTCGGGAGGAGTGGCCTGGAACTAAAGTAACAACAGAACAACTTATTTGAAAAAGGGAAGAACAGCTGTGAAGGGGTCCGAAGTTGAAGCCCAGGGGCTCAGGGTCCCAGGAGGCAGCGTGGAGAGCAGGGTCCCCGAGTGGGAGGAGAAGGTGGGACACCAGACACAGGATGGTAGCAGAGACGGGCTCCCAAAGCCCTGACCTCCCCAGGACAGGGATCCTGCCAAGTTCCGAACGGGGGAAACAGCGCGCTCCTGAGGAAGGGGAACGTCTGAGGAAACGAACGTCCTGGTTACTGGAAGCCATCTGGTGAGAGCACGCGGCTCAGAGCAGTGACAGACCAGGTGCGCGGCGCTCAGCCCGGCACTGACTCTCGCCCCACAGGGATGCAGCGGGGCCCACCCCCCGGGCAGGCTGCTGGCTCTTGAAAGCAACCGCTCAAACAGACAAATCTTCGGCACGTTTGGGGTAAAAAAGAAAAGGGGAATATTAGTAACGATAAACACGAACACTGGGGATTGAACACTGACGGAGCAGGGGTTAAGCGAGAGGGCCCACCCTGTGCCTGGAGGGGCCGGGCCGGCAGCTCCGACCCCAGATCCCGCGGGGCCTCCAAGTCCAACAAGAGGTAACTCATCAGAGCCCAGGAGAGGGGACACGCGGGCCCCAGAGGGGCGTCCTTCACCCCAATGTTTATTCTTCTCTCCATTCACGTGAAACGCATCTGAGCACACCCAGCATTCCACACAGACGCGCTTCTACTCCTGTGATGCTTGTGGAAATGTTTTAGCAACACAAGCATATAAACTGGAAAATTAAGGTTCCGTTATTCCGTTCTTATACCTAAACCACACTATTTAATTACGTCTTTAATAAATATAAGTGTACACATCCTCGTGTTTTACTTATTAAATATATATGCACTGATTAGAATATGTATGTATATATAGAAAGGTGGATATAAGCAGACCTTGCTTTATTGTGCTTTGCAGATACTGTGTTTTTTATGAACTGAAGATTTGTGGCAGCCCTGTGTTGCCAGATGATGACCAAGTTTTAGCAATAAAATATCTTTTAATTAAGCAATGTACGTTGTTCTTTAGACATGACGAAACTACACACTAAACATACTACTGCACGGTGGAAACATAACTTTTATACGCACTGGGAAACCCCCAAAATTCACAACTTGTGTTATATAGCGGTCTGGCACGAACCGCAGTGTCTCCCGAGGTGTCCGTCTGCGTAAATGTGTGGGCAGCTATGCTACACGTATACCCTGACACAGCCAATGGCCCTGAGTTTTCGTGGCTATTCCCGAGCTTTTCCTCTCCCAGATGAGGCTCAGAAGCCACTGGTTAAATTCCTATTCATAATAAACGGTCAAAGTCACAACCACGGAGATTAATTTGGGGAGAACTCGACACCAACTTTCCATCCAGAAACATCCAACCATTCGGTTTTCTCTTACGTTCTCCCATAAGAAGAGCGTGTCTTTGTTTCAGCCTCACACATTTCTCGTTAGGCGGCCTCAGCGTTTTTATTAGTTATGTGAACAAGGCCGCCCACAGCGTCTGACTATGACACACTGGTCCCATCACCCGAACGAACAGTTTCCCTGCGCTGTCCGAGGTGCCACGTCACAAGACGTGTAATCTGAGAGCCACGGCGCGCCCGGCTCACGTTCTCCCGTCTCCTAACTATTTGGGCTGGATCCCCCAACTCATGCTGAGTGACAGCTGAGAAGGGACATTTTCTTGCTCTGACACTCACGAGACACCTCTGTTCCATCATGAAGTGTGACGACTGCCGTAGCTGTCGAGTCAAGGTACCCTAATAAAAAGACCCACAGACGTGGATACGGGATTTTATCAAACTCTTCTGTAGCATCACTGTGATGACTTAGTTTTCCTTTTTTCATCTGATAATGTAGTAAGTGACATATGAATAGCGCCCTCAAGGTTACATTCTCACCTTACTTTGCATGGAAGATGCCTGCCCCACATTCTCCACAGGACAACCCGGGGTTGGGGTCGGGGGGAGCTGAAGATACCCACGGGGGGTGGAGGCTGAACTTTAAACTTTTTATACCTAAAATGTTCCACAGTGAGTATGCATTACTTTGGCAATTAAAAAAAGAAGGGAATGGGAATTCCCTGGTAGTCCAGTGGTTAGGATTTGGTGCTCTCCCTGCCAAAGGCCCCGGTTCGATCCCTGGCCTGGTCGGGGAACTAAGATCCCACAAGCCACGCGGCACGGCCAAAAAAAAGGAAAGAAAGGTAAGTAAAGGAAGGAATTGGAAGGAAAAACTAAGAAAGTTGCTGACGTTTTAACGTCTGTACTGCCTGTCGCCCTCGGCCTCCTTCTTTGTTAAACGAGAAGCGGCCCTGGGAGGGCGGGGGCCGAGGCAGCGCCCACCTGCTCGTCGCTCCTGTGGTAGTCGCCGTCCTCCTCCTGCTTCTCTTCTGCCGCTTCTTTGTTCGAACTGTCATCCGCTTTGGTTTCTCCTTTTAGCAAAAACAGAAAATACTGGGTCTTGAATCGAAAGTGTTAAACCGTTGTTTTTTAACTCTACCGTACACTTGAACGCTATAAAAACCCACTGTATTAAGAGTTTGCACACGTGAGAGCTGGGGGAGCGCTGCTCTCCACGGTGCTTTACGTGCTGCGCCCTCGGGGCCAGTGGCACGTGTCCGGGCAGAGGCGCCCCACCAGCCCAGCACCACCGACGCCTCGCGCCTCAACTACGCCAGGCAGCGAGCCATCCCCGAACTCTCACTGTTCCGGCACGGCTTTAAATGTTAAGACCCCACCTAGGGAAAGGCGGGATTCCTGGCTCCCTAGCTGCCTCTTGGCCTCGCCTCCCCGGGGGCCCCGAGCTCACACAGTCTGCAGCCCCCGCTTCCCAGGCCGACAGCCAAGCCTCTCCCTGCTGCTCACACTGTTAGAAAAGCACACGGCGGACTAAAGGGGTTTCGGAATCTGTGTGGTCCACGGCGTCAAAGATTCAAATAAGTTGTTATGATACGTACAGATTCTAAAGCACCATTAATTTTACATCATAGCCAAAGTGGAGTTTGGCCATTCTGTGAGAAAACAGACAAAGCCGGGAGAAGAGCCCTGGGAGGCCCGCCGTCTGCATGCCCGTGCTCCCTCCACACCCCACCTCCAGGCACCTTCGGGTACCCCCTCAGGCTTCCTCTCACTGGCCCACCACGTAACCCCTCGGTCGGAGACGCCATTTCTCAGCACCACCTAAGTGACACTGACGCCTGCCCACACCTCTGTCAAGGACTTGTGTGGGGAGTGGAGGGACACAAGGGGCTCTTAGCAAAAGGTCTAGCAAATAAAACCCAGCTCACTCACCATTTCGATGGGAATCTAGGTGCTGTTTCGCAGAACAGGTCTCCCCCTTGATGTCTCCAGGCACTTCCAGGCCTAATTTGTGGTAGAATTCCCTCTGTTTTCTCATTTCCGCTATTAAAAATTAATATATAATCCTTAATCTTAAGTAGGCAATGGATCACATTAAAATTCTGCTCACAAATATCACATGAAGAAAACTGAAGGCTTGGATTAAAAGTCTGAAGGCTTCTACTCGTGAGAAGGTAACAGCTTTGGACCGTGCCCCCTCAAATTCTGGAGCAGCTACCAGCTGTGGGCCGTGGGGCGCGTCCCGGGTCGGGGCCTGAGCCCCCCAAGTGGGGCGCTGCCGGTTCTCCGGATGCGCGTTCACAGCCCCGCGGGCCCCTCCCAGGCAGGGCTGCCGTCCCCACCGCTGCTGTGGCCGCCCCTAGGTGTGCCCGACGGGGGGAACCAGTACTCCCTGGCGTCTCTGGCTGGCGGTCACAGCTCGCTGAGTCCTGGAGGCACGGAGCCGCCCACCACAGGGGAAGGGTCCCTACTGAACGGGGACGACGGGCACCACGCGGCCTCCTGCCCTGGCCGTCGGTCTCCAACCACTGAGTGGGGACTGGGCCGGGCGGCGAGAGGACAGCTGGTCCAGGCTGGACCCTCGCACATTCCTGGGAAGGGCCGACTCCGTGACACAAGGTGGCTACTGATGTGCAGTTCACATGCACGTAACGAAGCAACGGTCACCGCCCAGGGCCACACGGGAGGTAGCAAAGGAAATTTAAACCCAAGCTGCTCAAACCAATAACGTGTAAGTCACGCTGTGAATAAGATTTATGTGCAGGTGACCAAGGAAAGCTCGGTGGTACCTCCCCCCTGCACGTCTGTCTCGCCTAAACACCACGAGCTCCGCAAGGGCCAGGAACATGCCTTGGTCGCTTCCTGGACCCACACGGACACTCCAAAATATCTGATTGTGCAGGAAAAACTAAAAGTGTGAGGCAGCGGACTCGGACGGAAAGAGGGAGGCCTCTCAGAACTGAACTGATGAGCGCAGGCCAGCCCAGAGCCGGGGGCGTTGGAACCAAAGACGGCGAAACCACGAGTCTGTAAATCTGGGATCAGCTTGAAAGGAAACATTTCCCTTAAACAGTCACAGAAATGCCGGCAGAGGAATGAAGCCCTGAAACGCACTGCTGGTGGTGGGAGCCCGTTCCTGTCTGTCCTTCAGGGAGGGCGGGGTCTGCAGGTAACAGCCCCCCTGATGAACGCGAAGAGGGACTCCTCACCTGACAGGTGGACAGGATGCCGCTTCACACACGGGCAGACACTGCACTCGGGACGCAGTGAGGGTCTGTGGCCGCCCCGCGTCAAGCGAGTCTGTCGGCACCTTTTTCCAACAGCATCTGCTCACTTTGGGTCCCGTTTTGGTAATTCTCGAAGTACGTCAAACTTTTCCATTATTGTTCTATTTGTTATGGTCTCTGTGATCAGTGATCTTTGATGTTACTATTTTAATTGTTTTTTTTGTTTTGTATTTTTAATTAAAAGATGTATATTGCTCTTTAGGCATAACGCTATTGCACGTTTAATAGACCACAGTATAGTGTAAACATAACTTTTTTACATGCACTTGTGTATGATCTGTGTGATTCACTCTATTGCGACATTCGCTTTACTGCGACGGTCTGAAACCGAACCTGTGGTATTTCCGAGGTCTGCCTGTACCTGGTTTTAATTTCCATTTCTTTAATTTTCACCTACAAGAATGAAAAAGGATTGAAAAATAACAATACTCAATGTCAGATATACACAGGTGTAGAAAAGTCAACTGGGATAACTTTTCAGGAAAGTACCTCAGCATATACATAAAAAATATTTTAAAACTTAACTGCTGACCCAAAAGTCCCTACTGCTAGTGATGTATCCCAAGGAAATAACCCGGTAAGGGCATAAGAAGATAAAACCTTATTTGCAACAGTGAAGTATCAGAAACAACCTAAATGCTAAGTGTCTGACAACGTGGACTGGGCCAATCAGAAGAGCTGACTCCCGGGGCTTCACTGGTGGCGCAGTGGTTAAGAATCCGCCTGCTAATGCAGGGGACGTGGGTTCGAGCCCTGGTCCAGGAGGATCCCACATGCCGCGGAGCAACTAAGCCCGTGTGCCACAACTACTGAGCCTGCACTCTAGAGCTCGCAAGCCACAACTACGGAGCCCGAGTGCCACAACTACTGAAGCCCGCACGCCTAGAGCCCGTGCTCCACAACAAGAGAAGCCACTGCAATGAGAAGCCCGTGCACTGCAACGAAGAGTAGCCCCCGCTCACCACAACTAGAGAAAGCCCGCACGCAGCAGCGAAGACCCAATGCAGCCAAAAATTAAATAAATAAAATGAAATTTATTAAAAAAAAAAGAAGAGTTGACTCCCCGCCAGACTCATTCTGTCCCAGAAGGCATTTCCAGACAGGGCCACAG
The DNA here is from genome assembly GCF_003676395.1 of Aethalodelphis obliquidens. NCBI lineage: Eukaryota > Metazoa > Chordata > Mammalia > Artiodactyla > Delphinidae > Aethalodelphis > Aethalodelphis obliquidens. Next base: position 75,813,627 of record NW_020837950.1, read on the forward strand.
AGCCTCAGAACCCTTCTCAACACCACACTGGAGATACCACTATCATCCACTACTGACAGCTGCCACACAAGATAAATCTAACTTATCTGCTACGCTGGGGTAAGAGAGTGGGCCATTTATTCAGTGGATACTTTGCAGCCAACAGAAAAGATGACACAGATCATATTTACGGATGCGGGGCAGCTCTACAACAAACTGTTATGAGAACATTATAGACAGAACATGACCTCATCTTGGGGTGAAAGTTATGATAGTGGTAAGACTAGGATGCTGTGAGTTCGGGGAGGGAGGAAAGGCTTATAAAAAGTAACACCGCCCTGGGCACATGTACTCCACTGCACCACAAACCTCGGGATCATCACAACAGGTGCAGAAGCAGCATCTGATGGAATCCAACATCCACCCCTGACAAACAGCAGCCGCGCCTGACGAAGGGCACGCAGGAGCCTGCAGCCGACCTCAGGCTTGCGGGCCAGAGACTGAGCACCTCCCCGGGGTCAGGAACAGGACGGGTCCCACATCACAGAGTTCTAGCCCGGGGCTGGCAGACGCTGCTGTGAAGCACAGACAGCGAATATCTGGGGCTCTGTAAGCTGAACATCAAAACTGAGACATTTCGTCAGTACTTACGTAACAGAAGAGAGAACAGAATTTTTATAGAGGAAACTGAAATAGATACATGTTCAATACAATGTGTACACAGGCGTACATATCGGTGCATTGCTGCCATTATTATCTTGAACAAACTGTTATGTTAGATAAATGAGGAATTAGAAAGTTAAGCGTCTTTATTTTACCTTCACTTATTTCTTCTTTGATGCTCTTCCTTTCCTTAGTAGATCTGAGTTTCCGACCTTTATCGTTTTCCTTCTTTCTAAGGAACTTTTTTTTAACATCTCTAGAAGGCAGATCTACTGGCAACAAATTCCCCCAATTTCTCTTTGTCTGAGAAAGTCTTTCTCCTCACTTCTGGAGGATAATTTCTCAGGGTACAGAATCCTGGGCTGCTGGGTTTTCTCTCAACACTGTAAATATCTCGCTTCACTCTTTGCTTGCAAGGTTTCTAAGGAGAGGTCAGATGTAATTCTTATCTCAGTTCCCCTGTAGGTAAAGTGTCCCCCTCCCCTCCCACCCCCCAGCTCCTTTGGGATTTTTTTTCTTTATCTTTGATTTTCTCTAAGTTGAAATCGACATGCCCAGGTGTAGTCTTTCCAGCATTTGTCCTGCTGCGTGTTCTCTGGGCTTCCTGGATCTGTGGTTTGGTGTCTGACATTGATTTGGGGAAATTCTCAGTTAAAATGTTTCAGTATTTCTTCTGTTCTTCTCTCTCTTCTCCTTCTGGATTTCCCATTATGTCACACCTTCACCCCACAGTCCTTAGATGTTCTGTTCTTTCAGCCTTTTCCCTTTGCTTTTGGGTTTTCAGGGACTCTGTCGAGATGTCCTTTCGCTCAGAGGTTCCTTCCTCAGCCGTGTCCACTCTAATCAGCCCGTCAAAGGCAACCTTCATTTCTGCTGCAGGGCTCTGATCTCTGGCGTTTCTTTTCGGTTCTTCCTTAGGATTTCCACCTCTCTGCTCACATTCCCCTTATGTCCTGCATGCTGTCTACTTTATCCATTAGAGCCCTCAGCACGTTGACCACAGTTGTCTTAAGTCCCGGTCTGATAATTCCAACATCCCTGCCATGTCTGGTTCTGATGTGTGTTCCATCTCTTCAGATTCTGTTTTTTGCCTTTTAGCATGACTCGTCGATTTTTTCTTGTTAGCTGGACATGACACTGGGTAAAAGGCACTGCTGTGAACAGGCCTCAGTGCTGTCGTGGTGAGGTGGCGGGGACGGGACACCCCACAGCCTTGACCACGGTTGTCCTCGGCGAGCCTGAGCCTCTGGACTGTGAACCTCGCTCGTGCTTCTCAGGTGTTCCTCCCCACTCGGGCGGGACAAGGTGGCTGAAGTTGGGTCTTTCCTGCCCCCAGGCCAGTTTTGCTCTGATAATAGCCCAGCAGGCACGGTTGTGGTTAACTGGGTCCCCAGAGGTCAGGTCTTCTTCAGATGTGCCCAGGGCTTGGGGCATTTCTTTCCCCTCCCCTGCTGGGGGAACCTGGTCGAGTTCCCGGAGACGAACCTCACAGCATCGCGAAGCCCGCCGTGACGGCCCCCGGGCAGGTCTCAACTCTTGGACTTGTCCACCAGGAGCCTCAGTGACCCCTGAGTCACAGACCAGTCTCTCCTGCCCAGGCTCTGGTTCCTGGGCGTTTCCAGTCCTGAGTCTGTGGCAGGCAGCCGTGTGCCCCCACGTCTGTGGTCAGTCCCCCATCTCGGGGGCAGCGGCTGGCCCTGCACCCTCCTCTCTTACAATCTAAGAACGGCTGATTGTTCAGTGCGTTCTGCCTTTTACTTGTCGTTGGGACGAGTGGAGACTCCTAGGCTCCTTAGGTGAGGCAACAGAAACCTGAAGTCACGAAGTTAAAGACACAGTAGTAATACCCGAGCACGAACTTTACAGTGCGGCCACTAACAAGAAGAATGGACGCCTGTCGGGCGGCGGATGACGTTTGTTTAGTGGGGTAAAAAGTGCGCGCTGCTTAGCGCCACAACTGAGCGCTCGTGTTCATCTGTAAGGGGATCTTACATACTTCACCTTGAAAATATCTTTGCACACAGAAATATTGACTTCAGTCCAGAGCAGTCATCACTCAGAAGGCGCTGAGGGAATTCTATTAGATTCTTCTCTTGGGATTTGCCTTTGTTCCAAGACTGATCACTTCCCAGTGGAGGTCAGGCGGATGCCCCTCGACTGCACAGCTATATGGATTCTGAAACACGGAAGCTGCTTCACCTGCACCAGGCCCCGGACTCCACCAGAGCTGTTTGCTGGGGCTCTGCAAACAGGTCTGCTGTGAGTCTAGGGGGTGGTCTCCGCTCCCCTTGAGCTGCTGACAGCCCGGGGCGTCTGCACGGCAGCTGGATGGGGCTTGCGATTCAAGAGACGTTAGTTGTTGAAAACTTCCCACATTGCAGGTTTTGCATTTCAGTATTGCTCTCCTTATGACATTAGGCTGGATTCATCAAGGAACATTATCAGGTCTTTAACAAAAGCAAATTTCCAAAGCCATTTGGTGTGACGTTGTTAAAGGTGTTTCTTTTCATTCAGAAAAACTTCAATCTGCCCTTAGCTCAAAAAAACCTCAAAAAACAAAAAAACACACACACAACAAAAAACTTACCACCGCCAAGGCATCAAAATATTGTGTGGCTGTGATAAGGGAAGTCGGGGTACTCAGCTTTTAACTCTGACAAAAATTCACACAAATGATTACGTCCCAAAGCGTGAATGGATTCCACCATGGACACCACTGGTTCAGGACATACGAAAGATCCAAGTATCTTCTGCAAAGTACCTGCTGGTTGATGAGTATCGTGATGAGCTTTCACTGAAAACCTAACGTTTTCACAGTTTAGTTAATTTGTTTAACCAAGTATTTCCCTGACCCCACACACGTTCACCAACACGGCTGTGACACGTCTCAACAGAGCCCACTTCAGGTTGTACTGAATTAGCATCTTCTCAACTTCCCGGAAAACCCTCTCTCCTGCGGTTGTGCCCCGTGGACTCTGCGCAGAGGCTCATTCGCCCGTCACGTCAAACGCACCCAATAAACACTGCGCAGATCGGAGACTCCGGAGCCGAGGAAAACCACTCAAACTGCCCGCCTCGCTTCCGAGGGCTGGCGTTGCCCCTAACTGTCAGCTCCCTGAGCGACGGTTCCCGCCACGGCTCCTGTTCTCAAACAGGCTCACTTTCTCTGGACAGACTTCCTCAGCCGCTGCAATCAAACAACATTTAACCAACTTATCACTAGTAAGTGATTTTCCTTGCGTGACCAACAAATGAGCCAACCAGAAACCTACTCTAATTGCAGCCTTATAGGTTATTCTTATTTTTGTGAAGAAATCCTGCTGTGATGAGACATTCCATTGTAAATTTTCAATTCTTTCTAAAAGTTGCTTTCCTCTGAGTGTTTAGTCTGATGCCAACACATCTTATAACTTTCTATTTTAACACAGATGTAGTGTCACCGCAAGATAAACAGGACGCTTCCCCGGCTGACAATGACAATCCAAGGACAAATCCACCCACCCGTCACCATGGCTGAAACGCTGGACGCTTCTCCCCTTGTCTCGATGCAGTGGGTGCTGGTAATACAGCCTCCACAGCGTTTGTGCCGACGGGGCTGGTCCACCTGCTGCAGATGCTCCAGCCGCCGTCGAGTGTGAGACAAACGTGCGTCCCTGAATGAGCGGGGCCGTGTTCCAGCAAACTATCCGTGGACGGAGACATCTCAACGCAAAACTCTCATGTCACAAAATATTCTCTTTCTTTTGATTTTTTCCAACTATTTAAAAACGTGGGGACTTCCCTGGTGGTCCGGTAGTTAAGAATCCACCTTCCAATGCAGGGGACACGGGTTCGATCCCTGATCCAGGAACTAAGCTCCCACGTGCCGCAGGGAAACTAAGAGCCCGTGCACGGCCAAACACAGCGAGGACCCAGCGCAGTGAAAAAAAAAAGAAAAAAGTGAAACACACCCTTGGCTCAGGGGCTGCACGCAACAGGCAGGGCCGGGTCTGGTCGGCAAGGGGTTTGCCGGCTCCTGCCTCAGCCAGCGCGAAGAGGCAAGAGAAAGAGATGCAGATGCAAAGCAGCCCTGCTCCAGAATAAAGCCCACAGACGCACTCACCCACGTCCACAAAGTTCGTAACAGAACATTCACCGCGCCCCTCCCCCAGGTGAAAGCAAAAGACGACACACGTGAAGAGTCGGTCAGGAGAGGAGCCTGGATGAACGGGAGGGGCCCCAGCAGACCCCGGAGAGGAGCAGCTGCAGCTGCGCGAGGGCATGTCACACAAAATAGGTCACGATAAAGTGTACAGGTACAGATGCTGCCTCGGGGAAAACGGGCTTTTCTAAATTATAAAAACAAAAAGAAACAAGAGACAACTAAAAAACTCATCTTCCACCTAAAAGGCTTCATCTACAAGGGAACAGAAGAACAGTCTACCGGCCACAGGCTGGATCCAGAAAGCCAAGCCACTTTTTATTTCCCAAAATTCGCGAGAGGACGCATGCGGGAAGTGAAGCCCCTGCCGCGGGGTGGGCAGCTCGAAGGGGCTGCAGAGCAGGAGGGCATCCTCCAGACACCCCGGGCCCCCAGGGTCACTGCTCGGTCTCGGGTGAAATGTGCTCCGGACTCTCTGGAGGACCCGGGAGAGGGCCCATCTCAGAAACCAGCTTTGCAAGCTGGCCCCAAACCAGAGAAACTGCAGACAGCCCACGTTCAGAAAACAGCCCGCTGCTACGGACCTGGACACTACAGCGATCTTTTAAAGAGCGACAAAGGACCGAAAGTTTGAGAAAACAGAGGAATGGATTATTTGCCTACCCAGAAAGCACCCTGGACTGGGGGCAGAGCTCAGGCTGCCTTGGGCATTAGTGTGAACTTGGGGAATTCTGGAATCCCTCCGGTTCTTCCACGTCAGGGTGGCGATCACGGCTACAGGCTGCCTGTGGAGAGGACGAGGGGACGCGTGCACAGGACAGGCTCGGCAGAAGTCGGCAGAGTCTTACACCCGCCCTCTTCCCTCACAAGCCAAAGCTCCACTGAGAACGCGTCACTGTGCTCCCCACGTGCCGACTGCTGGCCTGAGACACCACCGCCCGCAGGGGTGAGCCCAGACCCTGCAGACCGGCTCCAGGGAGCCAAGCGGGCAGAGCCCGCCAGCCACAGATCGAGGAGGCTTTGAACTTCAAAAAGGACAGTAACTGCAATAACCTGAGAACAGTAAATGCTCAAAGCCATCTGATCGGGGCTGGAGCGGCTGGGAAACCAGCTCATTTTCTGTAAACAAATAAAGGAAAACTTCACACATTTGTTCTGCTGTTCTGTACAGAGTGGATCTTGGGAAACCAAGCCGGGGAGCGTGCCTTTATGGAGGCCTCCCTGCCATCAGTGGAGGCGGGTGACGGAACAGGGGGCGCGGCCTGGCTGCCTCCAGGCCTCACGGGCTCTGCGGGACCTGGCTGCCAGGACCACATCTGCGAGGGCCCCGTCTGGGCGGAGTGACACTGGAAGGCGCCAGAGTCCAACAGGGCCTCTTGATCCCACACACACACAGGAACGTGGAGACAGGAGGGGCCAAGGGGGGGACCCGCGTTGACCTTGACTGAGACCAACTAAACCCCGAGAGACGGGAACGCCTCACCCACTAGGACCTGATGCAATAAGGAATCAGTACTATCATCTCGGTTTACAAAGGTGCTGTAGCTCCGAGTTTGAAGAAAAATCCTTCTCTTTGGGGAACGAATGGCAACGTTTCCAGATGAAACAACAGGAAGGGCGGGGGAAGGAGGTGAACAGGTTTCACCACAAGCTGACAACTCCTGACCCTGGATCATAAATACGTCGAGTTCTTTACGGGATCTTGCCTGTTGCACGCTGCAAATATCCTGCAACGATTTTGAACCGTGTCAGCACTTTATTTTCCTGCAGTCTTTGCCTTTCTCCAGTACTAGAAAACCCTTCAAATGTCCGAATATGATTGTTTTTATCTACATTTACTCAAGAAATTTAAACTCTTCTTTTATGAATGAATTCTACGAACAATGAAAGAAGACTTTAACGATATCACTCCCTAGGTTGTGTCTTAAAGATCAGATGTGACATCCACTGACCTAACTGAATAAGCCTGTACTTGAAATTATAACCCTCTTCTGAAACACGGCAGTGAGAAAACACTGCCCAAATGAATTGCTAACGTATCTTATCTTTGAAAGAAAGTTGTGCCTAGCTTTTATCAGCTGGCAGTGCTTCACCAGCCACTGCTCACACTGAACAGATTTCTGAGGCCTGTGTCCCCGCCCGCCCCCCCAGTCACTGCCCCTCAACAAGGGCAGGACAGTCTCAGTGTTCAGAATCGCAGAAAAGTTTTAAAAAGAACAGCCGTTTCCGCTTTCAGGATATTTGTGCCACAGAGTATTTCTTCTCAACTCTCACAGATTTGACTTTAACTACAGTTAAACTTTACTGACACAGGGTTCCCGGCCTCACCTCCAGGCGGCACAAGTGAGAGGCTACCCTGCGCCTCCTGAGCGAAGTGGGAGGTGTGAGTGATGATGGATGAAACCGGCCAGCACATGGCCCCCATCTGCCCCGGGCCCCAGGCCAGCGGCTCGGCGGAAACTGCACTGACTGGCCGGCCGGCTGAGCAAGACGTCCAAAGCCAGGACCCCGGAGAGAAAAGCCCCTCAAAGGCCGTGCTGCGGACGCAGAAGTCCAGGTGGATGCTCTGACACTTACCTTCTTGGAGGCCTGGGACCAATTTGTAAACAATATCTTGCATGGTTCTGTCATGACTGGCAAAAAGAACAGAACAGGTGGGTTAGCCAGAAGCGTCAATTGTCTAATTCTCGAACGTTTTCCATTTAACAATAATAAGCTCCACAATCACAAATTTGGAGTTTTGGTTGAATTTTGCTTCTAGTTTGCACTTCAGAACAAGTCTGTGCTAGCGAAAGCGACACGTGGCCGGAAGGAACCCGTTGTTCAATTTGGGCTCTATATGCTTGTGAACATTTCAAATGAGGAGGAGGACACAGGCAAGATCCTTCGGTGACCAGCTCCCTCTGCCCGCTGGGCTTCTCAAGTCCTAACAGGTATCAGGCAGCCTGGGCTGTGCCAGGCCAAAGGGAGTTTCTCACACTTTCCTGACCAGGGTCCGCGCCAAGAAATACCTTTCACACTCCCGTGTACCTGAACGCGTGGCGCGTGCGCACACACAGAAGCATAAAACACAGCTGGCCTCCAGCAGACACGACACCCTCCGAATTTGCTACTAAAGCCACCAGCTTCTCAGAAAGCTCGTCCGACCCACAAGAACAGGACGCTGGGCAGAACCGCTGCCACACGGCTTGACATCGGGCTGGCTGGTTCCTAGGTCTTGACCTGGGAGCAGCTCTCCCTCCCACGACACACCTCAACTCAGGGGTCAAAGTGCAGCCGGCCCCCTCCTTCAGCCCCGCCCCTCCTGGCAGGGCGGCCCCCATCTGCCCCGGGCCTCAGGCCAGCGCCTCGGCGGAAACTGCACCGACTGGGCGGCCGGCCGAGCAGGGCGGCGCGAGGCTCGGGGTGAGGCCCGGGCCGCTTACCCGATGTACTGCAGGGGGTGGCTCTGGTGGATGACGATCCTGCACGTGGGGCACGTGTTGTTCTCCTCCAGGTACTTCACCAGGCAGCTCCGGCAGACTGCAGGGAGCGCGCACGTCAGGGCGATGCGTGCGCACGCCAGAGGGGCGAGGCGCGCATCAGAGGGAACGGGAGCGCGCACGTCAGGGAGCGCGTCGGCGGGGTCTCCGCTCCTCCCGGCAGGGCTCCCCGAGGCCACAACGGGACACTGGTGACAGGCCCGCCGCCCGGGTCCACCACCACGGAGGAGCATCAGCTGCCCCTGGACAGAGCTGAGGCCCAGAAACAGGAGGGGAAACTGGAGGAGCAGCTGAGGGGGCCGCAGATGCGCCTTCACGTCCTGTCACAGGGGCTCCGCCACAGGGGCTCCGCCACAGGGGCGAATAGTTACATTCTAGAAGTTAGCCTGAAAGATCACCGGATTTCTTTGTAGGACAAAATGAGATAAAATTTGCTGAATATAACATAAAATACTGCCAGCCAATATCTTGAAATACAATTAACTTTAAAATAAAAATTCTGTCAAAACTGGCAAATATTTTATTTTCTAAACTGAAAAATACAGGATCAAAACTCATCAGTGTTAGAGGATTCGTTTTACTTTAGGAAGTGCCTGCCCCTCGGCCTCCTGGGCCGGCCGCACAAGAGGACCCAGCCTCCAGGTGAAGGCTGCAGCCTGCTCGGCAGGGGCAGGGGCGGCGGGGCTTAAAGGAAGGCGCGCCCAAGGTCAGCGCCAGCTCGAAGTCCAGACCTCCAAACACCCACTGGCCTGAGCGGCAGACGAGCAGACTCCTCTGTCTACGGAGTTTAAGGAAGTCATTTGCAAACGGCAAAAATAAGCATTTCTGCCCACTAGAAACGAATATTCTGTCGTACCACACGTAACGGTTTAGTTGTTATATCGAAATACCTAATTTTTCCTTTTTATTCAGCTTTCTTAAGTGACACGTCTACTGAAATTACCCACAGTGTTTTAACTTCAGACAATTTTTCTCATTTATCTTCGAGATCTCCTGTACTCCTGCTGCTGTGTCCTGCTGTGTACTTGAGCTAAAAGCTTTTGGTAAAAAAAGCCAAAGTATCAAGAGCACACAGAACATTCCGCACATACATGTGTGCACTCAGTCACTGCTCCCCCCCCCACGGCTGTCTAAGGCCACGTTCTAGAACATTCCGCACATACATGTGTGCACTCCGTCACTGCTCCCCCCCCACGGCTGTCTAAGGCCACGTTCTAGAATATTCTGCACATACATGTGTGCAGTCACCGTGCCCCCCCACCCCCAGCTAAGGCCGCATTCTAGAATTTTCCGCACATACACGTGTGCAGACACTCGGTCACCGTGGTCGCGTCGATGAGATACCCGCTGCACAGGCGGCAGGTGATGTGGGCGTTTATGTCCCAGAGTTTAATCTTTCTGGTCAACATCTTTGGCTTCTGCAAGAAAAAAACACGTATTAACTAATACATGAAACGGTGTGATGTTTCATCAAAGGTTTGGGTTCAGCGGAAATCGAGCTACAGTCTGTGTGTCCAGGAGGAGCTCAGAGTGAGCAGGGCTGAGGCCAGGTCCCCGCCCTGCGGCCCTGCTTCCACCATGAGACAGGCAACCACCCAGCCGCCCCTGGAGGACTGGGTCATCCTGGCCCCAGGGCAGCGCTGGGCCGCGGACACGCTGCCGCTTCTCACTTCTCCCCCTTCCGGGCCCCCGGGCCCTCTCTTCCTGCTCAGAACCCCGGAGGCCAGCTGGTGAGGTGACGCGAAGCAGGGGAGGTTTGTGGAGCAGTGGGCGGAGAGGCCAGGGAGCAGGTGGGCCGAGCTGAGGCTGGGTCTAGGCAGAAGGAAACGTGGTCTCTCTGGAGCTCTGGTTCCTCCGTAAAGCCGACCACATGGGAGCAGCTAAGGCCCCCCCACCCTGGGAAGCACAGCCCACAACACGGCATCGTAAAAGTCCAAACGTCTGTGCACTGAAGTGTGGACGCGTCGTCTCTGCGCCGGTGGGCGGGTGCCCTCCAGAGCTGGGGTGGCTGTGACTGGCTCTCCTGCCAGACCACAGGCTCACGAGGGCAGGGTCTTGTCATCTGACCCAATACAATGCTGTGCAGCAGGGGAAACAGTCCCAAAGACACCACATCCTACCCCAAACCTGTGTGTCACCTCACATGGCAAAAGGCCCCTGAGGCGGGAGACGGCCCTGGAAGCCCCAGCGGGACCTCATGTCACCACAGGGCCCGTACGAGGGCACGAGGCTCGGAGGAGACAGGAGAAGCTGCCTGTGGGCTGTGAACGGGGAGGGGGCTTCTAGGAGCTGGAAGGAGCCTCTCTGGGAGGAGCAGCCCTGCCCACACCTGGATTTTAGCCCCGTGAGACCCGTTCTGGACTCTGGCCTGCAGCGCTGGCAGGTCAGACACCCATGTGGCCGCAGCCACTAGATTCCTGGGGGTTCCCTGCAGTACAAGTAGGAGACTCGCCGGATGCTGACGCCGTGCAGGATGCAGGGAATTTTCAAGACAAGCATCACCAAGAGAACTCCGCAGAGAGAGACAGGACCACGCTCCAGGAGACGGAGGGCCTCCGCATCCGCGTGGGCGGCAGGCTGGACAGTGCCGCCTCGCCCAGCAGCCACAGCGCACATGGCGCACGGGCTCCCGCGGCTCAACGCTGTTGCCCGAAGGCAGAGGGAAGGAAATGGCTGGGCAGGCGGGGCCCCCTGGAGACTAAATCGTCACCTGCACTGAAACCCAGCGGAAAAGACTGTCAGCGCAGACTGACGCAACCAGCGAGGCTGCCAGGCTCAGTTCACCCATAAAGCGAGAGAGACTGTAAACCAGCAAGAACGCCCTACGACTTTATTCACGGAGAGTAAGACGTGCGGCAACACTCGCGGTTCTCACCCGAGTCTCTCCTCTCCCCTCGATCACAGGCGCGAGCCGACGCGTGTCCCCGCTAGAGACACCTCTCCCTCGGCCCCTGCAGTGGGCTCTGAGCTGTCAGGAGAGACTAAAAGGGGTGCTTCTCACAGGCGCCCCACGGGCCGACCCACGGGAAACGAGCCCACGTCTGCGAGGCCCACTCGCTCTGGTGTCATGGTCACCACGTGCTGTGCCAGGCCTGGCCTGACCACTCGCACCCACTAGGACCGGCTCCGTGGAGAAGGGCCCACACGCCTCGTGGAGCAGGAAGTAATGGGAAATAATCTAAAAGAGAGAAACCCTAGTCACTCCCAAGGGAAGCAAAGCAGAGACGGGAGAGCACTGACTGGGCAACGTCCCCGCTGGACGCCGAGGCCCAGGGTGCGCCGTCCACCACCGGCACGACCGAGCCCGGCGCTGTGCCCTCGGCTCGCTGGGCGCTGTTCACACACGTCACCAACCCACAGCCAGATCACAACCAAAACCAGCTCCAAAGTCACACAGACGGGGGTTGGGGTCAGTGCGAACTCGTGTTTAGTGGCAACCAGGCAGACAGGTACACATGTGTATGCACACGAGTGTGGACTCACCCACTCACTCCCAGCTCTGTCTGCTGGGAGGGCCCGGGAGTGACCACTCCTGGGCAGCCCTAGGACCTGGCGTGTCCACACCACGTCTGCCGCAAGGGGCCAGCGCTGCCTGGACACGCAACCAACTCCGGGCTGGGCAAGGAGCATAGCAGGACCTGGGGCCCCACTGTGCTCAGATAGGGAACAACTACTATCACTGCTTACCACGGCAGGATAACACAGAGGCCCATGAGGCTACACAGACAGACAGACAGACAAGGGACACCCTTCCTCGCAGAATGGGAGCTGATAAGTGGAAGGAGGGCTGCAAGGTCACCACCCCAGGACAACTGCAGTGACCACTCGCTTAGGAATCCTCGGGGGGTGGTCAGCAGCAGCGAGACTTCGCCAAGGAAGTGAAGGTTCCTAAAGGCTCCAAGCGTCTCCCCACCAAACACTCATCAGCCCCAAGGGAGGGCGGGACCCTCAGAGGAGAAACCCCTAGAGGTCCCCGACTGGGTGACCAGGTGACAGCCAGGTGAGGACCGGCCAACCATCACACGGAGAAGGACATAGCACCCCTGGCAGGACTCCTGCCAGAGGGTCCCCCACCCCGAGTCCCCAGGGGAGAGGTCACTCTGCAATGCCATCAGGGTCGTAAAAGCTAAGGCCAGACAGGGGGCCAGGCTGTCCAGGCACAGCGCCTGCCAAGGGGCCTGGGCAGCCAGCTCTGCCCACACGGGGCCTCCATGCCGGCCCCAGGCACACAAGTAGCTGCCGTCGTGAGGGGCCAACGCTCACGGTCACCACCGCTGCGGTACGGTCCTCAGGCCGCCCTGCACAGCATCCGACACCCAACACCAGACACCAGGTGGGCGCCCATCCAGACAGAGAAGGATGGCGGCTCGAGGCTCTGGGTCCCGTGCTCCCCTGCCAACTGTGGGGCCCAGGCAGTAGCTCGGACACTTCCTGGGACAGCAGGCCCGCCCGGAGAAGGCCGCATCTCCCACCTCCTTGCGAGGCCGTCTGTCCCCTCCTGCTGCCTCTGCATCGGACGCTTCCGGCTACGGGTGCAACGCGGTCACTTCTTGTCCGCCGTGCCCTCCGCGCTCTGGCTCGTCACGTCTGTGCCTGCCTTGTGTCTCTCGCTGTCTTTCCATTTTCTAGCACAGAAACGGGACCTGCTATTCAATTTCGTGTCATTTATGTGACGCACACAGCCCTGTAATTACAGTCTTGCTAGAAGTTTTAGATGAGTCCCACGTAGCAAACAGTGGGACAGAGTCGATCAGAAACGTTAATCAAGAGGAAACTTGAATATGTGTAAATAACTGTGCCCTGATCCGCTCTGGAGCTGCCCCACGTTAAATTTTAAAGGCATTACAAGGCACTGACCTTTTCTGTGGCTACAACAGACTCATAAGGTGTAATTCAAGGTAAATGTAATCAATTCACATGCACTGAAAGAGGAGGAAGATCGAAGTTTACGCCGCATTTACCTGTACACACAGCCGGATCCTCCGCTACATTCTGAAGCCTATGGAGACACACGGGACGAGGCGTCACCCACACGTGCCGTCCACACAGAGCCTGGCTCCCCGGACCCGCAGCTTCGGCGGCTCAGGTAAACAGGTCTCTTCCTTTACCTGCTTAAAACAACCAAAAGAAAAACAAGCCTGGCTGACAGTAAAGGCACGGGCCACGGAGACGGAGCAGGTCTGGGTGGCAGCCTGGTGGCACCGAGGCCCAGGGCTGCTGGGAGCTGGGGGCATGCAGGGGCTGCACCACGTGCTCTGGGGACCAAGACAGCAGGACAAGGGCCCTGGAAAGCTCCCGGGGAGGCGGTGGGCTTCAGGGTGACCTAGTGGGAGGCTGGGCCTCAGGGACGCCGGCGAGAGCGAACCGTGTTATTTAATTTCTGTGATGCTGTTCGCATCTCACGCCCTGTGAAGGAGTCCCCCGGGCCGCTCACTCAGTGACCCGGAACGAGGACGCCCACAGGCTCGAGCCGGGCTCTGGGCCAGCACGGACAACAGACAAACCAGCGCGTGGGGATGGAGCGGGCCCGTGCAGGCTCGCGTGGGGCCTTGGGGCCTCAGCCAGGTGAGCACAGGCAAGCACAGGTGAGGGGCTAGGACGAGTGGCAGGCCAACCAAGGGGCAGCGGAAGGGCGGCACTGAATCGGTAGCACAAGGCCCCTGGAAGGACCTGGCCTCAACTCGGGGCAACGGGAGCTGCGGGACCAGAGAGCCGCCAGTTGCTCTCGGGGGTCTGAGGGGTGGGGTGGCCGGGCGTCCAGAACCTCGGTGGACCCCCCCTCGTCTGCCCATGCCCCCCCTCCTCATGGAAGCCCGAGGTCTCCCCACCCATCGGGGGGAAGGGGGCAGGGCCCGGGGGCTGCTTCCTTCTGAAAAGCAGGGGTGGAAAGCACCAGGGCCCCGAAACCACGAGAGACACCTGGGACAAGAGGCCTGATACTCAAGTGATTCGTATCACACCCAACTTATAGCACTTTTACTCTCCAAGTTTTCCCATAACTGCATGCTTTAGTAACTAGTCTTTAAAGCTCAATTAACTTTTACAAGAAAAAGGAAGAAAGGGAGGAAGTGGGTCAGTTACTCAGGGAGATTAAAAGGCACTTACAAGAGAACACAGAGGAGACCCGAATGTGGGTGCAGACCAGAGCCCCTGTGGGGTGAGACCAGAACCCCTGTGGGGTGAGACCAGAGCCCCTGTGGGGTGAGACCAGAGCCCCTGTGGGGTGCAGACCAGAACCCCTGTGGGGTGAGACCAGAGCCCCTGTGGGGTGAGAGCAGAGCCCGTGAGGCTGGAAACTGCTCCACCTGCCATCCACACGGCGGCCACCGAGCCCTTGAACTCTGGCCAAGTGTGAGCGCAGCACCTCAGTGTACTCAGTTTGATTTAATCTCGGTGTGGCCAGCTACACAGTTATAGACGCTTGACATGAGTTCTTAGACAGCAGCGAACAAAAAAGACACAAATCCCTAGAGCCCACATTCTCATGGAGGAAGACAGACAATAAATAATAAATGCCACGAGCAGGTCCATTATTTAGATGTCAAAGGTGACAAACACGACCAACCAGAGCGGGGAAAGGGGGTCGGGAGAACAGGGTGGCTGGGAATATTTCACTGAGAAGGTGACATCTGAGTAATAATATAACATCATGAACAACTTCATGCCAATCGAGTTGAAAGTTCATAAGAAATGGATAAATTCCTAGAAAAATAACTCAGCAGAATTGAGGCAAGCAGAAACAGAACCTGCAGAGTTAGTTCTAAGGAAGCTGGCCCAGGCCGGTTTTACCAAACCTGTGGGAGCCCCCCTCCCACGCAGACCCGCCCAGAGAATCCTTGAGACAGATTCCCGACTCTTGCGTGAGGCCTACACAACACACACCGGAGTGGAACGGGGGACAGACCAAGTGACAATCGTGACACGTCCTCCGGGGTGTGCAGGAGGGCCACCCCAGAATACGAGGGACTCGTGTAAGAAGCGGATGGAATTCATGACAAAAGCTAAAAGGAGGGAAACGATAAGATCCTCGCATAGACGCACAGAAATCACTTGATGAAACTCATTATCCATTCATGATTTTCAAACAACTCTCAGCAACTAAGAATAGAGGTAACTGTCCACACCTGGTAAAAGCTCTCCATTTAAGAGCCACTAACACACACACCCACTAGGTGTGCCTGACGTTCACAGCTCTTCCCAGCAGCCGCCCGTGGGGAGCAGCGCGGCTGAGCGTCCCGAGTCCTCTGGACGCGGCCTACGGCAGAAAGTCAGCACCCCTGGGGGCTCGTGACTGGCCAGACGCTCCAGGACACCAACGCTCCAGGAGGCCTGGCCTCCCCCGAGGGGCCCCAACACTGCCAGGTGGCCTCTTCCCACCTCCCCACCCCCCCTGCACCCCCGCAGCACCCGCTTTCCAAGGGGACCCTTCTCCCTCCTACCTGGGGATAGAATATCAGCTTCCACACCCCGTTCTCTGGTCTCCAGGCTGATCCAGTCCCCGCTCTGCTTCTCGAGGGCTCTGACGGTCCCAGCAAGCCCTTCTCATTCCAGAAACTTCCATACCTCCCTCCCGACAGGACCCCCTCGACAGGACCCACCCACCTGCTCAGACCTCTCCCTCCCGTCTTCCGTCCCCTACCCCACAGATGTGCTCTCGACAAGTTTCCGGTGACGAGGACAGCGCCAACGCCCCCAATCTCCAAGGTCACTGCCCACCCTGCAGCCCAGCTGACCCCTCTCATGTGGCCCCTGACACGGGGGAGCAGCAGGTCATGGAGACCAACCCCAGCCCGACACTGCAGAAGGGCCAGGCCGCGCTCCCCACACCCTCAGGCTCACCCCGGGTGCCGGGGGCATTTGCGCCTGCGAGAAGAGGCCCTGCCTTCCTGTCCACTCACCTCGGATCACTGCCCACCCCGTCTGCCCTGCTCCCGCCCCCGCCCCTGACTCCACAGTATGTTTGAGGGGTCTTCCCTGCACCGCTGCCCTTGTATTACACCTACGTTACCCCTTTCGTCCTCTAGGGAAATGCACTGGGTTTGTTTTGCAGCATAAATGCATTTACTAATCACAATCTGGAATTCTTTACTGAATGTAATTAAGGAGAAAGCCCTACAACCCTAACCACCCAACATTTACTGCTGTTCCTAGTGTAACAGTGCACTTCCCTCCAATACTTCTAACACACACACACCCTCATTCTCACTCAAATGCATCCTCAGACCCTCGTGACGCACGAATAAAATGCGAGCACGCGCTGGCACTCAGCACGGGGCACAGTCCGGGGTCTCCGACTGCGGCCATGCCACATGTGACCGGGGGGCCCCTCGGCCCCTCCCAGAGGCGCTGGCCTCAGCCAGTCCCATCCCCTTCCCCTCAGGACCCCCGGAGAAAACTGCCTCCCCACACAAGCCCACCCCGGTCATGCTTCCCGCCATTCACATATCTTATGAGAACCTTAACATTTTCTATTTATTTGGGGGTTAGTGTTGCTAAGTTATACTTTCCTAGGAAACGGGTCATCAAATTTATTGGCAAAGAATTGCTCACAGTAGCCTGTAAACTCATTAAACAGCTGCACTGCGGAACGTCTGACAAATAACAACAGCACGTACTTTAAAGGACCGCCTGGGCCCTGACTCTGGAAGCTGTGTGAACGGGGCAGGCCGCCGTCCTGAGACTCGCCGAGCGGCCGCATGGACGGCGCATGGACGGTGGCTCACTCCTTCTGTCTGAGCGGCGCTTGCCCTGACGCCCGGCCCCTCGCCCACAGCGGCAACCTGCCTGCATCCCTCGGGGCTGTGGGGACGAGGCTGCCGCGAGTGCTGTGGCCGCGGCTCTGTGCAGGCGGCCGTTCCGGGGACACACCCACTGTGGAGGCCACCTGTGCCCGGAGGGCCGTTCTCCCCGCCTCGCCCCAACACCACAGCCTCCGTGGCCTTCTGCGCCCGTGGCCCCGCCCTGGATGATGCCACGGCTCCTGGCCGGACGGCCCCCTCAACCACGGCGCCGCCGATCCCTTCTCCACAGAGAAGCCTGAGCAGCCTTAGAAACACAAACCAGACACACACCCCTGAATAAACCAACCGAAGGAACCCGACTGCTGACAAGGGATGCCCTCCCTCCACGTTCCGCCCTGACCACGTCGGTGTCCGCAATGGCGCCTGTCCAAGTCGGCTCCATTCCCCTTGGCCTTGCCCACCCCTCAGCTGTGTACGTGCTGCTCCCTGGCAGCCTGACACTGCATCCTCAGGGCGGCCACCAGAGACCCCAAGACTCCCGGAGAGGCCACCCAAGCCCCAGTCCTAACCCGCTCGCTGTCCTGTCCCCACGCTGTCGCCACCCTCGGTGTCTGTGCCGGCGCCCCCGGCAGGGCCGAGGCCGTGTCCTCAGCACGGGGCACCACGTCCAGCAGGGCGCCCGCCCCAGAGCCGGTGCCCAGGAAGTAAGACCTGTTCAGTCAGCCGGCACCCAAGCACTCTGGGAAACCTTCTCCTCCTCCTTTCACCAAACTGCCGGCCTCTGCTCCCCGCCGACACCCTCTTCTCAAGACCAGCCGCTCCGCGCGGACGCTGTGCTCAGCTCTGCCCCCGACTGCACCCAGGCGAGCTGGACAGGCCACCCCGGTGCCCCGGGCGGGTGCACGAGAGGAGCCCCGCTCTGTCGGGCCCCCCGAGGCCCTTTGCCTGGCCGACCCGGCCCCACGGCCTCACTGCTCCCTGCGGCCCCGGCGGCCTCGCTCACCAGGCGAGCCCACACCCATGACGGTGCCTGGCACACAGTGGGTTGCGGGACTCACACTCTGGTAGCAGCGCTGGGTCTGAGCAAGGCCTGAAAGGTGGACGGCCCCGCAGGGCTCTGTGCTCACACCTGCCCCGCTCCCGTGCCGTCCATGCCGGGCCACACTGACCCCAACACGGCTCGAGGGGTCCCCGGTGAGAAATCCTGCAAAGGCTCGGGGAAAGCTTCAGCCTCCGGTGGCCCACGAGGCCCCAAGGCCACCTTCCTCCACGACGGCCACGGTGGACCCCCTTGGGGGTCTAGAACATTCTAAGTGCAGTCCCTCCTCGGGGTCCTCGCATTACTGTACTCTCTGCTGGGACGTTCTCTCTCCGACGGTCACCCCCAACAAGCCTCTGCTCCAGTGCCACCTCCCTAGCGAGCTTTCTGAGGCCACCCTGTTTAAGGTCCATGCCCACCGGCACAGGACTCTGAGCTACCACCCGCCACACCTGTAACTTACTGATTCTGTATCACCCACCTCCCTAGACTACAGAGTCAGCCATGTGACCAGCAACACTGAAAATTCAACAGGACTGTATGATAACGTTGAGAAAATCCTGGGACCTCCCTGGTGGTCCAGCGGGTACGACTCCGCACTCCCAATGCAGGGGGCCCGGGTTCGATTCCTGGTCAGGGAACTAGATCCCGCGTGCCACAACTACGAGTTCGCGTGCTGCAACGAAAGATCCCACGTGCTGCAACAAAGACCTGGCGCAGCCAAATAAATAAATAAATATATTTTTTTAAGTTGAGAAAATCTTTCCAAAGGGTAGAAAAGACAGGAAAGAGAAGGGATGCAACATCCAACTAACAGGTGTTTCAGAAAAAGAAAACAGAAGGGCCTTGACGTCCAGTCTCACGCTTTACTCCTCAGGCTGGGTGATGAGTACCCGTGTATTCCTGTGTCATCCGCCATGCTCGTTTACAGGCAGTATTTCATGACTTGGAAAAAGTGATTCGAGTATTTCCCCAGCTGGAAGAATCAGACGGCAAGGGACCAAGTGCCGACCCATATCCAAACAGGTCCCCGCGTCTGAAGCCGTCAAGGGCGCCAGGAAGGATCCCGGGGAAAGGAGGTGCCCCACGCAGGGCAGGAGTCAGCCAGCACCAGACTCTTCACCTGCAACACCGAACTCTACGGGGCAAAGCGGTGACTCTTTCCAAGGTCCAAAGACAGACGACTTTAAGGTAGATTCTACATCCAGCCGAACTACCGACCAGGTGCGAACTTTCAGAGGTCTCAGGAAACGCGCTCAAACACTGCTTCAAAACACGCCCTTGAGCACGTGTTACGTGCCAACAGGCGCTCGCATGTCAGCACAGGTGCAGTGATGAGCAGGCTGGGCCGCTCTGACTGGGACCGAGTGCAACCACGTGGACGGACGTCCCAACTTTGACCCCGGGGGGCAGGGCACCGTGCAGACAGGGCGAGGGACCCCGCACGCCCAGCACCAGCCCTCTAGACAGGACGGGGGTGAAGACAGGGGGCCAAGGAGGGTGCGGGGATCAGGCCCAGCCCTCGAGAACCTGGGCCAGGACAGTAACGTCAGACAAAGTGAGGCCAAAGGGAAGGTGCAGTTAGAACGTAGCCTGAAACAGACTGTATTTGCATAATCACATCGATTTCCCACTCAGATCCAAGCTTTGGAGAACCACGAAAAATGCCACGAAAGGACTGGGGGACCCCAAGTTTCCACTGGCAGGCAGCTGGCTGCAGACGCTACTCCACAGCAGACACGGGGCCCCTTCATGAAAAAACCATGGGCGGAACCACAGACCTGGGCCGGGATCCCCACAGGGTCTCAGAACTGCGCGGCAACTCGACTCCTTGTCACCCCCCCACTTCCCGCGTCTGAACTAGGACAGTTGCACCTGCTGGCATGTCTGCCCTGTGGTGCTATGGGGCGGGCACAGCGCCCACCTCGCTGGTTCACAGCTGCACCAGACAGGTGGTCCAGGGGATGAGAGTCTGCGGAAACTTGGAAGGGAGGGGCAAGTGTGGTTTGCACTTGGGGGATATGAAATTTAGGGGGGCCAGAGGGGAGACTATGGTAGGCAGAATTCTGAGAGGCCCCAGGATTCTGGGCCCCGGTGTACACACACCTCTGGCCTTACTATCCCACATACTGCTGTAAAGGGGTTTTTGAAGATGTAATCGAGGTCTCAAATCAGCTGACCTTAACACACGGCGGGTATCCAGTGGCCTGACCAAATTGCATGGTCTTTCAAAGCAGAGTTTTCTCCAGCTGGTGGCAGAAGAGAAGGTCAGAGGGATGAGCCCTGCTGACCTGGCAGAAAGCAACATGGTCTGTCAACTGCCCATGGCCCCCTGGGCAAAAAACGGGGGTGCCTCTAGGAGCTGAGGGCAGTCCCCAGCGGTGAGTCCCAGACAAGAGCTGCAGCTTGGCCCACACACCGACTTCAGCCTCTGAGGCCCTGAGCAGAAGAGTCAGCCACACCCGGCTGCACTCCTGATCGTGGAACTGTGACTAATAACTGGGTGTCCTCTTAAGCCACTAAGTTTGTGGCAATTTGCTTTCCAGCAATAGAAAACGAAGACAATAGCGTTTAGAGAAATGGACGATGCTGGCAGAAGTCCCAAGCATGTAAAATACAGAGTCACCACCAACTCTGGAAATATTCTCACTAGGCAAGTGTTCTCCCAATTCTAGAGACCAGAATCAGGTTAACAAACACATGGAAGCAGCGGGAGTCCCCTGGTATGGACTGAATTGTGCCCCCCAAATTCATGTGTTGAAGCCCTAACCCCCATCTCCAAACATGGGGCCTTTGGGAGGTTGAGATTCAGGACAGTGGGGCCAGGATGGGATTGGTGCCCTGAGAGGAAGGGCTCAGCAGGCTCCCTGTGTGCCTGTGAGGACACAGCAAGAAGGTGCGTCTGCAGGCCAGGATGCGGGTCCTCACCAGGAACCAAATCCACTTGGTAGTACCCTGAGCTTGGACCCCAGCCTCCAGGACTGTGAGAAATAAATGCCTGCTGTTTAAACCACCCTGTGAAGGACTTCCCTGGTGGCCCAGTGGTTAAGAATCCGTCTGCCAATGCAGGGGACATGGGTTTGAGCCCTGGTCTGAGAAGATCCCACATTCCGCGGAGCAACTAAGCCCGTGCGCCGCCAACTACTGAGCCTGCGCTCTAGAGCCCACAAGCCATGACTACGGAGCCTGCACTCTAGAGCCCACGTGCCACAACTACTGAGCCCGTGTGCCGCAACTACTGAGCCCGTGCGCCACAACTACTGAGCCCGCGAGCCACAACTACTGAGCCCACGAGCCACAACTACTGAGCCCGTGCACCACAACTACTGAGCCTGCGCTCTAGAGCCCGTGAGCCACAACTACTGAGCCCATGCACCACAACTACTGAAGCCCGCGCATAGCAACGAAGAGCCAATGCAGCCAAAAATAAATAAATACATAAATTAAAACAACAGAAACCAGCCCGCGACGCTCTGTCCCTCAGCCACGCTGAGGCACGCTCTCCGGGCCCCTTCAGTGAAACGCCAGGGAAACCCGTCTGCCTCCAGCAGCTCCCAGCTCCAGCGTGCAGAAGGCAGTTTCTCTGTGATAGCAGAAGCCCTATTTCCTGTAACAAGTTCAAAAAATTTCTACCCACTAAACCTTTTACATATATATATATATTTTTAAATAAATTTATTTATTTATGTTTGGCTGTGCTGGGTCTTCATTGCTGTGTGCGGGCTTTCTCTAGTTGTGGTGAGTGGGGGCTACTCTTTGTTGTGGTGCGCAGGCTTCTCATTGCAGTGGCTTCTCTTGTTGCGGAACATGGGCTCTAGGCACGCGGGCTTCAGTAGTTGTGGCACGCGGGCTCTTGAGCACAGGCTCAGTAGTTGTGGTGCACAGTCTCAGAAGATGTGGTGCACAGGCTCAGTAGTTGTGGCACGCGGGCTCTAGAGCGTAGGCTCTGTAGTTGTGGCACATGGGCTTAGTTGCTCCGTGGCATGTGGGACTTTCCCGAACCAGGGCTCGAACGCGTGTCCCCTGCATTGGCAGGCAGATTCTTAACCCTGAGCCACCAGGGAGGCCCTAAACCTTTTATAAAGTCTGCTAAGAGCAACAAAGCGGACTGGAGTGGGACTCACCACCATGTGCCCGCAAGAAGTGATGCAGCGGCTCCAGGACGCCTCCCCGTCAGACACACATGGAGGCGGCTGATGGATTCACCCTCTTGCAAGAGCGAGGGCAGCTCTCCAGCACGAAGGCACGACTCCCCTGGGCTCCCCAACGGTCTCTGCTCCCTGGGGACTCAGCCCAGCCCACAGGGCCCTGGGAACCGAGGCAGCGCTGGCCGAGCGGTGCCACAACCTGGCGGCACGGCACGAAGCACAACAGTGCCTGAGAAGCCAGCTCAACCCAGAGCCTGGCCCAGCCTCCGGCTCACCCCCTGTAGTCCACGGAGTCAACAGGACAACAGACGAAGGTGGACGACACCGTAAGTGAAGAATCAGAAAAACTCAGATGTGACAGATGGCCTGGGAAAGTCGATGCTGTATGGGGAAAGTGGGGAGCCTGAAATGAAAGACACTACAGGGGGCGTGACCCCCAGTGCCCCATGGGGAACTGCGGCTGGTTCAGGGAAAACGCCCTGGGAGACACTGTTGAGACAACCGGGGAGGGTTGAAAGTAGACAGGAAATTAGCCAGTATGTGGAATAAGTGTCTACTTCTCAGGTGTGGTCGTGACATTACAGCCGTGTGCAGACCATCCTCTTACTAGGACCTCCGTGCTCTGAATTACCTACGGAACGTGGCAGCTGGTTTGCAGCTCCTTTCAGATGATTCAACGATAAATATGTATTTAAAAAAAGAGACAAGCAAAACATAAGTAACTGCTGGATCTAGGGGAAGGCAGAAGAGTGCTCATTGGCTAATTCTTCTGGTTTTTCTCCACTGTGTTTTTTTTCTCAAACACTTCAGTAAAAAAGAGGAAATTACTTGAGAAGAAAAGAGGCTAACCCTCCTCTGCTCCTCACTACCTGTGACCGTGCCCTGTGCCTGCATGTCCTCGCCAGGCACGTGCGGGTGAGCAGAGAGCAGCCTGGGGTGACTTTAAGGTCGAAGGTGTTGGGATTTCCCTGATGGCCCAGTGGGTAAGACCCCGCGCTCCCAATGCAGAGGTCCCAGGTTCAACCCCTGGTCAGGAAACTAGATCCCACATGCCACAACTAGAAGATCCCACATGCCGCAATTAAGACTCGGCACAGCCAAATAAATATTAAAAAAAAAAAAGACTGAAGGTGTTAATACACAGAACACCTTCAGAACAGGGCCACAAAAGGGAACAACAAGGTCAGCTTTTAGTCATTCTTCATTGAGCACCTATTACAGGCCAGGCCCTGCTAAGAATCAGCAAATATAGCAGCTGACACGACCCACACAGGTCAAGAGGTCTGTGGACAGCTTTCCACTGTTCGCTTATTTTGTGTTAAACAACTGGAATTTGCTGTTAGTGTTGCAAAGTCCAGCAAATATTGATGCATTTGCCCCCCCAAAAAAATTCAAGTTAACCTCAACTCTCTAAATTCACCTAAGCATTATAAGTTCTCTTCAAAAAAAAACCCAGTGAACCTAACAATTGGTTTTTAAGGACAATATTTTCTAGTGAGTTTTAGTTCTTCTCAATGGAGGGTTTTGCTTAATTTAATGGACAATTCTGAAGCAATGCTCCCGCCTTAACCCTCTCATCACATGTTAAGTGTTTCATTATTGTCGTCTGGGCCTTCATATAATTCAGTGCTGTAGGGAGAAACATGCAGATTAGAAAAGACAGTCTATGTTTATTTTTTAAATAAATAAATAAATAAATTTATTTATTTATTTTTGGCTGTGTTGGGTTTCTGTTGCTGCACGCAGGCTTTCTCTAGTTGCGGCGAGCAGGGGTTACTCTTCATTGATGTGCGCGGGCTTCTCGTTGCGGTGGCTTCTCTTGTTGCAGAGCACGGGCTCTAGGCATGCAGGCTTCAGTAGTTGTGGCCTGCGGGCTCCGTAGTTGTGGCTCGTGGGCTCTAGAGCACAGCCTCAGTAGTTGTGGCGCACGGGCTTAGCTGCTCCACAGCATGTGGGATCTTTCCGGACCAGGGCTCGAACCCGTATCCCCTGCATTGGCAGGCAGATTCTTAACCACTGTGCCACCAGGGAAGTCCCTCTAGTTATTTTTAAAAAGTCACTTTTTAAAATTCAATGAAAAACTATCAACTTGTAGAGCTGAAGAACAGTTCCATTTTTTGACACACAATGAATTGTGCAGCATTTTTGCAATAGTGATGGCAAATATCAGAAAGGTAGTAAGAAACCGTCCCCAAACCTCAACATATTTCAATAGAGAAGAAAATTACATTTCAAATTCGATTCTGACCATTAACCAAATAAAGCTCCAATGAAGTAACAAATCCTGCCACTTAGTAGATTAAAGAGTAACAGTACAGACCAAAACAAACCTCGCTGTATAATCCAAAGCAAACAACCCAAATAAATAATTCCAATCACTGGCAAAGGGCCCTGCCTCACCCCAGCAGGGTGGAAACCTGGCAGGTCCACAGAGCAGGGTGGCAGGGGGGGACAGCTCCCTCCATGTGGTGACAAGTTCTCGAGGGAGCCTCCCATGCGGGCCCTGCACGGGGTGCCCTTCACAGCCCTGTGCTGCAGCGCCACCCCAAGCGCCACAAAGTCCAAGCACCGGGGAGGAGAAGCCACAGGGCTGAGCACAAGAGGCCCTTGCACACAGGTTCCTGGAGCATCCTTCCCTACAAAGGTCAAATAAAAACATTTTGGGATCTCACATCTTAAAAACGTCTTACAAATGTCAGTTGATCATTTCTGGAGGAAAATAATTAGCAGGAATAAAATGAAGCTCTAGAAACAACTAAAATCGCTGTACTTGAAGCTTCCAAGAACTCTATATCACCGACACATACACACCTACAATTTAATTGTATGTGGGAAGCGGGGGAGCTTATGGCTTGCTACAGCTGTTCTAAGTTAATTCCTAAAAAGCTTTCTTATTTGTAATTTCTCTCCTGTCATGCGTAAGCTCCGGCGTCATCCCATCATCACAATGGTGACATCAGAGCAACCTGTGTAACTAAAGAGACAGCTGAGCTGCTGCAACCTTGGGCTGAGCACACAGCTCTACACAATTCTGTTCATTCACCTGCAGGGCACTTCTCAGGCACAGGCCCTTCAGGAGCTAACACCACCTGATCAATGCCAGGCATTAGGATGGCCCAGACCCACCCCGCCCAGGAAGCACACCCTTGTGGAGTTCCTCCTCCTTAAGCGTGGGCTGGGCCTGATGACTAGGTTCTAACAAAGGATATGGCAAAAGGCATGGGATATCACTGCCAAGATTAGGTCATGAAGACTGTGGCCTCCTGCTTGCTCCCTTGTCCTGTCGCTGGCCCTTGAGCTGCCCCACAGATGTCTCCAGCCAGCAGCCTGGAAGCAAATCCTCCCCAGATGAACCTCCAGACAAGACCACAGCGCCGGTGGGCACCCTGACGGCAGCCTTGTGAGACCCTGGGCCCAGCTAAGCTGTGCCTGGACTCCTGACCCACAGACACTGTGACATAATAACTGGTACTGTTTTAAGGCACTACACTTTGGGGTAATTTGCGGGACAGTAATATATAAACAATACAACCATCCAGCACTATCACACCTTCAGAAATCCAAAAATGGGAAAATAAAGAGCCTAACCAAACCTGAATGCCCAGTTTTACAAGTCTTTCCCAAAGCTTCACAAAGCAAATTAAGTTTTTTAAAAAGCAAAGTACATGTTAAAAAAAAAAAAAAACCCCACAGGGACTTCCCTGGTGGTCCAGTAGTTAAGAATCCGCCTTCCGATGCAGGGGACGCTGGTTCGATCCCTGTTGGGGAACTAAGATCCCACATGCTGCGGGGCAACTAAGCCCACACGAGCCCAAGAGCCCGCGGGCCACAACTAGGCAGAAGCCCGCGCACCGCAACGAAAGATCCCGCGTGCCGCAACTAAGACATGCCGCGACTAAGACATGCCGCAACTAAGACCCGAGGCAGCCAAATAAATTAAAAAAACAAACAAACAAAAAAACACACACACACAGAAAAACCAAGCACTGAGTAACAAGGTCGCAAGTGTGGTTACATTTGACAAATCAAAATAGGCTGGACTATTCAGGGGCTCCATGCGCTTAAGCTTAGTTACAGTGAAATGTTACACTGAAAATGCAAAGGGGTTTCTCCTAAGTAATCAACAAGTGAAGTTATGGCACAAAATGAAATACTGAACTGACCACTTCAAGCATCTCCCTTGGGAAGTTTAGAGTCGTGCCTCACCCTAACACAGGTCGACCTTTCTGAAAGCACTCCCGCCTTTCGTCCACGCAATGAATGTGCTGCACGCCCACCCCATGCCAGGGAACCAGTGCCTGCCTGGGCTTTCCATCCTCTCAAACTCCTCCAACATTATCCTACTGGACACACTCTGGAGCCCTTCCCCAGCCAAAGGGCAGCACTTCTCCATCCCCACTTCCAAATTAAAGGACAACACAGGCAAGATCTAAATGAAGTCTGCTTCGAAGGTTTCAGAGAAGCAAAGCTCCCATCCCAAGGTCCTTTCCTGGAGTGCAGGAGGTGCCTGATGGCTCACCTGACACGCACTGGGCCGTCTGGCTCCAAACCCTTCCCGCAGCCCACACTCCCAGCTTGGACCCCACCCCTCCTGGAAATTCCTGGACACAGAAAACACCTCCAGACCTTGAGAATGGGACTCTTTTGGTAACACCACTGGAGGGAGGGGAGGACAGGAGTGGTTGAAGGTGCCTGACACTGACCACAGGGCCCAGGTAAAGAAAGGATGGAAGCCCTGGAGCAGGGACTGGGAGAACAGGGTAGGGGACAGCTTTCTGGGTCTGGGGAGGGGCAAAGCACTGGCCTGGGGCACGGAGCCAGTGGGGACTATGAGCCCCCACCCCCACTTGAGTCCCCAGAGCTGGGAGGATGGGCCTCAACCCTGCCTACCCCAGGGCCCAGCCCAGGCAGCATCTGCTGAAGGTCAGAAGGTTTGTGAGGCCCAGGTGCTCAGGGGCCTCACGGAGAGGGCTGGTTTGCACCTGTGGGGCTCAGGTGACCAGGATCCCTGATGCTCCAGAGCCTTTATAGAAGCCAGGTCCAGCTGAGTGGGCTGGGTAGATTCTGGGCACCTCTGGAACCTGCCCCAGGGCCCAATCCCCTGGGGGTCCAGCCTGAGGTCCCGGCGCCCCTTACATACCACCCTTGGGGTCTGAGTGCTTCTCAGGGACTCATTCAAGAGCCTTGGCCTCCCTGGGGACCTGACTCCAAGTTCCAGCTCTTATCACAGCTGTGGCCCTCTCTGAGCGCCAGCCTTCTTCACGGCTGCCCCAACATCCGACTCTCCTACGTGACCTACCTGGGTCATCCCTGGAGCCTGTCACAAGGCAAGAGCCCTTCACATGGCACAGTCCCAGGGTCATGGCCTCCTGGGAAAGAGGGGCTGTCCCAGGGTCCCAGAGGTGCTCACAGGATGCTTCCAGAATTCTGGTCCTACTGGGGGCCAGTCCAGGGGTCCAGACCTCCCCAGGTGACCCATCCTAACGTCCAGGCCTCCTCAGTGACTTGTCCCAGTGTCCCAGCTGTTCCTGGGTCCTGGCCCTGCTCGGTGACCTGTCTCGGGTCCAGCTCTCTCTGATTCCTGCTGAGTCTTAAGGTTCCAGCCCTCCTCCGTGACCCATAGTGAGGCTGGACCCTCCTCCATGACCCGTATCAGGGTTGGGCTCTCCTAGGTGATCTGTCTCAGGGTACAGTGAGTGCTTCCTAGTCCTTTTCTTGTTGGGTCCCGGGGTCCAGCCCTCCCCGGTGACCCGTCCTGGGGTCTGGTCCTCCATGGTCCCTCCGCGGTGGCCATTCCTGGGGTCCGGTCCTCCCTGGTCACTCCGCGGTGGCCCGTCCTGGGGTCCGGTCCTCCCTGGTCACTCCGCGGTGACCCGTCCTGAGGTCCGGTCCTCCCTGGTCCCTCCCCGTCCTGGGGTCCGGTCCTCTCTGGTCCCTCCCCGGTGACCCGTCCTGGGGTCCAGTCCTCCCTGGTCCCTCCCCGAAGACCGGTCCCGAGGTCGGGCCCTGCCCGGGGTCCCGGCCCCGCCGAACGGAGTCGGGGATCCGCAGGCCGGGCCGACGAGGGCGCAGGGGCGCGGGCCGGGGTTCGGAGCCTTCCGGGCCCGGACACGGACCGAGGCCGCGGCCTGTGTAGCGAGCGCCGCGGGCCAGGCCGGGCGGGGCGCGGACTCACTGACCTGCCGTCTCAGCTGCGGGCGAGCGGGGCGCACGCGGGGGCCGCGCCGGGAGAGGGAGGGGGCGCCGCTCCCTCCGGGTCCCCCCCAAGAGCAGGAGAAAAAAATCCGTCCGGAGTTTAAAACAAAGAGGCGGAAATGCCCGAGCAGAGCCGAGCGCAGAGTCGGGGGCGTCGCTCTTGGAGCATGCGCGTTGCGCGGACCGGCTCCCACCCGGCAGCCGGGGCAGGGGCGGGGCCTGGAGTCGGTGGGTCCCGGGGCGGGGGCCAGGGCGTGGTCAGAGGGCGCAGGCGCGTCCGGGCTGGGCTGGGCCCTGGGACCTGGAGAGGCGAGGGGGCCAGCGGCGGGACCTAGGAGGGGGCGTGGTCAGAAGGTGTGGGTGGGGACAGGGGGCGGGGTCAGAGGGAGAGGGACCTAGAGAGCCCCGGGGCCGGGCTCCGCGCGGAGGCCTGTGAGGGGTCGGGGAGGCGGGGCCAGAGGTGGGGCGGGGCCTCGAGGAGGTGTAGGGCGATCCCTAGCCTGGGGGCGGGGCCGAGGCGGGGACGGGGCGTGGTCGGCTGGCGCTGCGCCAGGAGGGGGAGCGGCTTGCGGAACCCTGGAACCTGCAGGCAGCTGGCGCTCCGGGACCAGGGGTTTCCTCCGAGGGAGGCGGTCTTGCTCTTGCATTCCTGTTCTTCCTGGGAGCTAGCACCAGGCAAGAGCGGGGGCGCCTCAGACAGGGAACCTGCCTCCCGGGCTCCCGGACAGTAGACAACAAGGCTGACCCCACAGCTCGTCCCTGTTTCCGGCTTTCCGCAGGCCCCGCCCTGGAGCTGTAAGCAGTGACCGTGACGTCCACGCCCTCGTGGGGTCCGCACTGCGAGGGGGGGCGGGAATAACAGAGGAGAACGTAAATGCGGTGTCCTGTGAGAAACAAGCCGGGTGGGGGAGGCAGTGGGTGTCCGGAGTTGGTTACATAGAGTGAATGGGCACGGAAGGGACGCAGGGAGCGAGTCCTGCAAGTGTCTGGGGATGGGGCCGGTTCACAGGCAGTAAGTCCAGCCAGCCTCAGGCCCCGAAGTAGGAGGGGGTTGTGGAGGATGCTTTCCAGAGACCAGCCCCAAAGCTAGAGGGCACAGAGAGGCTGGAGATGAGGTCAGATGCGAGGTGCCTGGGCTGTCTGAGCAGAGGACTGTGGGCACGGGACTGGCGTCCCGCTGCCTTGTGTCTGCGGGGGCGAGGCTGGACCAGGAGGCAGCGCAGGGGTGCCAGGGCGCTACACCTGGTGGTGCCCTGGAGGGCGAGAAGGGTGGGACTGCTGAGAGGAGGCAGGGGTGGGCAGCTGCTGACCACCTGGGGAGGTGATGTCGCTAGACCCCCAACTGGGACTGCTGTGAGGCTGGGGGCTGCAGGAGTGCAGTGTGAGCTTGCAGTGTCTGGAGATGATGAGATGGTCAAGGGAGCGAGTGAGGGATGGAGGACCAAGCCCCCTGCAGCCCTCCCGGTGGAGAAACCTGGGAGTCCAGGAGGAGCCAGTGAGAAAGACCCAGATGGAGCAGACTGGGGAAGAGGACCCCAGGGGTGAGTGATGTACATTTGGCTGCTGGAGGGATGAGGGTAGTGAGGCCCCTCCGGGGCCATGGCCAGTGCAGTGTGGAGGCATTGTTGGGGTGAAAACAGATTGCTCAAAGGAGGAGGGCAAATATAAGACAACTTTTCAAGGTTGTAGATGGAAGCCACAAATGGGGCTCGGAGGCCAGGAGGAGAAGACAGTTTGCTATTTGGGCTGGAGCCCTGGTGACCTCAGTGGTGCTGACTGGGTACAGGGGGAGAATGACCACGCTGCATGAGCCGAGGTCCCCACCTAGGACTGGGGACTGGATGCAGGGGGCAGTTGGTAGCCCTTCACGTTGGGGGGGAGGGGAAGACCCTGATGCATGGTCTCTTCTAGCTGCTTCTGTTTTCCAGTACAATGGGAGCTCAGGTGACCCAGGTCGGAAGTGGAGGCCCAGGGGACAGCAGAGTGGGAGCAGCCCTAGGCTGAGGGCAAAGTGGCCCCAGGAAGTCACCTGACAACCCTGTGACACCGTGGCCACCGGTCTGCAAATGGGGCAGAGCCAGGAGCAGGCGTGTGAGGCGTGGCAACGGTTCCAGATTCGTTCCAGGCCTAGGGCCTCTTGCTGGGGATGCACACCAGACATCTGTGCTGCCCGCCTGTTTCCCTAGGTGACCTCATCGGTGACAACACCCCAGACCTTGACCCTGAACTCTGGGCTCCGGTGTCCAGCTGCCTGGCCACATCTCTGCTGGGATATCTCTAGGGAACTCAGGCTCTGATGTCAGAAGGTCAACCCCTGGCCTTCCCACAGCCCCATGGCAGGGCTCCTTCCTGCCTGCTGAGCCGAGGCACCAGGGTCCTTGCCTGCAAGCTCTACTGACGTGGGCTGTCAGTAGACCCCTCAGAATCTGCCATGGCACCCCCACCCCCACCCCCCCGGCCCAAGGCCAAGCACCTCCCCCAGCTGGAGAATCAGCTCAGCACTGGCCTTCTGCTTCTGTCCTTGGGCCCCAAATCTATTCTTAACGTGAAAGAGTAACTCTCATAACACATTAGCCAAGGAATGTCCCTCCTCTGCCCGAAACTGTCCAGGGGCCTCGCTCAGAGCAAAAGCGTAAGAGTGGAGGTGACGGGGGCCCAAGGACACCTGGGATGATGGAAATGTGTGTTGTGTTGGTGGTGGTGACAAGCTCCTGACTGTGTACATGCGTCAGAACTCACTGAAGTCTACAGGTGACCTTGTGTGGATATACCCCATAGGGCGGAACGAAAAGAAGGAGCCAGAAGCCAGGACAGAAGCAGTGAGAGGTGACCCCACCCCACCACGCCCACGCCTCCCCTTTCCCCAGAGGGCGAGCGGTCCTCGCTCCTCTGCCTCCTAGCCACCCCCGGGGGCCTCCTCCCTGCCCCTCTCCGATGGACCTGTGTCCCCTTACCCTCTGGTGGGCCATTCCGGGGAGGCTGCCCATCTGAACAACAGAACAGAACAAACAGGCTCTCTCTTGACCTAGAGCTGCTCTGCTCGTCTTTGCATATAGCACGACTCCTCAGAAGTGCTGTCTACACTCGCCCGCCCCAATTTCCCTCCCTGTTTCATCTCTTAACCCTGCAGCCTTCTGCCTTCCCCTAGGAAAATGCTCTGGTCCAGGTCTCCCCAGGTTTTGTGGACTGCCTCCATCGTCATCTCTGCCCCTCCGTGCTGCTCTCTTCTCCTGGAAACACGTTCCCCTTGGCCCACTGCCCCGTGTTCTGCCCCCGAGCCGGCCTCCCCTCCCCTCCCTGCAGCCGCTCCTGGCCAGCGCTCTCACTGGCGTCTGTGCACCGCTGTGTCCCTCAGTGGACTGCACATGGTGAACTTGCCCGTCTCAGCCCACGGCGTGCCATCTTTTCTGCTGCTGGGCCACAAACATTTGGACTCATGCCTGATTTCTCTCTTTCTGTTTTCCCACAGCCAGTTCATGGGGAAGTCCTCTCAGCTCTATCTTCAAACCTGCCTAATGCAGCCGTGGTGCTCAGCCTCTGCAGCGGCTGCTGCCCCGGCCCGAGCCCACCTGTCCCGTCTGGGTTGGTGTCACAGCCTCCGCCCCCGACCCCCGGTCTCTCGCGGACAGGGCAGCCAGTGGGCCACCCCCTCAACGCCTGGGTCAGCATGCAGCACGCCTCTGCTCAGCAGCCCAGCAGCTGCTCCACGTCCCGAGGTCCCGCCTCGGGCCTGGGCCCTGCCCCCGCTCTGGCCTGGCGTCCACGGCCCTCCTGGACATGCTGGGCCCTCGCACCTCATGGCCACGGCTGAGCTGCTCCCAGGCCTGGGTGGCGCTCCCTGGCCGCCCACATGGCTCCTCCCGCACTCAGGCCTGTGCTCAGATATCTCCTGAGGCCTCTCTTGACCAATCTGGCAACAAACCCCAGCGCTTGACCACCTCCCTTGTTGGCAAGACTCTCATCTCATGTATTGTTGGTGGGAACAGAGGGGAGATGGACAATATCCAGCAAAATGATGTGGGCATTTATCCTTTGCCCAGCAATCACCAAGTAGGAATTTATCCCAAAGATACACTGGCAAAAATGCAGAAGATTCATGAATGAGGCTACTAATTGCAACATAATTTGTAATAGAAAAAAC
This sequence comes from Aethalodelphis obliquidens, assembly GCF_003676395.1. NCBI lineage: Eukaryota > Metazoa > Chordata > Mammalia > Artiodactyla > Delphinidae > Aethalodelphis > Aethalodelphis obliquidens. The sequence continues at coordinate 75,846,156 of NW_020837950.1, forward strand.
TGGAACGGTCCACGTGGCATCAGGTGCAAGTCCTTAATAAACCACTGACCCTCCACACAGGGGCTTGCAGCTGTAAAAGGAGCGCCAGACGCCTGTACATGCCGTCATGGGGTCTCCTCCAGGACGGTGTCCAGGGCACACCACTAAGATGGGCAAGATGGAGAAAAGGGTATTCAGCCCCTGCCACCGCATACCCAGAATGCGGGGTTCCTACTATGCATTCCACGTACCTGCCTGTGTTAGAAATCCACGTGGCTTCCATGAAGGTGGTGCCAGGAGCAGGACTTATGTCTCCCCGGACCCCTCATAAAGCACAGAGGGGGACGCAGCAGCGCAGCAAGGCAGGTGGCCAACACTGACGCCAAAGCTCCACGACAAGCAGGTGGCTCCGGCCTCCGGCCTCCGCTGCCTGAGGTCAGCATGTGCGTGGAGGGTCCGAGCTCACCCTCCCACCGGAAGCAGCTAAACGCTGGACCGCATCAGGCAGTGCAGGCCATGACTCCCGACAGAGAGGGACAAATGGAGCGAGCCAACGACCAGAGGCCAAAGTGCTGGAGGCTGCAGGGCGGGGGGCCAGAGGGGAGGGCCTGTCCGGAGGGCGCTCCAGAGCTGGGCAGAGGGTGCCAAGTCCAGGCCGAGCCCTGATAGGGATGTGCGTGGAGGAAGCTGCCCGGGGCTACGTAGAACCCCTGAGAGGCGCCAGGAGAGACGCTCTGGGAGGTCACAGAGGGCTGGGCGTGTCCTGCCAGCCCAGGAGCCGTGGGGGCCAGGCACCAGGCCGGAAGATCACCGCCTCAGCAGAAAGACAGCCCCCGTCAGCCTGCTGAGGAAACGCATGGAAGGGACCAAGTGTGTCCAGGAACCCCACCTCAGCCAGGACAAAGCGTGAGGGGGAGGCACTCGACAAGGACGGTGCCCCGCGTCTGGGGTCCAGTCCCACTCACCGGGCGAGCAGAGGAGGGACCTGCGACTCGCAGTGGGGGCGGAAGTCAGTCACTGAGGCAGACGCACTGCTGACGCTAATGCCAGAACCGGTCGAACAGGCATTAAAACGGTTCCTGTAACTCTATCCCACGTGTTCAAAGGCCGGGAAGATGGCTGGGCACGCCTGGACGTGGGTCAAGACACGAACAAGGCCACAGGAAGCAAAGGCGCTACACAGGCTGCCGTGGCCAGGAGCCAGGAGCCAAATGCGGGCCACTAAGCATCAAAGAGAATAAGAGCGGCAGCAGGTTAAAATACACCAGATGTGTTTAAACCACAAATACATATGCTGCTTAAAAACCCAACATGGTGTTGCTGTAGGGCTCTGAGGAACCAACTTGTCATTTTCAAACCTGGTAGATGATGGGAGAAAACCCTTCATCCACCTGGCCTTGTATACAGACCGCATCGCAGGGTAACCAAAGACGTGATGAGGGATCCGTTTTCTTTGTGAATATTCCAGCTAATACATGAAGAAGAAATATAGAGTTAATGGGCTTCCCTGGTGGTGCAGTGGTTAAGAATCCACCTGCCAATGCAGGGGACATGGTTCGAGCCCTGGTCCAGGAAGATCCCACATGCCACGGAGCAACTAAGCCCATGCGCCACAACTACTGAGCCCGTGTGCTGCAGCTACTGAGCCCGCGTGCTGCAACTACTGAAGCCCGTGCACCTAGAGCCCATGCTCCGCAACAAGAGAAGCCACCGCAATGAGAAACCCACACACAGCAAGGAAGAGTAGTCCCCGCTCGCCGCAACTAGAGAGAGCCCGCACACAGCAACAAAGACCCAATGCAGCCAAAAATAAAATAAATAAAAAATTTAAAATACTGCCATTTCACAGTCCTAATGGTAATGCCAACCCAAAAGGGAGATGGTCAGACATGCATGCCTTCTGGTCAAAGGCCGCACCAAAAAGCCGAACCTGAATCCAAGTACAGCCAATGCTCTGTGCTTCACCCCACACCATTCCCCGTGAGCGCCCTCAAGTGGCCAGCACAGTCTGTTCAGTCTCTGTCGCAGGTCTTCTCCAGCAAGTGGCGGGGAGAAGCCCCCGTGACCACACAGGCGAGGAAGAGGCGCTGCCTGGGTCAGCCCCCGACAGTGGGCTGGCAGCGGGGGTGCACCTCTGGGGCCACGTTTTGCACCCCTCCAGCACCGGGAGGAATCAAGTCCCCTTCCTGCAAGCTGCCCTGTTGATGTGCCTCTGTGTCTGGTGTTTCCTCCCTGCCTGTGTCTCACTTCTCACTCTTTCCTGCTTCCTAAAATCATCTCCTGAGAGCAGCTCCTGACCCAGGTCTTTATTTGAGAGCAGCTTCTGACCCAGGCACCCCGGCAGGAGGGAGGCAGCTCGGGAAGCTCGGAAGCTGCCGCGTGAGAGGCTCCGCTTCTTCCAAGAACAACTTGCGAGGGACTGAAAAGATACAGTGAGGGAAACTAGAGATGGAGAAGGAGGTGAGCGTAGACCAATGACTGGTTTGTATCCTGAATCAAACAAACTGAACTAAATTAAACTAAACACACATGCATCAGTTGGAGCGACTGGACGCTGCAGCGATACTTGATGGTCAGTGTTCCAGATGTAATCATGGAATTATGGTTATCTTTATCTTATCCTTATCTTTCAGAGATAGACACTAAAATATCTAGGGATGGAAATGATATGGTGTCTGAGTAATTTCTCAGAATAATTCGGAGGAGTAGAGGTGGGGAGGAATCCGGAGAAAGCAAGATTGGCCACAAGCTGACGTAACTGGAGCTGAGTGATATATTCACATGTGTTTATTATACAATTCTCTCTCCCTTTGTGTTTGTTTCCATTATAAAAACTTTAAGAGTTGCAAGCACATTCACTGCTGGCCCTCTCTGCTCTTTTTCTGAAGTGCTCACCACCTTTGGGCGCAGTACAGACTCTGTCTTCTTCACTCTCCTCTCTGGAAATCAGGCTCCCCTGGGAGGCGGGGGTGCCTTTGTCAGTTTCTTCAGAGCTGTAGACTCTGCACCTGGAGTGGAGCCTGGTCCCAAGGCCACGTCCACGTGCAAATGACAGCCAGAGGCTGAGGCTGGGGCAGCGGAGCAGGAAGGCGGGTGAACACTGAAGGGTGGTCAAGGGCTGGCCCGGCAGACAGATTTAACAGAAGAAAGGTGGGAGGACACAGAGGCAACAGTTGATTAGAGAGTAGCTGAAGTTTCAGATTTAAAGACTAACCGCAGATCCAGACACTAACGTAAAGATAAGAGCATGCTGAAACCCCTGAAGCTGGGGAAGGACAGGGGAGGTCAGCCACCCACCAGCCTCCTCTGGCCAGAGAAGGCACACGCTGATGGGAGAACAGCGCCTAGACCGTCAGAAGACACCACGTTGGCAATAGCTGAAGCCTGATTCTGACCAGGTATTCAATCACAAATAAAGTCTCAGACAATTTGAAAAAAAATTATTTCATACAAACGACACTTTCTGACATCTCTGCAAGTAATATGGAATTAAACAATAAGACAGTTTTCTAAAAATTCTTCTTTGGAAAATTAGAAATACATTTCAAACTAACTTGTGAATTACGTACAGAAACTAATGTGGAAAACTACAAGTCACTGATGAAAGAAATCAAGAAGATCCCAACAAATGGAGAAATATTCCATGTACATGGATAGGGTGACTCAATACTGTCAAGATCTCAGCTCCTCCCAGCTGGATCTATCAATTCAATGCAATCTCAATCAAAATCCCAGCAAATTATTTTGTGGATATGGACAAACTGAATCTAAAGTTTACATGGAGAGGACTTCCCTGGTGGCACAGTGGTTAAGAATCTGCCTGCCAATGCAGGGGACACAGGTTCGAGCCCTGGTCCGGGAAGATCCCACGTACCACGGAGCAACTAAGCCCGTGTGCCACAACTACTGGGCCTGCGCTCTAGAGCCCGCGAGCCACAACTACTGAGCCCACGCACCACAACAACTGAGCCTACATGCCTAGAGCCTGTGCTCTGCAACAAGAGAAGCCACCGCAATGAGAAGCACGCACACTGCAACGAAGAGTAGCCCCTGCTCGCCGCAACTAGAGAAAGCCTGCACACGGCAACGAAGACCCTACGTCGCAAAAAATGAATAAAAAAAAATCATCTTAAAAAAAAAAAGTTTATATGGAGAGACAAGAGGTCCAGAACAGCCAACCTAATATTGAAGGAGAAGAAAACTTTGGAGGACTGAGGTTACCCCACTTCCAGACTCACCATAAAGTTACAGTGATCGAGTTAGTACGGTACTGGTGAAAACAGACAAATCAATGGGAGAGAATAGAGAGCCTAGAGATAGAATCACACAGATTGCGCCAACTGACCTTCAACGAGGAACAAAGGCAATTCTGTGGAGAAAAGACAGTCTTTTCAACAAATGTTACTGGATCAAGTAGACACCCACATGCCAAAACATGTAACACATGTAAAGACACAGATTTTACAACTTTCACAAAAATTATACACCTAAGTGTAAGACACAAAACTATAAACCCATAGAACATAACATAGAAGAAAATACAAGTGACTGTCGGTTCGGTGGTGACTTCTTAGATAACACTGAAAATGTAAAAGCCCTGAAGGAAAAAAGTGGATAAATTGGACTTCGTTCAAACTAAAAACTTCTGCTCTGTGAAAGACACTGCTAAGAGAATGAAACGAAAAGCCACAGACGGGGGGAAATTTGCAAAACACGTCTGTTATGCAAAACATGCAAAGAACCATTAAATCTCAACAATAAGAAAATAACCGAAGTTTAAAATGGGCAAAAGACCTCACCAAAGATGATTTACAGATGGCAAACAAATACATGAAAAGATGGTCCACATCATATGTAATCAGGGAAATGCAAATCAAAGCAACATTTTGATACCGCGACATACCTAATGGAATGGCTCAAATCCAGAACACTGACAACACCAAATGTGGAGCGACAGGAACTCTCATCATTTCTGGCGGGAATGCAAAATGGTGCAGCCACATTGGAAGATAGTGTGGCAATTTCCTAGAAAACTAAACGTTCTCTTACCATTAGATCCAACAGCTGTGCTCCTTGGTATTTACCCAAAGGAGCTGAAAATGTATGTCCACACAGAAAGTCACACATGAATGTTCATAGCAGTTTTACTCATAATTGTCAAAACTTGGAAGCAACCAAAATGTCCCTCAATAGGTGAATGGACAAACTGTGGTCTATCCAGACAATGGAATACTATTCAGCACTAAAAAGAAATGAGCTATCAAGCCATGAAAAGACACGGAGGAACTTTAAATGCATATTTCTAAGTGAAAGAAGCCAGTGGGAAAGGCTGCACACTGTATGATTCCAACTTTATGACATTCTGGAAAAGGCAAAACAATGGAGATAAAGGAAGGATGAGTGGTTACTAGGGGTCTGGGCGGGAAGGGATGGGCAGGTGGAGCACAGAGGACTTTTAGGGCCAGGAAACTGCTCTGTGTCACACTGTAATGGTGATACGTGTCATCATACAGTTCTCAGACCCATGGAATGTACAACACCAAGGGTGATCCCAATGTCAACCACAGACTTTAGTTAGTAACAGTGTGTTGATACTGGTTCACAATTACAACAAATATACTGATGTTAATAGGGGAGGTGGTATGCGGGGGCTGGGGGAGAGGGGACATGTGGGAACTCTCTGTATTTTGTGACAACTTTTTCTGTAAACCTAAAACTGCTCTAAAAAGTACAGCGTTATTAATTAAAAATCAAATTACTAATAAATGTAATGAAAGAGTACAATACTTATATTCTGAAAACTATGAAACATTTTTGAAGAAAATTAAAGAAGACCTAAATGAATGGAAACACATCCATGTTCATGGATTGGAGACAATATTGTTAAAATATCAATTTTCCAGGACTTCCCTGGTGGTCCAGTGGTTAAGAATCCTCCTCCCAATGCAGGGGATGAGGGTTCAATCCCTGGTAGGGGAACTAAGATCCCACATGTCACGGGGCAACTATGCCTGTGTGCTCTAGAGCCCGCGCTACAACTAGAGAGCCTGTGCACTGCAACTACTGAGCCTGTGTGCTCTGGGGCCTGCGAGCCACAACTAGAGACAAGCCCTTGCGTCACAACGAAAGATCCTGCATGCCCTAATGAAGATCCCGCGTGACGCAGCTAAGCCGATGCAGCCACCCCAAAATAAAAAGATATCAATGTTCACCCGTCTGATCTACAATCCATATCAAAACCCAGCTGGCTTCTTTGCAGAAACTGATGATGTGACCCCAAAATGTGTATGGAAATTCATGGGACTCAGAATAGCCAGAACAATCTAGGAAAAGAACAGGGGCTTCCCTGGTGGCTCAGTGGTTAAGAATCTGCCTGCCAATGCAGGGGACACGGGTTCGAGCCCTGGTCCGGGAAGATCCCACATGCCGCGGAGCAGCTAAGCCTGTGAGGCACAACTACTGAGTGCGCGTGCTGCAAGACTGAAGCCCGTGCGCCTAGAGCCCGTGCTCTGCAACAAGAGAAGACACAGCAATGAGAAGCCCGCGCACCGCAACGAAGAGTAGCCCCCGCTCGCCGCAACTAGAGAAAACAACAAAGACCCAACGCAGCCAATATATATACACGTGTATATATATATATATATATATATATGTGTGTGTGTGTGTATATATATATATATATGTATAACTCCCATTTCCTGATTTCAAAATTTACTATAAAGCAACAGTGAACAAGACAGTGTGGTACTGGCATAAGGACAGACATACAGATCAATGGATTAGAGTTGAGAGTCCAGAAATAAGCCCTCACATTTTTTTTTAATTTTTTTTTTTTTTTTTGCGGTATGCAGGCCTCTCCCTGTTGTGGCCTCTCCCCTTGCGGAGCACAGGCTCCGGACGCGCAGGCTCAGCGGCCATGGCTTATGGGCCCAGCCGCTCCACGGCATGTGGGATCTTCCCGGACCGGGGCACGAACCTGTGTCCCCTGCATCGGCAGGCGGACTCTCAACCACTGCGCCACCAGGGAAGCCCAAGCCCTCACATTTATGATCAACTGATTTTCAAGAACGATGCCAAGACAAGTCAATGGAGAAAGCATAGTCTTTTCAAGAAATGGAAAACTGAATATTCACATGCAAAAGAATGAAATTGGACTCCTACCACACACCGTATACGAAAATTAACTCAAATGCACCAAAGGCCTAAATGTAAGAGCTCAAACTTTTAAACTCTTAGAAGAAAACATAGGTATAAATCTTGGATTAGGCATTGTTTCTTAGACATGATACCATAGGTACAAGCAACAAAAGGAAAAATGGATAAATTGAATATCATCAAAACAAAAAACATACGTATTCAAAGGACACCATCAAGAAAGTGAAGAGACAGCTCGAGGAATGGGAGGAAACTTTTGCAAATCATATATCTGATAAGAGTTTCATACCTAGAACACATAAAATATGTAAGAATACAAACAACACATAAACCCTTATAACTCAACAAAAGAAAGACAAACACTCAAAAAATGAACAAATTGGGACTTCCCTGGTGGCGCAGTGGTTAAGAATCCGCCTGCCAATGCAGGGGACACGGGTTCAAGCCCTGGTCCGGGAAGATCCCACATTCCGCGGAACAACTGAGCCCGTGTGCCACAACTACTGAGCCTGCGCTCTAGAGCCCGCGCGCCACAGCTGCTGAGCCCGTGTGCCACAGCTACTGAAGCCCGTGCGCCTAGAGCCCATGCTCCGCAACAAGAGAAGCCACCACAATGAGAAGCCCGTGCATCGTAAGGAAGAGTAGCCCCCACTCGCCGCAACTAGAGAAAGCCCACACGCAGCAACGAAGACCTAACACAGCCAAAAGTAAATAAATTAAATAAATAAATTTTTTAAATGAACAAATTATCTGAATAGATATTTCTCTAAAGAAGATGCACAAATGGCCAATAAGCACATGAAAAGATGCTCAACATCATTAGCCATCAGGGAAGCGCAAATCAAAACCACAAGATACCACTTCACACCCACTAGGATGGCTAGAATCAAAAAGACAGGCAAAAACAAACGTTGCCAAGGACGGAGATGAATTGGACTCCTCAGGCATTGTTGGTGGGAATGTAAAATGGTGCAGCTGCTTTGGAAGGGTCTGGCAGTTCCTCAGAAAAAATTAAATGTGAAGTTAGCATATAACCCAGCAGTTCCACACCTACAGACCCAAGAGAAACGAAAGCAAATGTCTGCCCCAAACTGGCATATAACTGTCCATAGCAGCATTATTGATAACAGCCTCAAGATGGAAATAACCCAATGTCCATCAACTGATGAATGGATAAACAAAATGTGGTCCATCCATACAATGAAACATTATTTGGCAACAAAAAGAAAGGAAGTACTAACACATGCATAAACATGGATGAACCTTGAAAACGTTACACTCAGTGAAAGAAGACAGTCACAAAAGACCACATGTTATGATTCTACTTAAATGAATTATCTAGAATCGGCCAGTTGAAGAGACAGAAGGCAGATTAGTGACTGCCAGGGGCTGGAATGCTGGGGGGACTGGGGAGAGCCTGCTAATGAGGACAGGGCTTCTTTCGGGGGTGAGAAAATGCTCTAGAGTTGATCATAGTGATAGCTGCATATATATGCAAATATACTCAAATCGATTTAATTTACACATTAAATGGGTGAATTACGGGACATGAGGATTGTATCTCAATAAAGCTGTTATTTAAAAAAGAGAATTACAAAGGAAAGTACAAAATATTTAGAACTGATGAAAATGAAAGTGCTACATGTTTATCTCCATGGAAAAATTAAAATTAGATAACTCACACCATAAATACACACAAAGATATACATAAATGACCATCTCACGCAATACACAAAACAGATATCCATCTCAAGAACACATATATGAAAATTAGATACCCTCTCTCACCATACATACAAAAAATGAGACACCAACTTCATAGCATATACAAAATATTAGATATCCAACTTACAGCACACACGCAAATAGACACCTATTCCCGGTGTACGCCAGAAAATTTGGTAACTGTCTCATACCATACACAAAATATCATGCCACACAGTAGACAGAAAATGAGATACTAATTTCAGCCATATAGAGAAAAAAGCTAGACACCCACCTCACATTTTAAACAAATAAGTTAGTCACTCATGTCACACACACACACACACACACACACACACCACACTTTTCCAGCTCAGAACACAATGCTAAAAGATTTATCGCGCCACATCCACACATAGAAAATTTGACACCCATCTGGAAGTATTTTTAAACAATAGACGCTGTTGAGAAGCAGTTCTCCGTGAACATCTCACGCCTCCGCTTCTGCGAGGTCCAGGCTCTCAGAGCAAGGTCGTTTACAGCCAAGTCAAGAAGGTTTGTCTCAGAGACATTCCGGGGCAGACAGGAATGTCCCCACTGGGAGAAGATTTGCTTACATTTCAGAGTAAAGAGAAGGTTTCTCTCTCTGGAAGGTGGGATGGGGAGGTCCCCAGCAGTCCTGTATAAGATCAGAGTTTCCTAATTTCAGGATTCTTCTGAAACACACCCCTCTGCGGGCGCGGGTGCCACCTGCATGCCCGTGGAGACCGACGGGGAGGAGCTGCTCCGGGGCATCGCTGCGGCTGCCGGGAACCAACACTCTTTGCCTCTGACCCGGGGGTCGCGATCCCGCAGATGCACACATGGGAGACTGTGCTGGGTCACCTTGTTAGCTGCAGAGAGAGCAGTCTCAGACCCTTCACGGTTTCTGACCTAACACACGCATCTTACACCAAAGAACAAGATGCCCATTTTTTCCATTCAGGCAGAAAACTTAGGTAAACTTTCTACTCCATATATACACACAAAAGACAAAACCCATCTCACACCACACATACCTTACTAACCACTAGCCACACAGCCTTACATAAAACACCGTGACCACACACTGGATACCATCTAATAACACACACACGAAATAGATGGACATCAGGCCACGCACGACATTACATACCCACCTCCTTCTCCCCCTTCCTCTCTCTCCCTCCCTCCCCCCCCTCCTCCCTCTCCCCCTCCCTCTCCCCCTCCCTCTCTCTCCCTCCCTCTCTCTCTTTCTCCCCGCCCCAACAATACGACCTCACATCTTGCACATACAAAAAGTTGTCCATCTTCTTTATACACACACACACACACACACACACACACACACACACACACAAAAGAAGCCCCTGCTTCTTCAAAGGCTGAATGGTTCTGGAAAGTGTGGGTGGATGGGGTCACAGGCTCCCCAGTGCGAAGGGGCAGCGAGTTGGGTCGCGGATACTTGTTGCCAGGACCTTGGGGTGTATGTAAGCCCGTGCTGACCTTCCCCAGCTATGCTGGGGGAAGACAGAGGGGCAGACGTGGGTAGTGGGGAGCCGCCACCCTAAGGGCTTCTCTCGGGGAGAGCCGACTGCACACAGGCCACGGTGGCCAGAGCGCTCCTTTGTTTGAGTAGATAGGCTCATGGTCCGGTGCAGGTTTGTCAAGTGTGTTCAGTGGACAGATTCCCTGCTCGGCCTCCCACACGGATAAGGCTGAAGTCACGTCATTTTGATGCGGTGGAGAATCCAGATGCTGATTTGCTTACTCACCTCCCTGTCAGGTGGTGCTGGGGTGTGTGGCCTTCAGCAGCTGGGGACCGGGGAAGCAGTAAAGGCTTAGACTCTGGGAGGGACGCTGTGCTTCGGGACCAGAAGGTCTGGCCGGCTCCGCCTCAGGGGTGCGCTCTGGAGAAGTGGGCCCCGTCCGAGAACCTGCCAGGCTGGCCGGGGCCTGGAGACGCAGGGGCTACGGAGGGGGGCACAAGGCAGAAAGCGCGCCCACCCCACACAGTCCACTCTCAGCCACAACCGCATGCCGGCCCCGCCCTGCCCCAGGATTCGGGTGTGGACAGACTGATTCCTGCCCCCGAGTAGCTGGTCCTCTCCTGAGGGGAGAAGATAAAAACCAAGTAAACACCAAACAAATGGATGAGGCAGCGCCTCTTGGAAGGCGAGCTTTCTTCTCCAATATCATCCTCAGCAAAGACGTGCTGCCTTTGCTGCAATCTTGGCAAAGAGACGCCCCTCAGCTGCCTAATCACGAGCAGGAGGCAGTTTAAGGAGGACACATCAGCCTGAAAAAGCTTCAGTTAATGGCAGAGTGGGATGCTGATCGGAGCCTATATTTGGTTAAGAAAAAAGGAAAAAAAGAAATTGAAACAGATTTAGTCATAATTGTGTGCGTTGTATGTTATTTTAAACAAGCCTTTAAAGATGATTTTCAGCAGTAAGATGCAAGGTGGGTTTTGTGCGGAGATCACTAAAGGGTATGTACCTCCAAGCTGTGATGGTTCCAGAGATGTGCACGTGGGTTCCAGGTGCAGAAGGACACTTGTGTGGGTGCCGGTACAGCTTGAGTCAAAACCTGAACAGTGTAGATGCTTACGGTAAAGATAGTTGTCCAGAATTTAAACAAAACTCTTTCATTAAATGTGAGTAGAAAAAGTCATTGTTTCCAAATGAATGTACTTTCCACATTATGTAAGTTTTAAAAGTTAAGCTTCTTATTTTGAGATAATTACAGGTTCAAATGCAGTTGTAAGAAATAATACCAAGATTCCTTGTACACTTTGCCCAGTTTCCCCCAAAAGTAACATCTTGCAAAACACAGATGTACTCTATCACAGCCATAACACAGTTGCTGACGTAATCCATGATCTTTTTAAGATTTCTCGTTTCACTTGCATTCGCTGTGTGTGTATGTGTGTGTGTACCTGACACGAGTGTATCGCGTGTGCGGGTCCGTGTATCCACGCCACAGTCACGATACAGACACAGGCCCCTTGACCGCTTTTGCCCACTTTCTAATTGGACATGTGTTTTGTTGTTGAGTTTGGAGCGCTCTTTATATACTCCGGATACCAGTCCTTCGTGGAGTACATGGTTTGCAAATATTTTCTCCCAGTCTACGTCTACAATAACCCTTTGATAAGAATTGTTACACCTACAGGTCACTCTGAGAAGACTTGACATCTTCACTGTGCTGAGTTCTCTGATCCATGAAAATGGTATCTCTCTCCATTTTTTTTACGTCTTTATTGGTTTCTTTCATTACCGTTGCATAATTTTTAGCATACAAGTCCTGTGTACACTTTGCTGTTTACACCCAAGTATTTAAATTTCTTTGACATGATTGTAAATGGTATGTGTCTTTAATTTTGGTTTCCACACGTTCCAAATTGGTGTATAGAAATGTGACTGATTGTTCTGTGCTGCCTCCGCATAAGAGCCCTCTGGGTGGGGAGGGGAGTCCCACAGCAGAGCTGGAGCATCACAGAGGCGGAGAGCACAAGGCAGCATCACGTCCATTTATGTCAGCCCCACACAGGGAGCTACACAGGTGCCCTCAGGAGGAGTAATACTAGGGGAGCCATGGAGAGGTGTCCAAGGTGGACCTCGGGGGAGGGAGGAAGCTGGACAAGAGACTTCCTGCGCCCACAGGGGAGCTCTTGTGGAAGAGGGACAAGGTGGTACCTCCCTCCTCCCTCCCTTCCAGCGCACAGAAACCTACATCTCCTAGCTCGGCCCCAGCTGTTTTCTCAGCTGTAAACTGCAGATAATAACCAGGCGGGAGAGGCTGCCTGCCCCCGCCCTGGGCGAAGGCCCATGCTCTGGCACAGACCTTCCCCTGTCGGGGGACAGGTGGCCCCGCCCTCTTTCCTCTGCCGGGACCACCTCTGCCCTACGGGGCTGACTCTAATGACTAGTGCGGATTCGAGGCGCTTTGCAAACTGACCCCAGCCTCCTCTTCCAGGCCGGCCTTCTGCTACTCCTTGTGACTTGTTTGGACCTCAGGCATTGGCGGCGGGGGGCGGGGGGGGGGGGTAAGGATCTTTCCACAACACCTTCCAGGAAGTGTGGCCCCCCCCTCGGGGCGGTGACTTCCCGGCGCCCTGTCCTGCACCCGCCGCGTGGGCGCCTTCACCGCGGGGAGCACACAGAGGCCGCGGCCCTGCTTGGCCCCTGCCAGGGGACCCTGTTCTTGTTTCCGCGGCCGCCTTCTGTCCCGGCCGACGGGGGAAGATCCAGCTTCTGAATCGTCCCTCTTCCGCCTGGCGGGGTGGTGACCCCTGCCCGACCGCGCCTCCGAGGGCGGTCCCAGCCCACGCGCGGCTCCAAAAGCCGGCAGCCAGGGCGCGGCGGCGACGGCGAGGCGGGCGGTGGCCTGGCCCAGGGGCGCCGCGACTCCGCCCGGGGCGTGCTGGCGGGCAACCGGCCCTGCGCGCCCCGCCGCGCCTTCCTGCTGCTGATCAGGGAGGCGGGGAGGCAGGCCTGGCGAGGCCGCTGCTCCAACGCCACGGTACGGGGCTCGGGGCTCGGGGCGGGGCTGCGAGCCGAGGCCGGGACCCCGCTGAGCCCCGACTGCCGCGCCCAAGGGCTCGCGCTCCTCGCACCCGCCGGCGTCCCGGTGCTCGCCGGCCGCCGGCTCTCCGGAGAATCGGACAGTGAGAACCCGGTTGCGGCCGGTCTGGGACCGACCCTCCACCTCTCGGGACCTGCGGGACGGCGGGAGCGCGGGGGCGGGGCCGCCGGCCACCTCAGGGTGGGACAGGCGCGGAGAAGCCCTTCCCTGGCCGCGGCTGAGCAGGGAGAACGGGGCTTGTGTCTGCCCTCGCGGGGGCTGCGTCTGGGTCCTGCGACCCTCGCTGGTTTGGAAAGGATCCCTCTCCTGCCACAGAAGGGGGTCACCGTCCACAGCCAAGAAGGTCTCCTCCAGCGGTGCCCCCCCCTTCTACAGAGCAAAACCCCTGGCACAGGCCTTGGCATCTGGCTCTGGCCCTTGCCCTCCCCACCCCCTTACCTGTGCCCTGGATGCCCTCCTTGGGTTTCTGACTCAGTTCCAAGGTCCCTCACAGGAGGCCTTCCTTACCTACCCAACCGTTCTCTTCATAGCTACCCAGCTGGGGTCTGCAGTGACCCGTCACCTGTTCTAGAACTGTCCCCACTGTTGTCTGGACTGTGTTCATCATCACAGCCCCTGAGACCAGAGAAGCAGGCAGTGAGAACCGGGTCTGCCAGTTCCAGGGACCCAGCTCTCCTTACCTGCTTCTCCCCCAGACTCACCCCTGAGGCCCCAGTCGCTCTGCCCAGCCCATCACACGCTGCCTGCCGGGCTCAGCCGGTGGACCTCTCTCCTCCCTTCCAGCCCTGGACGGGGCCCTGGGCAGGCATCTATCTGCACGCGCTTCCCAAAGCTGACCCCAGTGGCTGCCTTCCCCAGGGACCAGGCTGCAGTGCTGCCCGCACCGGCTCCCTGGGCTCCCCTCTCCTGTGCTGCCGCGTCTGCCTGAAGGAACATCGCTTGGCCTCCCTCAGGATCCCAGGGACTGGTTGGGCAGCCTTGGGTGGCCACAATCACGTAGTGCAGAGCTGCAGGTGGCAGCGGGACCCACAGCTCAGGGAGGCGCCAAGCGGCCGAGGGACAGTCAGAAGCAGAGACCGAGAGGAGGAGAGGTGTCAGGCGAGGCAGGAGGACCCCGCCTCGGAGAGCTTCTCGGGTGGCAGCCCCTCTTGGATGTCATTCCAGACTTCTTGGGGCCTTTTCCCTCCTCTCCTTGCTGGCTGGCCCCATGCTGGGACAGGTGGCCTCTGCAGCCTGGGCCTGGGGTCTGCCGGGACTCCAGAAGCCTCTTTTCTCTGCAGGACTCACCACGTCCCTGTGTCTAGACGCTGTAAAGCCAGAACTGGTTGGGGTGCATTGGTCTGAGAATGCAGAGCAGCGGTCTCCCCCAGCCCCCTGAGCTGCTCTGATGAGTCTGGGTGTGGACAGGCATCGGGCGGCCCTGAGAAGGCCCTTGGACACCGCGGCTGTCCCACTGAACTTCTCTCATTCACAAGTCATTATGGAACAAACAAGAATCTCACCGGGAAATGTCATGATCTCTGCGTGGTCACGACAGGGAGCAGGGACCACCAGGTGTGCCCTGGCCAAGTCCGCGTGGCCCCTTGCTTACTCCCTTTGCGGCCAGATGAGCAGGGCCCTCGGGTTCTGAGGGGCAGTGTGAAGGGCCGGTGGGGCTGTGCTTGCAGTGAGGTCTGGGTGAGAGCCAGTGTGTGGGGCGGCCGCCAGCGTTCTCAAAGGACGTGCGGGGGCACCTGGCAGGCTGGGAACAGGTGGAAGGGAAATGCGTGCACTGGGGGCAAACAGTTGTCCCCACGTCGCTGTCTCTGCCCCTCCGGCCACAAGCTCGGGGAGGAAGGAGGATGGGGCGAGGCTGGCGAGGGAGGATGAGCTTGGCTGCTCAGCAGGGCAGGTGTGGCTTTCTCGCCGCTGGATCAGGCTGGGCGGGAAGCAGCTGGGCGGGAAGCAGCTGGGCCTGCGCGGAGCTCTTCCTAAACCTGGGAGATCTGCGCCCGGCTCTGTCCTGAAGAAAGGGAAGGAAAGGCAGCTGTTGCCTAAGCTCGGTGTCGCGTGAGGCCTTGTGGTCAGAGCTCCGTCTGGGTTAGGAAGCCTGGATCTCGGAGCCTCCACTGTGGGGAACCTGGCCCGGGGCGAGCTCTGCGTTGCTGGGTCCGCTGAGCTGGAGCGCTCACGGGCTTGTTTTGCGACACCTTCATCTCTGGGCCAAGCCGGGCCTGCCTCCCCCTCCCTCCTGCATAAGCCCTTGTCCACCTGGGTGTCCCCCACAGGCACTGCGTGTCCGCTGAGTGGCCCCCAGTGTGCTCCTCAGCCTGGCCCATCTGGGCAAACTACGCATGCACGTGGCTGGGGGCGGGGGCCCTCTCCTGTGCTCTAGCTCTGGCCGCACCCAGTCTAGGTGCCCCCTCCCGCTCCCGCACGGTGGCCACCTCTCTTCTGCTGACAGCCCTCGGGCCTTCTCCTTGGAGGGTCAGTCCTGGGGCGGACTTGCTGTCCTGCAGGCTCCAGCCAGGTGTGGCCTCTGTCTGCCCCTGGGACCATGCCTGCAGAGAGGCTGCTGGTCTGCGGCCCGGCCGTGCTGGCTGAGCCCCCGCTCCGTGCCTTCCCTCTGGCATGACCGGGAGAAAACCTGGCCCTGACAGGACCACTGGGCCTTTTCCTCCCGCAGACCAGCCAGCCATGCGCAGGACAGCAGGCAGTCGTGGTGTCTGTAGTGCCTCCTGGGCTGGTGCCGGCCTGTGTCTGCAGCTGTGGCCCAGCCTCGCACCTGTGGCCAACACGGTCAGCCAGCACTTCCTCCTCTCCACCGAGCAGATCAGCTGGCTCTCACTGGCCTACCTGGTGGTGTCCATCCCATTCGGCGTGGTGGCCATCTGGGTTCTGGACTCTGCTGGGCTCCGCTGGGTGGTGAGTCGGACCCCACACCGGGGCCCGCTCTGGGATGGGTGGGGTCCCCGAGTGTGGGCTCGAGAGCCGTCGCCTCCTCCCTAGATCCGGGTCCCCAGCCATTGCATGGTGGGTGGAGGTTGCGGTGCTGGAGGGGGGAGTCTGGGCTGGTGGGCAGCTCTTCTGACCCCAGCCCTGCAGACCGTCCTGTGTGCGCGGCTGAACTCTGCGGGGAGAGGGATCCGCTCCCAGCCCTGCATGATCACTAGCCGCCAGAACCCATTTGCTCTCCTCACGGGTGGGCAGAGCCTCTGTGCCCTCGCCCAGACCCTGGTCATCTCTCCAGCCAAGCGGGCCGCCTGTGGTTTCCCGAGCACCAGAGAGCCACAGCCAACATGATCGGCACTGTGTGTGAGTCCCGGGGGTGAGGCCGACGTCCCCGCTGGCTTAGCGCGTGGCCCGGCACCTCTGCGCTCCCCGCTCCTGGAGGATGGGGACTCCTCCTGGGGGCTGGGGACCAGCCTGCCACTCTGAGCTGACACATGTCCCCGTCCATTCAGCAAACCCCCTGGGCATCCTGGTGGCCAGCCCGCTGTCTCCCACCCTGGTGAAGAAGGAGGAGGACATCCCCTTGATGGTGAGGGAGCTCAGGAGTGTGCGCATGTGAGTGTGTGTGTGCATGCATGCACATGTGTTTGTGTGCATGTGTGTGTACCCGTGTGTATGGTGTAGAGTGTGTCGGTGTGCATGAATGGCTACGTGTTTGCATGTGTGTGTACGTTTATGGGCTGAGTGTGCTAGTGCGTGTGTGCACATGAGTGCCGTAGTGGCGGGCTCGTGCGTCCACACCTGTCTGTGTGAGTGTGCACTTGCCACCTTCTGCGGTCACACATGGGTTGCACTCCATGCATGTGGGGTTTCCTCATGTGCAAGTATGCAAGTACTGGGCACCTTCCCAGCATCAGGCACAGCTCCAGGGACCGGGATGTTCGGCGGTTTCCTTGGTGGGGAGACAGCTCCGGAGAGGCGAGAGGCCGGCTGGCACAGAAGGAAGCGTTTGTGGGGGGCGAGGGAGGGAGATGAGGGGGGCGATGGAGGGAGATGTGGGGGGTGAGGGAGGGAGATGAGGGGGGCGAGGGAGGGAGATGAGGGGGGCGAGGGAGGGAGATGTGGGGGGCGAGGGAGGGAGATGAGGGACCAGCAGGCTCTGAGGTGGACGTGAGGCTGACGGGTGGGGCCTGCAGCCAGAGGCCAGTGTGTCCGCTGAGCAAGGGGAGGGTGGCGGGAAGGGTCAGCCCAGGTGGCAAAACACTGGCGTGATGGACACCTCGGGGGCGTCTGAGGGGAGAGTGACTCCATTTGGTCCAGAATGACTCGGAGAGCCAAGGGTGTGCCGAGTGTCCAGGGAGAGAGCCAGGGCTTTGATCGGGTGGGGCAGTGGGGCAGGCTCAGGGCTGGGGGTTTGGAGGTGTGCCGAGGTGAGAGGGGCTTCCAGCTGGGCGAGTGTTGGGGTCATTCACAGACCCCACATTCACACATTCACAGGGGGTTCCAGGTGGCCGCTGGGTGGAGCTCCCGGAGAGGGCTGAGCTGAGGCTGTCGGTGTTGCAGTCATCTTTGGGTGGTATTTTGAAAGCTGGGTTTCCAAATGCAGCAAAGCAGAGCAGCCCCAGCACAGCCCTGGGGCTTGCCGACGTCCACCTGGGGATGACCTGTGGGGGTAGCCGGCAAGGAGCCTGCAGCAGCGGGCGTGAGGCAGCCACACGCGTGTGCATTCGTGCGTACCCTCCCGGCAGCTGGGCGTCTACATCACCCCTGCCGGACCCTGCTTGCGTCTGGGAGAGCACGCCCCCCGCCCCGCCCCGCCCTCCGCGGGGGCTGTCCATCCATCGCACAGAAGTTCCTAGCGGGGCTGGAGTGGTCAGTGCCGCGCGTGTGCTGTGGGATCCCAGGGCGGGGCTGCCCCGGGAGCCTCTGGCTGTGCTGCTGGAGCTCCTGGGCTGAGCAGCCCCTCCCCTTTAGCTCGCAGGGAACAGGCCTACATCATCTTGGCCCCTAGCCGCGTGCTTTGGGGGCAGCATCGGCATCTGCTCCAGCTTCTCGTCCCTCCTGGAGCAGATTCTCTGCGTGAACGGACACTCCAGCACGGGTGCCGGCCCTGCCCTGGGGGCCCCGCGGCAGGACGGAGCTTTGGGGGCCTGTCACCCCACAGGCTCTCTTCTGCCGCTGCTCTCCCGCTGGTGGCTGTGGAATGGCCCACGACCTCCCCAGGCGCTGGGTTTGGACGGGGTGATGTGGGCGCTACTGAGATGCTGTGTGAAAATTTGTGTCTGCAGACAGCGGGGTGGTGGCCGTGGGGAGGGGGTGCTGGCAGAGCCCAAGTGTGTTCCACTGGGATTTCGTGTGGCGCTTTCCGCCATGCCCCAGCCACCCCAGCCCTGGGGGACCCGCTGATATTGGAGATGCAGAGGAGGGGGCCTTGCTCTGCTCATAGCACCTCTGGCCGCGCCCTCCACTGTCTGCATCAGCCCTGGGTGTGGGGTTCGGGCCTCTCGTGTTCCCAGCTTTTCAGGGGTGGCCGGCACTGAGGGGTGTCTGCAGTAGGCAGGCCCTTTCTCTAGCAATTGTTGAGCTCCTGGCTGGGGGTAGCGCAGGGAAATGGCGCCTCCGGGGAGGACACCTCTTCCCCCAGCCAGCGGTGCAGCCATGCCTTCCGTGCCATCCTGCCTGGGCCTCAGGCTCCGTTCAGTGACCCTGCCGTGGGCTCCCCGGTGACGGCGTACATCCTAAGGGTGAGGGCCTCCTCCTGGCCCCAGATGACAGGGTGCCCCCGCCTCCTCTCCTCCTCCAGGAATTTGCAGGCCTCTGCGGGGCTCTCTTCATTGCGTTTGGGGTCTTGGGGGCGCGGCCTCTTGGCCTGTACGTGGACCGGACCAAGCATTTCACTGGAGCTGTCAGGATCGGCCTCTGCCTGACATCTCTGGTCTGCATGGCCTTTGCCCTGGTGAGAGTCCTCTGAGCCGAGACCACCTTGCACGAGTCAAAGTGTGGTGCCCCGGGGTGGGGGAGTTGGCAGGTCGGCCGTAACGGACATCCAGACCCACTCTGACCCTGGGCACTGCCCCGCCCCTCAGGTGCAGGGCCTGGCAGGGTCTGGGCGTCTAGGGCTGTGGCACGTCTGACTCCTGCCGCATCCGTCTGTGCGGCTCGCTGCCCCCAGGGGTCCCAGCTGGCCGCCACCTGCTCGCCGCTTGGGCTCTTTGCTTCTCAGCGGTGCCTGTCGCCGTGCAGCTGGCTGTCGAGCACTCCTTCCTTGTGGGTGAGGGTGGGCCACGGGCCTGGTCCTCGTGCTGGGGTGAGTGCCCATCCCCCAACACTTCCCTGGGGACCCAGAGAGCCTCCCCTCACCCCACCCCAGGCCACACAGCAGGTGACCTGAGCGCCTGCCGTGTGCTGGCCTGGGCTGGCCGCAGGGCCCACGGTGACCAGAGCAGCGCCCTGCCCTCGGGATGACTACGGGTGCCGGGGCAGTGCCCCGGGCAGGGCTGTGGGCCTCATGGCTGTGCAGGCAGCCCGAGGGTGTGCTCAGCATGGCGCTGCTGGCCTCCTTGACCGTGCGCCGCGTGGAGCTATCCTTCTCCACCTGCCGGGACGGCCAGGACCCGCTGGCCTGAAGGGTGAGGGCCGCAGCCTGTGGGGCCCCGAGGGCGCAGACCAGCAGGTCGGCCCCCACCTAGCCCTGGAAATCTCCCCTCCGTGCGCCTCTTGGCGACTTCCGCTGTCCTTGGTGGGTGGGTGCAGGGCACCCACGGCGGGGGTTGGGGGGGTCGGGTGGGGTCAGAGGGCAACAGGCCGAATCTCAGGCTCAGCCTGGTGGGAGCAGCCCTGAGGCCCTTACGAGAGCTCAACCTCTAACCCCTATGTGACTGGTTTTGAAATGAGATAAAAGAGAGACAGGGAGAGTCAGACAGTGAGAATGACAAAGACGGAGACAGAGAGTGTGAGAGACAGGAGTGGGGTCGCCACCAGAGAGATGGTTGCACGCCCTCGTCCCCAGACCCGGTGCGGTGACCTCGGGGCTCATGACTGTGAACCCACCTTTGGGGCCCCTTGGGGCCGGGACAGGATCTGTCCCCGGGGTCACTCTGAGGTCATGGTTAGTGGGGTTCGGGGTCCCCTGCACCCGGGGGGGGCACTCTGGCACTTGGGGAGCCTCGGCAGAGCTGGGCCACGGCCCCCCGGAGTCCACGTTGCTGGTGGCCGGCCTGTGCGTCCTTTTCAGCTGCTTTGGGGTGCTCTTCCTGCACACCCCATACCGGTGCCTGCAGGCCGAGGCCGACGCAGCCCCTCCGTCCAGGAAGAGGTGCGCCCGGCAAGCTCGGCGGCCACCCCCGAGGCCCCGCCACGGCCCCCCCACCCCCACGGGACCCAGCAGCCCCTCCTGGAGCCGGTGATCCTGGCTCCGCCTCCCTCCCCCTGGGAGTCCTCTGAGACGTCGTGGGGCCCCTGCAGCGGACCAGAGGCCGGGGAGCAGCTGGTGTGATGAGAAGCGGGCCTGGGGCCGTGAAGGGGCAGCCAGGAGAGGCAGGCCCTGGTCCCCTCGGCTACACCAGTCACGCCTGAGGCCAGGACGGTACCAGCATCCGGGGGGCCCGGGGTCCTCGAACACAGGCAGGCCGGCCCAGGGGACTCCCTGTGGCTGTAGCAAGGAGAGCTGCCGCTGTGGAGGCAAGAGGCCGCTGACCAGGCGGGGCGCTCCAGCGGCCAGGCCAGACCCAGGGTGGCTGGGGCAGGGGCTGCGTATGGGCAGGCGGGCCTGGCCCGGGGGCACGGCTGAGGGGCGCTGAGTGGGCTGGGGATCCTGAGGGCCCCAGCATGGCTGAGTCTGGAGTGGACAGGTGTGGGGAAGGCCTTCCTTGAAGGAGCCTATCCCAGAGCCATGCTCAACCTCTGCTGAGCCCTGAATGAGCAGCCCCCCAGCCCGGCGCTAGCACAGGTGGGGCGAGCAGGTGGGGCCCGGCTGGGCCGGAAGCAGAGGGTGGGCCCCACGCAGATGCTCCCACCCCCTGAAGACCCTTCTGCCCCCACGGACACTCCCACCCCCAGGGGGGCAACTTCTCCCCCCGAAAGAGACACTTGCAGGCCGGTTTGTGGGTTCGCGTTTATTGAACTGGCCGCGGCCCAGTGGGGGAGGGGTGGCCCTCACTCCGCCTCCCCGTGGGTGAGCACGTAGCTCAGTGCCTTGTAGTCCAAGTTGCCTGCAGTGTCGATGGTGGAGAACTGGAACATCTGGTCAACCTGCGCGTTTGGTGGGGGTCGTGAGGCCCAGGCAGGGGTGGGAGGGAGTGGGAGGGTCCCCGAGGCCACAGCCAGCAGGTGAATTAATCACAGGAACTGGACTCCAGGCTCTGTCTTGTTTCTGTGCTTGGGGGGAAGGAAGTGGGGGGAGACCCTGCAGAGCAAGGGTTGGGGCCGGGGCGGGTGTCTCCCTTCCTGGACACCGGACATCCCACCCTCCCCAAGGCTGCAGCCTCTGGGGGCTGAGGCACATCCCCCTCCTGAGCCCCCAGAGCCCCGAGAGCCATGCTTGGGCTTCACAGAGGGCCTTGGGGGTGGGGTGGGGGTGGGGGCCTTGGGGGGGGTGGTGAGGGGACAGACCTCCTCAGCCGTCATCTTGTCGGCCTGGGACATGAGCAGCCGCCGGATGCTGAGGACAGGAGGGAGGGGCCAGATTAGGCTGCTCCGGAGCAGGCATGGCCCTGACTGGAGGGGTGGCCCCGGGGGAGCCCCGTGACGGATCCACATGGGGGGGCAGGGTTGCTCCGAGGTGGGTGTGCCCCCCCTTCAATCCCACCCGCTCACAGGGCAGGTGCCTCTTGGGAGCCTGGCTCCGGGTGAGTCCTGGGCACTGGGGTGGGGTGGGGGGGTGCCCACAGGGAGCCTTCTCTGACCCCCACGCCCCTGGGGGCCAGTGCCTGGCGCACCGAATAGGTCCGTTCACGGTGCCTGGCTGAAGTAGCCCCCAGAGGGGCTAAAGACCCAGCGATGGTCTGAATGGCAGTGACCACTGGCCCCGTGTGGGTAGGGCTGATCCGGCCCTCGGGTACCCTGAAAGCGGGGTGGGGCGGTTGGCACCCCTCCTACCCTGGTGGCGCCCGGGCGCCTGCGGCCACACTCACTAGTCCTTGTTGATGCTGCCTTTGCCGTCGGGGTCCAGCATCTTGAATGCGTTGAGGATGGTCTCCTCGGCATCCGTGCCTGCCCACAGGAGGCCTTGAGTCCTGGGCAACTTGGGGTCCACGCCCTCGCCCACTCAGTGCACTGAATGGCCTTCCCACTCTGAGCACCTGGGAGACCCTCAGCTCCCACCCCAGCGGTACTGTTCTCGGGGTCCCTTGGGTCCCGCTAGGCCCAGAGCTGGGCGAGTTCTCAATGAGGGAGAGAGGCCCCCATCAGTGGGCGAAGCGTTGGGTCTGGGCTGTCAGCTCACCCACCCTGGGGGGCTGACAGGCCCCACAGATGTGGGTCCCGGAATGCCAGGTCCTGGGGCTTTTCAAGGGATCTGCAGATTTGGGTTTCTATGTGAGACGTGTGGCTCTCTAAGCGCTTGGGACCACGTAAGCGCACACGCTGCGCTGGCAGACCTGCGGGCTGGCCCACTCACCGCTCAGCTTCTCCCCAAACATGTTCAGGAACATGGTGAAGTTGATGGGCCCCGAGGCCTCCCTGAGCATGGCGTCCAGCTCCTCATCCTTGACGTTGGTTTTGCCTGTTGCAGACGTCAGGGGTGGGGTGGGGGGGGGTCACAGGGCAGGAGTGTCGCCTGCCCTGGCTGCCTTGTGGTCCGAATAGGTGCCCCACGGGGCCACCCCCCTCCATCATTCTCCAGGCAACCCCAGAACAAAGATGGGACGACCGGAGAGAGGGAGGTGAGCCAGTGCAGGCACCCTTGGCCCAGGCGTGGTGGATGGATACAGGTTCTGAGGGTCAGCAGAGCCCCAAACCCCAGCCCTGGGAGGTGGACTGAGTGGGGGAGAGAAGCCAGAAGGCCTGTGATCTGTTACCTGGGTGTGAGGGGGCACCCCCCAGGTAGAAACCAGCCTGCCCCCCCAGCTCCAAGGGCAGGGCCGCCTCAGGCTGAGGACAGCCGTCCCCAGGTGGGGAGGGAGGCAGGGCCGCGGGCTGGGCCGTGCCGCCTGCGAAGGACGAGCCTCTGGTGGGTCTCTGTGTCCTCTCCCAGCTGCACTCCTGGGCCTCCTGACCGTGCCGGGGGTGGGAGTGCCAGCCTGCCCCGCGCAGGGGCAGCAGCGCCTTCCTCGAGCTCTTTACCATCTCCCGCTCTGGGATGCCCATGCTTGGGTTGTGCCACCCACCCCGTGATGCCCTCTGCCCGCCCTGGTCAAACTAGAGGGGAATTTCTCCCCAGGAGAGGCCCCCTCCTCCCCAGAGCCCACGGGAAGTCAGGTCAGGCTTTAAGGCCCAGGAGCGGAACGAGGCTCTGGGACTGGAGCCGGAGGGCAGGGGAGTCGGGGTGCTGTGCTGGAGTTCTGCCCCCGGGGCACATACCCAGGGAGGCGTAGGTGTCCTTCAGGTCCTCCTTGTCAATGAAGCCGTCTCGGTTCTGGTCCATGAGTGTGAACGCCTGGAACCGAGGCCAAGTTCACTGGGCTGCACCCCCTTTCCTGGCTCTGGATCGAGGGTCTTGTCACCTGCATTACACTTCCCAGGGGACCCCTCAGGTATGAGCTTCTGGGTGGAGGGGTTCCCGGTACAAGAGCAGGGCCTCACCTCCTTGAACTCCTGGATTTGGGTCTGCTCAAAGTTGGAGAAGACATTCGATGACGCCCTCTGGGCCCGCAGGGCACCCCCCTCCTTCTTCTTGGCCTTCCTGCTGGCCTGAGATGAGAACACCAAGGCTCAGGGTCCCCCAGCCTGACCGAGGGTCTCCTTGGGGGCAGCCAGGCATTTGGGGAGACTCAATGCAGAGGACGGGTGCACCGTGGCATTTGGGGCTCCAGGGGGCCCCAAGCCCGTGTCCCTGGGCTGGGGCAGCTGCAGGTGCTTGGCATGGTCAGAGGGACCCGTGCGGGGTTCACCCTGAACTATGCCCTGCTCAGTCTGCAGTCCAGCCAGGAGGAACAGGGAGCAAGTGAACCGTGCCGGCGGCCAGAAGGTGGAAGGGCTTGTTCTGGGGACCCCACTAGGGTGAAGGCCAGGACCCCCACCTTCCAGCCCCAGGCTGTCACCAGGGCTTTCACAAGGCACAGATCTCCCCCAAACCCTAGCACACACAGACCCTCACACATGTGCACAAACTCAACTTGTGTGCACACGTAATCAGGCAAAACACACTCACGCATGTGACACGTGCACACACACCCATCCACACGGTCCCACACGCACATCAGGTACAGACACACTCGTGTGTGTACACGCAGCACACTCACCATGACTGGGTCTGCCTGATGCGATGGTCTGTGCCCTCCCTGCTGAGGTCGTCCGTCTTAAGCTCTTACCCAGTCCCCCAGGACAGCTCAGACTCCGGCTGCCACTCCCTACAAGGACAGGCTCAGGGCTACCCGGGGGACTGGACAACTGCAGAGTGAGCTTTGGCAGCCAGCAGTGGGTCAGACGCCCCCATCCTGCTGGCCCAATAGGCCCCCGGCCTTCAGGCACCTCCCCACCTGCCCCCTACCCTGCAGTCTGTGTTCTGTGCATCTCTGGGGTGACCTGCACATGGGTCAAGGGCCTGGGGACTGCGGGAACCAGAGGAAGGGGCACCTTTCCCAGACTTGCACACAGTTACTGTGAATGACCCTGGTGGCCAGTCAGCAAGCGTTCCCCGAGTATGTCTGTCTGCCCTTGCCTCCCCGCCTTGGTGGCAGAGACGTCCCAGGCCCTGACCCCAGCCCTGGGGCCAGCCCTCTTGTCCCCACGGCAGGGAGCTCCTTGCCTGGACCTCAGAGGGGGATGACATTTCTGGGATGGAGGATGGCCCATGTGGGCTGGGCTGGGCCCAGCGCTCAGCCAGATCTTCCTGCTACAGCATGGCCCCAGGGGCAGAGTCTGGGGAGGGGACCTGGCCCAGGTGCCCGTTGGTGGTACCAGATGTTGGGGGCCACCACAAAGTCAGGGAGAAGATGCCCTGGTCCTCGATGGTGGGGAAGTGCAGAGTTAGTGGCGGGAAGGGGTGGGGGTGGTGGGTCTGCAGGCCGAACAGGAGGAGGAGGCCAGTGGGCGGATGAAGTGGGCAGATGGGATTCCACGGTGGTTTCATACCTGGAGAACAAGTTTTCTGAGCCTCCGGGGCCAGGTCTGGGTGGGGTTGGGATGAGCTGCAGTCACTGGGTGGGGGTCCTCAGGGGCACATCTCCGAGCCACACAGCACCTGCTGCGGCTGGAAGGCGAGGGGCACACACCCTCCGCCACGTGGTGCTGCTGAGGTGCTGCCATCCGCGATCCCAGGGCCAGCTCACCATTTGAGGAACCTGGCTGGGGATGCGTGACCCGCCTGGAGGGACCTGGGGGCTCCTGGGGGCTCTGTCTGGAGGACCCCTGGAGGGCTAACGTGTGACCGATGTGGGACACCTGGGCCTGGGCTGCGCGGTGACCCCATCACTCCCAGCCAGGCGGGTCTGGGTGCGACGCCGGGACGGACCTTGGCCGGGCTGCGGGAGTGGGGAACAGCACACCGAGAGAGGAGTAGGCTCATGGGGTCTGTGCTCAGGAGGCCCAGGCTTGGGGAGGGCCGGAGGAGGCTAGCTGAGCCCCTGGGGAGGTGTCCTGTGGCCGGCCTGTCTGAGCACAGCTCTAAGGATAGCCGCAGAGCCTGACTCCTGGGACAATATCGGGACTCAGCACGGACAGCTGCCCTGACAGGTGCAGGAGTGTCAGCAGGCGGCCCCTGTGTCCTGAGCCAGGTTAGATGCCCCCGCCCCGACCCCACCCCACAGTCCCCAGGAAGGACTCTGGGCCAATGTGGGTCTCCCCGGCTTCAGGGGTCTTCCCTGGGCGGTTTCCGTAAGCGTGTGTTCCTGGGCCTGTGCGTGCCCTCCGCTGGCCGCCACTCCCCCCAGCACCGTGGAAGCTACTGGTATGTGGTCCCCCCACCAGCACTCTGGCCCCACCTTCAGCCCCAGAGAAATTTATTTTTGATTCTGGAAAAAGGAGTTGCTGAGGAATCTGGTTTATTTTAAAATCCAGGGAAGGGAAAACACATTTGCCACCTGAGGTCATCTGCCCGGCTGCTCCAGGGCAAGATGCAGGTGGAGGGGTGGTGCTCAGCATTGACACAGCATGTGGGCGGTGGAGGAGGGTTACTTTGTGCCTTGTGGAGTCAATGTGTGCCTACAGCTTCCTTGGGAAGGAATGAGTGGGGAGGGGGCGGGTCAAGAGGCCCTCCCCCCACCCCAGGCCCCGCAGAGGCCACAGAGGACGGGTGTCAGGCAGCAGTCCTCAGAGGGTTCAGAAAAGAGCCCAGCTGCCCTGTAGGATCCGCCTTGGCGTTCCCACTCCCAGCCCAGGAAACAGCACAGGTGATTTACTAGCATCCCAGTGGAAGGCCCAGAGCCAGGACTCCCCAGCAACTGGAGACGGAGCAGGGTCTGTTCAGGCAGACCGAGGGGGCCACCCTGCTCGGTGGCTGCCGAGGGGCTTCCCCTTGGGGCAGATTTACCGAGCACATTCTGTGTGCCCTGGAATTTTTGTCCCTGCATTCTATTCTCTTTAGAATCGGAAGTGATCTCCCCTAGCAGTGGAGCAGGGATGCTTGTGAGCCCCGAGCCCTGGTTCTCCGGGAGTTTATGCCTGGAGCAGCACAGGGCCCAAGCCCCGTTGCCATGGGAACTGTGTGTCAGCACAGCAGGCTCAGTTGGGAGGCTGTCCGGCCACCACTGCCCATCTCTGGGCAGCCTCTTTGCACACCTGGTCTTGGTCAGCTGTGTCTTCGCTGGGGCTGACCACAGATCTGGGGGAGACAGTCTTCTCCTCTGAGGGGGCCAGAGTACCCCACCAGTGCAACCCCTGCCTCCCCAACAGCGGGCAGCAGAAGTGAGCGAGGACCTGTCTGATGTGAACCTTGAAGCTTGGGGCTCCATGATCCTGAGGGCTGGAGTCGGGGAGACCCAGGGAGCAGGTTCTGCTAGGGTGGCCTTCTCAGGAAGACCTGAGCCCCCTTCTGCTGGAGAGGCTCCTAGGGTGAGGAAACTCTAGCTCTGCCGGGGGGCTGGGTCTGGGACCGGGGGTGGGGGTGGCAGGAGGGGGCACCCCAGGCAGTGCGGTCCTAGGAAGCGACTCGGAGGCCACATGGTCGGCCTGGCCTGTCTGTGAGCCCAGAGGGGCCGGCCATAGCCACCCCTCTCTGCTGGGAGCCAGCCTGCACTCAGGTTACATTTTGTACCCGGACCCCGGATTCCCTGCCCAGAGCCTGGAGCCCCTTCCTGGGCTGTCCTCTGGGCTGGCCTGGGGCTGCTGCGGGCCTGGACTAGCCTCGGCTGGGGCCGCACTGCAGCAGTGGGCGGGGCGGGACAGTCCAGGGAAGGAGGATAGCGAGAACTCTATTTCGCACTTTGTAATGTGGACTTATACTTTTCAAATATTTGTACCTGTGCTGTGCGGGCCTCGATGTGTGCTCAACCTGGTCCGAAAACGTCAGTGCCTGGAGGGGTCGCACCCGCTCTGGGGAACCAGCACGTGCCGCCTGGGCCACTGCGCATGCGGAGCCAGTCGCGAGCCGCGCGCCTGGTGACGTCACCCCTCCGCGAACGGGTGCGCGCGCCGTTCTCCCTCCGGCCGCCAGGGGACGGTTCCGGCGCCTTCTCGCTGCTGACGGCGCATGCGCCCAGCCGGGTGAGCGTCTGCGTCTCCAATGTTTTCCGGGCCCTTGGAGCGTCCTCCTCGGTCCGCGTTGTGCTTCCGGCGCGAAGGTCACGGGCAAGATGGTGCCGCCAGTGCAGGTCTCTCCGCTCATCAAGGTGAACCAGGTTTCGCGGGCGCGGCCGGGTGCTCGGCTCCGCGTAGGCCCGCGCGTGAGCGACTCCGCGGAGCTCGAGACCTCCGGCCCGGCCTCCGCTCGGCGGGACAACCAACCCTCTCTCACCCCGCCCCGCGCCCCGACCCGGAGGCTGCGATTTTCCCCCGCCCCCCGCATCGGCCCCAGACGCCGCGGGTGCGAGCCCCCCCTTCCCCGCACGCGTCCCCCGCGCCCGGGACCCCCCGCGGGCTGAGAAAGCCCCCGGACCCCGGTTCCGCTCCGCCGGTCCTGACCGCCCTTTCCCCGCAGCTCGGCCGTTACTCCGCCTTGTTCCTCGGCGTGGTTTACGGAGCCAAGCGCTACGGTGAGTGACCACGGGCGTATAAAGCCGTCCCAGCCCACGGGGCGCTCACGGGGCTTCTCGACGACGGTGCGGGGTCCCGGGTGCCGGGCAGGAGAGGGGGCAGGGCGGGAGGCGCCAGACCCAGAAACGCGAGCGGGCTGGACCCTTGAGCGTCGCCGCGGCAGGCGTGTAGTTTGGTCGGGCAGCCCCTTGCAGCACAGAGACCTGAGTGAGGGGCGGCAAGACGCCCGGGGTGGCAGCGGGGACCCTGTAGCTGCCCTCCGGGTGGGGCTCTCTGTTGAGGAGTGTCAGGCCTTTACGCATATCTAGGTAAAACAGGTACCTCTGGCGTTCACGGTGCACCTGAAGATGACTTTGCTTGTGCACTGAATTCCTTTTACTCAGTGCGTCGGTGAAAAAGTTCACTGATATCATCCCTCCCTTTCCCTTTCCTTTAACAGATTACCTGAAACCCCGGGCAGAGGAGGAGAGGAGGATAGCAGCTGAGGAGAAGAAGAAGCAGGATGAGCAGAGGCGCATTGAGAGAGAACTGGCAGAAGGTACTCGTGTTGCCGAACCTCATGGATTTGTTCTCCACCCGCATTTCCAGAAACAGCTGCTGGTCCAGATGAGCCCCACAGTGGAGGGGAAGGGCCGCTGTCTTGGTCCCTGCTGGCCCCTGGGTCCTCTTCTGGGGGAGTGGGAGGGAGAGCAGGTGTGGGTGTTGGGGGTGCATGGTGCTAACTCCCTTTAGTGAGGCCTTGGGCGTGAACTGTCGGCCACCCTCAGCGAGGCCCCAGGACCAGAACCAGGCTCACCTCTCCCTGCCTGCGGCGGCAGCTTGCAGTCAGGACGGGCAGGGGTAAGGAAGGCCCAGGATGGGAGTGGCAGCAGAGCATAGCCAGGCCCACCACAGAGTGAGATACTGGGTGGTTTAACACCAAACGTCGAAAGTGGGCCCTTTGGATGGCCCGAGTGTGTAATGATGCGTCTGTTTTTCTTCCAATCTTTCAGCCCAAGAGGACAGCATATTAAAGTGAGCCCGCCTTTCCCCGGAGCAGTGTGGATGAATAAAGCCTCCTGTACTGTGTGATTCTCTGATTTCTCTTTACTGTCCCCGGTTGTTTGGTTTCTGGACTCAGACTCAGCAGTTGTGTTCCTACCTTCTCAGGTCATGTGGGGTGCGGGTGGGGAGGGATTCCAGAAGAACCAGTCAGTGACCAGTGCATAAACCGGGCGGGATGCACAGAACCTCCGTCGCCTGTGCCGGGGCATCTGTAGCGGAGACCCAGCTGGCCAGGCGTTGTGAGCACTGCTCTGTCTTCTGCGCTCCGAGCCTGGCCCAGACCCTTGGATGGGCAGGGGAGGGGCAGGCTTTGCAGATGGTGGGGGTGGAGATGGCCTGATGCCTCTACGGTTGGGACCTGGATCTCCATCGCCCTCCTGCACGTTCTCCCCTTGACCCCAGGGAGGGGATGTGGCCTCCTGAGGACCAGGCTGGGGTGCAGCTAGGTGTTCAGGGGCCTCAGGCCTTTGTGCCTGAGCAGACGGCAGACTCCACCCCTGGTGGCTGTGGCCTTTCACCCCCAGGCCTGGTGTCAGAAGGGGGCTTAGGCCTGTGCCTGAGCAGACGGCAGACTCCACCCCTGGTGGCTGTGGCCTTTCACCCCCAGGCCTGGTGTCAAGTCGCTGTTCTCAGTTTTGTGCCAGGAGCACATTGCCTATGCTTAGAGCCCCAGTTTATTTGTCAAATGAGTTCATCTGCAAACGTGAGAAGGTGAGAAGCAGCGTACAGCCGTTTTCAGTTAAAGTGAGGCTGGAGTGCGTGGTGGTGCACACCCCCTGGGGTATCCTGAGGTTGGTGGGTAGCTGGCACTGGGTCCCCCTGGGAACCTGGAGGAGCTCCCAGTCGCAGGCCCTTGTCACCACCAGGTGCCACTGTGAGCTGAAGGTTTTGTGGGCATGTCCTTCGTCCCCCACCCCCCACCCCCGCCGGGAGTGCTGGCAGAGGGCAGCATCTTGAACCGGCCTTAGAACAACTCATTTGGCCTTGCAGTTCTGGCCAAGGCTGCAGCCAGGAAGAGTTTCCGGTATCTGGAAACATTGGCTTTAGAGCTCACGTTATGAGCTAAAGGTCCTTAATTTCTATCAGGTAACTTAGGACCCATTTCAAGCGTGAGTCTTGCATTGTCCCATTTGGGTCTGACTCGCTTTTCTTCCCGGCTCAGAACCATTAATTAGGTCCTTGGAGGCATGTGGTTGCTCCCATGAAGGAAACCTCAGTGGCGCAGGAGGACTTGGGCAGACCACAGGCGCTGGTCCGTCAGCGCGGTTCAGAGCAGCTCCCGGGCAGCGTTCATTACAGATTATTTTTGCACAGGTCGCTCACGTCTGATCACTGCTGTTCTCACAGCCTGGACCTTTCTGGCAGGATTTTGCGGTTGGTCACAAATGAGCGTCCTCCACCAAGTAAAAAAAGGGCAGTGTGTTTTCTTTTGATTTTATTCTCAATTTTTGTGCATGTATTTTTTCCTAGACCAGATGGGAATTGGCATCTGTGTATCCATTTCTCCACCCATATATACATAGATACACGTGCAGTGTGAATATATTCACCCGGTGCTTTTAGACACACAGTTTACAGACCCTTTTTGAAGATCTTGGTGGCATTACTGTGCACCCAAAATGTGGATGAGTGTAAGGTAGGCTGTACTGTTCAGACTGTTCATAGTTGGCTTTGGTTCGTAAACACACAAACCTTAAATTGAAAATATCCAAAATGGTCTTCAGTTATTTTCTCAGGCTTCTTAACCCCTTGTACCAGTGGTTAGAGGCACAGCCCCAGTAGGGTGAGGGGGCAGGGGGCCCGCTGACCGGCTCACAGGATGCAGCAGGTGGAAGACTGGGGTGCCGGGCCGCCGTTGCAAACTTCTGTGCCGGCTGCAAGAGAAGACAGGACGGTGAGCGGTGAGTGAGAAACGGGCGCGCCAAGCTCCTCCCCTCCACACACCCTGCAGGAGGAAGGGCAGAGACGGGCTGGTTGGCCTAAGCCGATTAGCCCAGCAGTTACTAGTTTAGCCCTTGGTGACACTCCAGCCTGGGCCTCTCTGAAGCTGGCTTGTTTCTATTGGTTCCCTCCCCTGCGGGACGTTTCAGGGAATGGCGATAAAAGTCCCAGAGCGCAAGCGAAAACCAAGGCAGCAGCTCACAGGTTCTGATTTGGGGGGCGTGCTGAGTGGTTCCAGTAGAGCCACGTTCCCGCACTGCAGGGTGAAGGTGAACAGGTGCAGCAGCGCAGGGAAAGACACCGCGCACGCTGACTCCTAGCTCGCTTCCTGTCGTTTTCTATGCGTCTGCTGTTATCTCAGGCTGGCGTGGGAGCGGAGGTAGAGTTTCTGAGCTCCCTAAGAGGGCACTGCTGATTGATTATGGAACAGAGGAGCTGTTAAGAGTTCACGCTATTTCAACGGGGCTTTCCTTCCTTTTATAGAGGAGGTAACACTCAGTTACTTCCCTCCTGAGTCCCCGGCTAGGACCCCAAGCGCGCCCCCATGCTCTCCAGCTACGCTGAATCAGCAGGGCTGTTCCTTTGGGGTGGGCCTCCCCACGTGGCCACCTGTGCCCTGTGCAGCCAGGAGCCCTGGTGCGCCGACCACAGGGCCTCCTGAAGGCTGGCTTTTCCCCGAGTTGAACTCTGTTGCCTCGTGCCGGGCCCTGCAGGCCGAGGCCCGGCTGTGTGGTCTTGGCGGCGGCAGGTGTGGAGCGCAGACCTTTTTTGGCCGCCGTCCTCTCCGCCTCCTTCCTCTGCTCCTCCTCCAGGGCCTTCACCTTCACCTCGTACTCGTCAGCCAGGGTCTTCCACTCCTTCCTGTTGTTCTGCAGCCGGTCGAACATGGGCAGGATCTCCTCGTGGAAGCGGGAGAACTCCTGGAAAGGGAACCGAGAAGTCAGGCCACAGCCCCAGTGGCTCCTGGGCGGGCTGGGCTGGGGGGGGCATGGGGGTGCCACGTGCCCAGCAGAGGCCTGAAAAGGGAGAAGGACGTGGGGGGTTGTGTCCTTGAGGTTAGAACAGGAGCTGTGGGGCGAGGTCCCCAAGAATAGAGTAGAAAGCATCAAAGCAGAAGGGACGTTCCCCCGGCAGGGGGGGCTGGGAAGGCGGCCCAGACGTGCAGGTGTTGGGGCTCCTTTGCCCTCTCTCATACGCACATCGCACGTCACACAGAGCCCACGCTCGCCCAGGAACACGTGTGAACGCCCGCAGGCTGTGTGGGTGGACGCAGGTGGGGAAGGCAGTGGGAGGGGAGTGCCTGGTGGTCCCCGGCAGTGACCACCTCAGGACCAGCATGTGCACCCTGGTCCCGCCTCCCTCCCCAGCACTGACAGCCCCCCCTTGGCGGGGGCAGAAAAGGGAGCTGGTGTTTCGGTAAAGGGAAGCGTGAGACCTCGGGGGCTGGGGTGGGGAGTGGAGCAGGAGGGACGTCACTCAACTCAACCTGAAAACCTCCTCGGAGTGTGGGGTCTGCCCCCCCCAAGATGGGCGGGGCCTGTGACGTCATGGTGTGTGTCACTCGGGCGGGCTCTGCCCCCTCACTCCCTTGCCAGTCCCTGGAGCTGATGTCACAGCACCTGTCCCAGCTCCTTGGCATGCGTCCCACTGTCACTGGGCTGTGCCCGGGTGTTTGCTGGGCTGCGTGCACCCAGCTGGCGACAGTGGACCACCCCCCTCCTCCCAGGGTGCAGACACTGAACAAATGCACTGCACGTATACTGCAGTCAGTGCCCTGAAAACAGCGTGCAGCCCTGGGCAGGGGCGCCTTAGACGGGGTTTGGGAAGGGACATTTGAGGTACGACCTCGAGGTGAGCAGGAGGACGTTCTGGGAGGGAGAAACTGGGGGGGCTGATGGGGAGGGGACCCCTTGGGGTGACGCTGAGGATTTCGATTCCGAGTGCAGACTCAAGGGGGATGGGAGCCACCGTCCCCCCCCCCCCCCCCCCCCCGCCCATTCCCCGCCCCTCCCCTGCAAACCCAGCCAGGCCCTGGGCCACCCCGCTCACCTTGTACACGAACGTGCACACAAAGTCAATGAAGCCGACCTGCAGTTTGGGGAGCTCGGCCGCCTTGTTCCGGTCCATCATCGGCTTGTGGGGGAGCAGGGACACCGTGAGGCACCTGGTGGCAGGCGTGCCTGACACCTCCCCAAGCCCCCAGGACTCAGCCCCACCCCGGCTCGGTGAAATTGTCCACGGAGACAAGAGAGCAGCGCCCTGGGGATGAGCTGGCCTTGGAAGGGAAAGCCAGGACGCCCCTTCCCTTCTGACCCACAGCCCTGTTCTGGGGAGCTGCCCTAGGCAGCGCTGGGCTCAGGCCACGTCAGCCAGGCGTGGCGCGCAGAGCCCCTTCCTCCAGCTTCTCCCCCCCTTGAGCTATCCATGGTGCTGACCCAAGGCCTGGCTCGTGACTCGCAAGGGGGCAAACCCCCATGCTCTTGAAGGAGCTGTCCTTGGTGTCCAGACTCTGGACCCCCCTCCCCCACCCCCATCCTCGGTTGCCTGCTGGCAGGCCCTTCCTCGGAGTTGCCCTCTGTCTGGAGCTCGGTGTGCTGGAGTGAGCCATGCAGGACCCTAGAGGCCTGGCCCGGAGGAGACTGACAGGCTGCCTGACCTTCCCCCAAGAGACTTTGCTAGTTGGTCAGGGCACCCTTTCCTGCAGCCTGCGCCTGGCCCCAGAGCCTTCCCAGCCCGGTGCTCAGAGAGCTCTTCAGTGGCTGGAGTTGGCTTGTGAGACAAAATCTCTCTCCATCTCTTCTGCCCATTGTTGGGTAATGCTCGTGTCCTTGTCCCCATGCAGGTGCCACTTCGGTCTAGCAACAGGTTCCTGACCCCCACATTGCTGAGCTGAAGGTCCCGGCATCGTTATAGCCCTGAAGGCAGACTGAGTTCCAGTCACGCCCAGACGGGCCTCCCTCCCTCCCCTCCGCCCCTGTGACCTGGCGACTGTGCGCACAGGTCCAAGCCCCAGGGTCCTTCCAGTACTGGACAGCCCTGCCCCCCCGTCCCCGCCTCCTCTCCCCCTCCTCCCTGCAGAGCTGCCTGGGCCCGTGGAGGCCTTCGGTCATGAGCCCCAGTCCGGCTCTGCAGCTTCGGCAACGGCTTTCCATCACTGCAGGCATCACAGTTTTACCCAACCCCTGCCTTTTCCGCAATTTACCCAGATTCGGTCCCAGCTAAATTCTCACCAGATTCACGTCACATGACCCCACAAAGTGAGAGTTAGGTCCCAGGACCCCAGACTCCCGGGGTCCCCTGTCCGAGGCTCCCAAGCACCGTGATGGGTATATGGGGGATTCTGGAAGCAACACTCACGATGGGCTGCTGATCCAGAACTGTCCTCTCCAGGTCCCCTTGTTCCCAGAACTCAGCTGCCACCAGCAGAGCGACCTGAAAGGCACACGGAAGGCAGGCGTGCTGTGGATTCGGTGATGGTCAGATATTGTCCTGAGATCCTGTCAGGTTGGCCGGTGCCCTTGGTCTTCTGCACCCCAGACTCTGGTGTCCCTACTATTCAGGTTGGGAGTGCGGCAGCCCATTCCACCGTGGCGGCACTGGCTGGGCCCCAGAGCTGGGCAGCAGCCCTCGGCACTAGTTGCAGATGAATGGCTCTGTTCCCGCATCCCAGGCTGCACCTGGATGCAACCCCGTGAGGACTGGCAAGACGTCTGGGGCCCCGCGTGACTCTGACCTTGCTCTGGACTTCCCAGGGCTTGGTGATGGCAGACAGGTCACACGCCGTCATCATCATGGCCCTGTGGGCAGACGGAGCTCCAGGCACATCCACACTGGCCTCCCCCCTTCCCCTCCACCTCTGCAAGGCCCGGTGACCGTGGAGGCACAGGTCCAAGTCCCAGTGTCCTTCCGGCAGTGGACGGTGCTACCCTGCACACCACTCCACGCCTCCCCCACGCTCCCCGTCTCCTCGCCCCTCTCCCTGGGCAGCCAGGGACAGGAAGGTCAGCAAGTGCTTCCTGGGGACCAGTGATTTACACATACTTCCTAATTGGACCTCTGGGACAGGCCTGGGGCTGGACGTAGTTCTGAATCTGCACTTTGCAGGTGAAGGGACGGAGGCTCATGAAGCGAGCACGGTATGTAATTGTGGACAAGGCCGTCCACCCCCAAGTCCTGCTGCTGCTCCCCTGAAAGGAGAGCGGGCGAGGCGAAGCGTTGGTAGGAGGCGCTGAAGCTGTGAGAAGTGGGCTGTTCTTGCTGTGGAGCGTCTGGGCCCTGGGGCTCCCGGTCCTGCGGGGGAGGTGTTGCCCTGCACTCACATGACTATCTCCTTCCGCGTCGTCTCCAGGGAGAGGTACTCCACCCAGCTGTTCCTGTCCTCGTAGTTCTGGGACTCATCCACAATCTTCTGGAACATCGTCCTCTTCCTGAACCCCAAGGACAAAGGGAGGGAGTTGACCCCCGCCCCCTCACGCCACGCAGGACCACACGTCCTCCTTGATCTCAACCCCACACGCCCTTCCAGGAGAGGAACCGAGGTGGGGAGTGCAGCCTTTGTGGGGCCCCGGGGCGGGTTGTTTGCCTGGAGCCCCAGGTGCCCCCCAGCCAGGCTCCCTCCCCATGGGGCCTCCTGGTGGTCTCCACGAGTCGGGTGGGCGGTGGTACCCACTTGAAGTAGAGCGCCAGGTCTGTGGCGATGATGGCGATGTCCATGAGGTGGATCACGTGCTCATGCTGCCGCCGGTTCAGGTTCTGATAGATGTTCAGGGTCTGCAGGCGGGGCTCTGGTCACAGGTGTGTCCCCCCCACTCCCCGTCCTTTCCCCTCCCCCACCCCTCCTGGAGGTCATCCGTCTGTCCCTCTTGGCATTGCTGGCCAGCTTCTACCCAAGGGTCATGGGCCCCAGGCCCAGGTGGCCGCACATTGCACCGGGAGGCCCCCACCCCCCCCTCCCCCCAACACTCCAGGGACCTGAGCCCACCTCACCCCCCGTGAGGGCATTTCCAAACTGGAATCACCAGGCCCATCCCATCACCCCCATCGCCACCACCACAAAGCCTGCCTCCCTTCTCCAGCGCCAGAGCTGTGTGGTGTGGACGCTGGCAGTGGAGTTCCAGGGGTGCAAGCGAAGGTCAGTCGGCCAGGAAATACAGCAAGAGAGCAAAGGGAGGGCACGCACCTCCTCGGAGAGCAGGAACTTCCCGAACTCCAGGTGATGTCGTTCCAAAATCGAGGAGCCGTGGAGCTTGGCTAACGGGTTCTGGGATCTGTCACGGAGGTTCAATGAAAAGCAAGCAGTGGTCAGGAGCCCCAGAGCAGCCTGTTTGCCCCCAGCTCCCCCCATGAGGAACGGGCACCCCTGTGGGCGCAGCAGGCCCTCAGAGGCGAGCGCTCTCCCCAGCCGCTCTGCTGGGAGGCAAGCTCTCCGCAGGCCCCTCCCCGGGGACGCTGTGGCTGCCTCCAGCACACAGCCACGTGGGCGCCCCAGGAGCGCGCCTACTTCATCTGGTACAGGTTGTTGGTGCCCCGGTGGTCGATGTCGTGGCACAGGCCGGCGGTCACCATGGCGAAGGCCTCCAGGTCCGTGTAGTAGCTCTTCAGTTTGCCCGTCTGCAGAGACAGGAGCCCACGATCCTGCAGCCCGTCAGCACCCTCGCCTGCCCTTGCTTCCCTGCTCTGCCGGGTGGGGGCAGGGGCGTGGGAGGCGGGGAACTGGGCCTGACCCCACTGCCCCTTCCCAGCTCACGTGCTCTCCATCCACTTCCCGGGCTGGGGGTGTGCGCCAGTCAGAGGGGCCTCTGCCCTTGAAGGCCCCCACCTCCCACGTGGAGGGGCCGCCACCTAGGGTGCTGCCCTTGGAAGTGGGAGGGTCTTCACCACCCTGATCAGACGGGTGAGCCCTCTCCCCACCCCCGCCGCACCCACGCACCATGAGAAGCGTGAACATCGTCTGGGCCACGTTGAAGCCGTGGCGCCAGTTGTGGTAGGTGATTCTCCGGTACCCCTTGCTCACGGAGAACAGGAACCGCACCAAGACCTGAGGGAGGCGGAGACGTGGGCTCCAGGCACCGAGCGCCTGGTCCCACCGTCGCTCTCCCAGCTGACAGCTGTGGGAAAGGCCCACGTCCCGTCCCCGCCCCACCACTGGCCTTTCGTGGGTGGCACCTGCCGGGTGCACCCGGGGTGGCAGGCAGCCGGAGGGGTGGAGCCAAAGCCAAGAGCAGGGCATCTGGGCCTCCGTCCTATTGCGAAGCCCCAGATTGAGACACGGACCCCAGGAGAGGGGGCTGGGATATTTCAGAAGACGAGGTCCATTTCAGCCATGGGTATCTGAATGCGGCAGGATGTGTGGGCACCTGGCCCAGTGACGGGGGAAAGGGGATGGTGGCTGAAGGTCCAGAGGCCGAGGGGTGGCAGAAGGGTGAGCAGTTATCTCTGGACAATAGAACATGGGCCCAAGGGAGCCTCTCATTGCTTCCACTGTGGTTTTTAGGGCCAGAAATTATTTGGAAATTTTTTATTCTGTTAATACTTTCTACAGTTTATTTCTTTTGTGTTTTCCCTTTGTTTTTTGTACAATGTCTTTAGAAAATGCCAGCCTGCTGCACTTGTTCTCCAGGGCATAGAGAAAGACGGTTCCCTCACTTGGCCTTGGGGAAGCAGATGCTCCCTGAGGTGTGAAGGTGGAGGCAGGGCAGAAGCTGGAAAACCACAGGGAAGCAGCACAGCTGGGAAGGCTATGCCCCTCTCCCTGGGACAGTCTCTGAGGGGCCCTCTGTGCTCACACCTAGAGGGTGCTGTGTGCTTTCTGCACAGGTGCTGGGCTGCTTCTGTCTCCTCTTCCTCCAAAACCAAACACCCACTGCTGCCCAGTGATGCACTTGATGATCAGACTGCCTGGAGCACCTGTGTAACAAACTTCCCATCCATCCGTCCCTCCGTCCGTCCATCTGTCCGTCCGTCCATCCATCCATCCATCCAGCCAGCCAGCCAGCCAGCCAGCCAGCCATCCATCCATCCATCCATCCAGCCATCCATCCAGCCATCCATCCATCCATCCATCCACCCATCCATCCAGCCAGCCATCCATCCATCCATCCATCCATCCATCCACCCATCCATCCATCCAGCCAGCCAGCCAGCCATCCAGCCAGCCATCCATCCAGCCAGCCATCCATCCATCCATCCATCCAGCCAGCCAGCCATCCATCCATCCATCCATCCATCCACCCATCCATCCATCCATCCACCCACCCATCCATCCATCCATCCACCCATCCATCCATCCATCCATCCATTCATCCATCCATCCATCCATCCATCCACCCATCCAGCCAGCCAGCCAGCCAGCCAGTCATGTATTCTAGGCACACTTGCCCTGTATACTTTGCTGGCCTGCATTGTCCATTCTGTAATGAACATGTTTGCCCCCAGACTTCCTGCGAGACCTGGGACTCCTGACCACCTCTCCCCGAACTGAGACCCTGATCATGAATGACCCCTCACCTCCTGGGGGATCTGGAACTTTCGAACCACTCCCAGCTCGTAGTACATCTGGATGCCACATTTGACCAGCTCCAGCTCCGTGCACTCCAGATCAGAGAAGTGGAACTCATAGATATCAAACTTGGTGGGCCCCGGCAGCTCTTGCTTCTGTGGGAAGGATTGTGGGGCTGAAGGGGGCAGGCCCACCGAAGCCCCGCCTGTTCCTTGTCTCTTCTCCTCTCAGGA
The DNA here is from genome assembly GCF_003676395.1 of Aethalodelphis obliquidens. Lineage (NCBI taxonomy): Eukaryota > Metazoa > Chordata > Mammalia > Artiodactyla > Delphinidae > Aethalodelphis > Aethalodelphis obliquidens. Next base: position 75,885,534 of record NW_020837950.1, read on the forward strand.
CACTCTGTCCAGCATCAGACACCCCAGGTGTCCGGTAACATCAAGCCAGTAGCCTGGGGCACTCACATCCCCTCCCAGCTCAGCCCCCTTCCTCTCCCCTTCTCCCACCTGTGGCCCAACAACGAGAACTTGCCAGCTGGGCAGACACGGTGATGTTGTCAGGGAAACAAACACAAAGATACGCACATACACAGGCACACGCAGAGAGAGACAAGGACACGTGAATATACAGGCACACGGAAGGACACACAGACACATGCACTGACACGGGCACACACGATGCGCAGGAACGTGGACGCGTATCAGCGGCAAACATCACAAGCTCACGCTCTGTGCCCAAGCTCACTCCGGCCTCCTGGGAATGGAGGCGTCCCCCCCCCCTCAGGCCCGCCCAGTCTCCACCTGGGGGCGGGAGTCAGGTTCTGACCAAGATTCTCCCCAGCTCATCTTCCTCGCATTCCGCAGGCTCCTTCCCGAGACGCTCTCTTGTTGGCTAGGAGAGAGACCGTGTGCTATGAGACAGAGCGACAGTGTCAGCTACACCCCTCATGACTGTGGGACAAAGTGACATTGGGCACGAAAGAACAGCGGGAGCCTCCAGGAGCCCCGGCTGAGGCCTCTGGCTTCAGAGACGGCGACGATGAGAGCCCAGCCGGCTCTCGGTTCCTACGTGTCCCTGCCTCTCCACGCCTGTCGAAGCTCTCCACTAGGGCGATGACGGTGGAGGCCTTGCACTGCACGACCAGAAGGGCCGTGGTCGCTGCCTGCCCACAGCTGAGGGCCTGGGGCCCAGGGAAGGGCCGCCCGGCCGTGCGCGGCGAGTGGGCTGCAGGTGGTGCCTCTGCTGCTGGGATGCCCCGCCTCCCCGCGGGGCACCGACATACCAGGATCAACTGGATTTCGTCCCTGTCGCATCTCACGTGGTACAGAACCATGTCCTGGGCGATGTCCTTGCGGTTCTCCAGCCTGTTCATCTTGTCGTAGGTGTCGGCGTTCAGCGCCGACCAGCCCAGGAACTGCGTGAGAGACTGCAGGAGCACGTCACCCACAACGGGCGCCCCCGGTGCGCAGGGGGCTCCCAGGGGGCCGGCCTCCAGCCCCTGGGATGGGGCCTCACAGCTCCTCCCGGGCTCTCGCGCCGGGTCAGGGCCCGGAGCAGGCGGTGTCCCTGCCACACAGGCGTCACCTCTGGGGCCCACTGGACAGGCGCTTACCTCCATCAGGAGTTCGTCCTGCTCATCGAAGGGCTTCCCGTCTTTCCTGTTGTAAAACGTTGCGACCCCCACAATCTCCTCCTTCTTGTTGACGATGGGCATGGAGAGGACGTTCTTAATGACCCACCCAGAGTCGTCCAGAGGCCCTTCCTGCGAGGAGAGGCGTCTGGAGCTGACCGCTGCCCTGGGTCTGGCCCTGGCCCGGGCCCGGCTTGTCAGCCAGGGAGTGTGAACCTCGCTTCTTCTGCCCTCAGACTGTGGAGACTGGGTCACTGTTCCTGTCTGTTGGCCCCCAAGGGTGCGTGCTGTGACTTCTCCCCAGAGGAGAAGGGAGGCCTTGTCCACAGGGGCGGCCTCACTGTGTGAGTGCTGCGGTCGCACAGGGTCCCACCCTTGGAAGGCCCCCCGCTTGACTGAATGCCCTGCTGCCAGGTTCCTAATAATTGTTGAGCAAGGGGCCTAGCACCCCCGTCCCAGTGGGCCTTACAGTGGGTCCTAGCTCACATCCCACTGATGCCTGGCCGGTGAAATAGGGACCCTGGCCAGTTCCTGGAGGAGGCCCCGAGACACAAAGCCCGTCTCCACTGGTCCACTTGACCTAGGCCTACTTCAGAAAAGAGCCCGCCCTGGTCATGTATCCCCACATGGAGCAGACGTTAACCCTTGCCAGGCACAGGCGTGCCCAGCCAACACGCAGACCTGTGTGTACGGAACACGTGTTTGCTGCCGTTAGCCTGTGAGACGTGAGGTTGTTCCCTAAACAGTCCCTCCTTTCTGAGTCACAATGTCTTCTTTCCTAAGTACCACACGCTTTCTATGAATGAATAGACGGGTACCTGAAATTTGAACATTTCATCAGCCTGGGCGTTCATAATGTTACAGATCTGAAAAAGGACCAGAAACACAGTTTCACTTGAAGCGGCCAGATGTACAGTATGACTCTAACATAGACTCTGTCCAAGCTGAGGAGCTTCCAAGTGAGCAAAGCCGGGGCACACAGGCCGGTGGGAAGGGCTCCGGGGGACTCACAAAGCCACTTTCTGCCACGTAGGTTGGAAGGCCACTGGCGAGGGCCCAGTGGTCGGCGGGGGGTGAGCTGTGGGAGAGAAGCAGAGGGTCAGAGGACCAGATGCTCAGCTGTGTGTTCGTGCTGATTCCCGTCTCTGACCCCAGGTGGGCTGTGGGGAGCTGGCAAGGACTGGAAGAAGACGGGGGAGGCCAGGGGTGAGGTCTGGGGGCGCCTGAGTGGCCTCACTCCTCCTCTGCCCACGCTGAGGCCCCTTGCCCTACAGGGGACCGCACGCGTCACCCCTGAGGGCCTGGCCCTGGATCCCAGTCCCTGCATGGGACCTGCGGGCTGGGGTCCTGACAGGCTAGTGGGGCCACGGAGGCCACACGGCCATGCGGCTGTAGGGCTGGTAATGGCCAGCTGCCGCCTGCCAGTCTCTCTGGGCTGCCCTGAGCTCCACGTGGCTCTGCTGCCCGCTGGGCTGGGTCCCCTCCTGTCCCGCCCCATTGTGTGTGCAGTGTTGGGCCTCCCCTGCCGGGGGCTCTACCTGCTGGGCTCTCTGGGTCAACCAAAACGAGACCCTGAGGGCCTCAAGGGCCAGTCGCTGCTGACAGGGCCGCCTGGACAGCTCATCTGACCCCCTGGGCACCCGCACCAACAGCCGTGGGGCTTCGGGCCTCCTCAGGCCCCCACTCATTTCCTCCCAGACCAGTAAGTGGGCCTCCCTCCCCACCGCATCCTGCCGCGCCCCCCAGCTCAGGGAGCACCAAGGTGTGCGGGGCCGAAGCCGGGGCCGCTGACTCCGCCGTGACAGGTCCTCAGCCCAATCCAACCGGGGTCCGGGGTGGTCCTGCCCTTGGGCAGTGCTCCTCATAAAAGCCCGACACTTACGGGATGACCTTGATGTCTTCCTTGCCATGGAGGATGTAGTCGATGACTTTGTAGAAGACGATTTCCTGAGAAACAGACCCAGCAAGCGTGAGGGGCTCCCCGACGGGAACCCGTCAAGACATGTGCCCACATAACTGCACAGAGGCACACAGGTGCACACGATGTACACACGCGCCAACCATCGTGGGACACACATTACACACTCTGGTTTACATCTGTCTTCCCTCTGCCTGTGTCCCACTCAAGCCCATGCAAAAACTGGGCCCTGTGCTCCTTCACACATATGCACGCAGCTGACCCAGGCCTGTACGTCTGTGACACACACGCACACGCACACACACACACTCACACACTCACTCACACTCACATAACTATGAGAAGCCGTGGTCACAGCCAGCCTTTGCGCAGAGAATCCTGCATGCACTTGGCACACAGAACCCATGGAATCCTCTGATGCCCTGTTATTATCCCCATTTGACAGGAGGGGAGACTGAGGCATGGCCACGCTCTGAAGTATGACCCGGGTCAGACGCACAATAAGTGACAGAGATACCTGCCCATGTCCCTACCCTGCTCACACACACCCACGAAGCCCCGCTCAGGCAGATGTTACAATGATTTAAGAATAGGGCAGCGGGAGGTTAGGGTCAACCAGAACCGATGTTGGTCTTTACAACCAGGCTGACAACCCTTGTCAGGAGACCAGGCCTGGCCCTCGGCCCCAAAGCACTGCAGGGCTGGAGTCAGGGGAGATGGCCCCCGGGGGCCTGACCTCTGCAGCGGTCAGATAGCCAGCCGGCCCACAGCCTCGTCCTCGGAGCCCACACCCTTCCCTTAGCCTTCCTTCCCTCTCCCACCCTGGGTCGGGCTGGGACAGGCCCCTTCCCACCCTGGGGTTGGAGCCAGGAAATCCAGGGTGCACGGGCAGGGCCTGTCCCTCCCCCCAACCCCATGACTCACACGGCCGTCAGGTGTGCGTGGGCCTGAGTACGGCGGGGCTTCCCCCATCAGCACAGGCCACACGTCAAAGAATTCCTGGGTGGAGGAGAGAAGGGAGTGAGTCACTGAGTCAGCGGCGGAGCTGGGCGAGGCTGGCCGGGAGGTCCTTGGGGCGCTGAGGCCTCACCTTCTCCTTGGTCATGTCCAGGAGGCCCACTGAGTATCGGTCGCAGTTCAGATAGGCCCGCACAGTGTAGAAGGCCTTGTGGAACTGCCTCTCGATGTCCGTCAGCTCCTCAAATACCTTGTTGGCTGACCACAGCAGCACCTGGGGAGTGACATACCTGTGGGTCGTGGCCACACCTGCCCACACCCGTCTGACCACAGCGGCACCTGGGTGTGAGCTGTCACGCCTGAGACACACACATTCACATGCGCTCTGACCTCGGAGCCCTGGGGGACACTGGTGACGGTGCCTCTCCCAACAGGGCGCCGGCACCAGGCTGAGATCCAAGCGCGTGGCTCCCTGCTCCCTGCCTCGGGCCCTGCAAACCTTCTGGAAGGTAAAGTCTCCAGTCTTTGGCCACATCCCTGCCGCTCACTGCCTGGTGCTGGCCTCAGGCTGGGTTGGTGAGGGAATGAGTGAAAACTGAAATCGATTGCCATGAGCTCGAAGGGCAAAGATCTGACCAGCCAGCCCTCCATAATTAGCCTGTGAGAAGCTGGGGCTTGAGAACAGGAATTCATTGTTTCCTGGAGGTCAAGTGCTTTTGTGGTCTCTGCAAAGTGAGTTGAGAGTGGCCCTGGCCAGACCCTGCCCCAGACATTGACGCCCAACTGGGCCCCAGGCTGCTGTCCAGGGCCACCCATCGGGCTCTCCTCCCCCCTCCTCAGCCACGGCCCACAGGCAGGTCCCTCTAGACCCCACCCTTTCACACTCACTCACCACCTCCGTGCCCTCTGACCTTTAATAAGGGCGGCCTGGTGCCCAGCCCCTCCGCCTCCACTGCAATTCTTCCTTGCCTGGCTCCCTGCCTGCTGGGGGCCCTCTGCAGCACCTGCACTCTTTGTTGTTACAGGTAGGGATGGGCACTGGAGACCCCACTTGCCCTAGAGTCCTTTCACCAGGAGGCAGCCCACTGCCCATCTCGCTCTACTGGTAGGGGAGGCTTTCCCAGCAGCCCGGCCCCACCCTCTCTGTGCCCACTTCTCCTCATTGGTGGAGGAGGCTTTCCCAGCAGCCCGGCCACGCCCCCTCTGCACCCACTTCCCCCCATTGGTGGAGGAGGCTTTCCCAGCAGCCCGGCCACGCCCCCTCCGTGCCCACCTCTCCCCATTGGTGGAGGAGGCTTTCCCGGCGGTCTGCCCCCGCCACCTCTCTGCCCCGTGTGTCTGAATCGCACTCCCACTGTAACCTCACAGCTCACTCTGACCAACCACAGGGCCTTTGCACAAGCTCTGTTCTCTGCCTTCACAGCCCTCAGCCCAGAACTTTCTCATCCTTGAGTCTCAGCCTAAAGTGGCTCAGGGAAGGCCCTCCTTGAGCACCTGCGGCACCAGATGCCCTGCGGCACCCCATCTCGTCCCCGGCCTCTCAGATGTACAGTCTCATTGTCTCCGGACTCGACCGCAAACTCCATGAGGTTGGGAGGCACAGCTTTTTCATGGCTAGAGCAGCGCCTGGCCCCTGAGTGCTCAGCCTGCATTTGCAGAGTGCGTGGGAGGCGGCGAGATTCGCTGTTCTAAGGATCTTTAATCCTCCCAGCATTCAGAGGGCAGAACCTCACTATCCCATTTTACAGGTGGGGAACCTGAGGTCTCGAAGTTACTTGACTTTCCCGAGGTCACAGAGCTGGGGAGCCGCAGATCGGCATCCTTACCCAATGCGCGTGGGGGGAAGGTAGAGAGTTCCGTGCCGGGTGCATTCATTTCCAGGCCGTTAGCGGCAGGGGACTGAGGTGCTTAGTCACCAGCTGACAGAGGAAGGACATGCAGGGCAGTGGGTGTGGGTGACCATGGAGCCCCCCCTCCCCGACACATGTGGGAGACTCCCAGGTGGCAGACTCTCTAGGAGACCCGCGTGCCAGTGAGAGCAAGTCTGTGAGTGTGGGTGTGTGCGAATGTGTGCATCTGAGTGTGAGTGTGTGTGAGTGCTAGTCACCTGTGCATCTATCCCACAGGTAGTCGCTGAGCTATCCCTGGGTACCAGTCCTGGTTGGGACCAGAACCCATGTCACAGATGTCAGGGTGGGGGAGGTCGGGCGCTCAGGGATGTCCTGGACAGCTGAGCTCAGGGGTGAGGGTATCTGGGCCACACACCTAATTTCTGAGCCATCTGAGTAATTCAGTCCCCAAACTCATCCCCTAGGAGGGGGACAGAGTGAGAAGGTGTCCCCGCACAGCCTCTAGGCGAGACCCTCCACTCTCCACCCTGTCCCCTCCTTCTGTCCTAGCAGAGAGTGTCCTGTCTCCCCTGCCCTCCAGTGCCCCAGTCGGACCAAGGACCAGTCTCCACGTTGGACCCTGCTCTGAAGCAGGTACTAATATGGCCCCAAGGAAACGGGGGCTCAGCGGGCCAGGCAGCGTGTCCACGGTGGTCTGAAGCCAGGAGCGCGGGCCACCCCAGGCCTCTGCCCTTCCCCTTCTTCCTGTTTCCATTTTTAACTCTCTGAGTTGAGTCCAGGGTGCACCCTGAGTGAGGTGCAGGCATCTTCGGAGGCACCTGTAGCCACTGCCAGGTCAGAGTTTAGAGTTTTCCAGCCGCCAAGAAGGGGGCTTTCACTGCCAAGGGAGTGGGTTCAATCCCTGTTTGGGGAACTAAGATCTCACAACCCATGCGACCAAAAAATAAATAAATTAAATTAAATTAAAAATTAAGAAAATTACATTAAGGCAAAGGTAATAAATATGCAAATGCATTGCTTCCTCATTATTTCGCTACAGTTCACTGTTTTCATACTCCTAAGGTTTCTGATGGTGGAAAGGAGGTCCACACTGTGGCCCGTCTCTTCCCAACCTCACGTCCAGTGACATCGCGGTGGGAGCTGCGATGACAGAACCAGCCTGCACCCCCCGGGGTGGAGGAGAGCCAGCCCCTCCTTGCTGCTTCAGACTCACATATCCTGACCTCTGAACGCTTCCACTTGTTCGCAGATCAGGGCTGCGCGACAGCATTTGAGCCTGTATGCTCTCTCTGTAGCTCCTGCATCGGGACGTCTCCCACCCCATCCTGGGAGGGGCAGCACACATGCTCCAGTCTTCACACCAGCCAGTGGATCGTGGACAAAAGCACAGCCTGGGGGGCAGCACGGAGGCCAAGGCCCTGCACCCCTGGGGACTTTCATCCAGCTGTGGTGCAACATGGACCGTTGGGCAGGGGGAACCACAGCTAAAGCTGGCCAGTCAGCTTGACGCAGCAGGTCTGAGATAAATTCCAACATCCCAGGGCCAAACCTATGATTTCTTTGTTGCTTCTATGGCCTCTGACCAAAGTGGCTGAGACACTCTCAAAAAGGGATTAACGGGAGCCCCTGAGCCAGAGTCCATGGAGATAGTGATCAGGAAGGACTGACAGTGGTTCTTGACTTGGGGAGGGGGGCCTAGGACCCTGGAGGGCTGCTAAGGTCTGGGGGAGGGAAGGGTGGGCACTGTGCTGAGAACTGCTTTAATTGGAGGTCGGGGCTCCCCTACAGCACGAGGAAGAAGCGGGCACCAGGCTGAACCACAGGCAACGTGGCAGCCAGGCTTGGTTCATTTTAGACTTTTCTTTTCAAAAAGAGCTGTGAGGGAGAGCTGTGAAGTAATTAGGTTTCTTTAAAATGCCATTCAGAGTGTAAGGTCTCAGAAACGGCTTTCTACTGGATTAGGCGACGTCTGAGTGGAAATCAAAGCACTTAATTGAGACGTGTATGCCCATTGTTGGAAGTCCCCGTTAGAACTCCCACCGAAAGCACGTCTGTACGTGCACACGGTCTGAAGAGCTGGAAACGAGTCTCCAGATAGTCGTGTTTCCTAAGTGTCAGAAATTCATTTACTGGAATGATATTTATTGCCTGCTTTAGGTCTGGTATAACTGGACAACAGAACAGACAAAAATCCCCAACTCTTAGAATTCACTTTCTAAAGTGGGGAGCGGGTGGCAGCTAGAACATGAACAAACCAACCAACCAGAAGGCTTGGCACAGGGAGATGAGTAAATGCAGGGGATGCAGCAGGTGGAGTTGGGTAGGGAATACAGGGCCAGAGTGTGGGGATGCTCAGGTCGGGGGAGATCTCTCCACGGAGGAGCCATGGGGTATGTGGGACGGTATTCTTGGCAGAGGGACCTGCAAATACAGAGGCCCCTGAGGGGAGCATGGCTGGGGCGGAATGGTGGAATGGGGTGAGCCAGAAAGGTGCAGGGGAGTCCCTGAAGACCACCAAGTGACAGGACCTAAGTTTTCAAAGTATGGCTCTGACTGCTGAGTTGGGGTGGCTGATGAGAGGTGCAGAAGGACAGGGACCCTGAGACAGTCTGCATGAGAGGGAGCAGAAAAGCGGGGTATCCAGAGAGGGAGGTGGGGACTCAGGACATGACAGGCAGAGAATCAAAACCCTGGCTTCTCCTGAGACCTGACTTTCCTATAGAGGGAACACAATCCCCTGGGGGAGATCCACTGGGGGAAAGTGTGTGTGGTGGGGCAAGACCCAGAAAATGCTCCAGACGTGCCTCACTAGGCCCGCACCTGGGGTATGTGGGGCTGGATTTGAATCTTGCCTTGAGGCAACTGTTATGGAGCTGCTGATACGAATTTGGGGAGATGTCTTCACAGCAGTTAGGTTAAGGGGCTTGGCCGAGAGGAAGCTGGGAGAAAGCAAGCCTCAAAGCAAGGGCAGAATGAGAGCCACTCAGAACACCTCCTCCAAGGGAGATGGGCTAGACCTCACCTAGGGCAGATGGACACACAGCGAGAATATTTGGAGAAATAAAGCCTGGAAACCCCTGGAATTTGATGAAAGACATGCATATTTCCACCCAAGAAGTTCAAAACACACCAAGTAGGATGAACTCAAAGACACCCACACCAAGACACATTATAATCAAGCTGTCGAAAGACAGAACCTTGAGAGCAGCGAGAGAAGTGACTCATCGCATACAAGGGATCCTCAGTAAGTTTATCAGCAGATTTCTCATCAGGAACTTTGGGCCCAGAAGGCAGTGGCCTGATGTATTCAAAGTGCCTAAAAGAAGAAGAAAAAATAACAGCAAAGCTGTCCTTCAGAAGCGAGGGAGAAATTGACGTCCCCAGAAAAACAAAAGCTGAGGGGGTTCATGACCACTAGACCTGCCCTGCAAGAGCTGTCCTGCAGGTGAAATGAAAGGACCTCAAAGCTGTATGGAGAAATAAAGATCCCAGCAAAGGTAAATACATGAGCAATTACAACAATTGCTGGAATTATTGTAACGATGAAAACTATAAGACATCGCTGAAATAGATTAAAGGAGACACAAATACTTAGAAAGACATCCTTTGCTCATGAATTGGAAGACTTAATATTGTTACAGTGTCAATACTACCCAAAGTGACCTACAAATTGAATGTAATCCGTATCAAAATCTCAATGATGTTTTTGCAGAAGTAGAAAAACCCATCCTAAAGCTCATATAGATGCTCAAGGGACCCTGAATAGTCAAAACAACCTTGAGAAAGAGCAAAACCGGAGGCCTCATATCTTCTGATTTCAAAGCATAGTACAAACCTGTATTAATCAAAACATGTGATACTGGCATAAAGACAGACCTACAGACCAAAAGAATAGCTTATAGAGTCCAAAAATAAACCCTAGCATATATGGCCAAATGATTTCTGACAAGAATGCCAAGACCATCCAGTGGGGAAAGGGCAGTCTTTTCAACAAATGGTACCAGGAAAACCAGATATCTACACGCAAAACTATGAACTCAGAAGAAAACACAGGAAAAAAGCTTCATGACATTGGATTTGTCAATGATTGCTTGGATATGAATTGAAAGACACTAACAACAAAAGAAAGAAATAGCAAACTGGACTTTCTGAAAATTAAAAACCTTTGTGCATCAAAAGACACCATCAACAGAGTAAAAAGGCAACGCACATGGGAGAAAATATTTGCAAATCACACTTCTGATAAGGGATTAATACCCAGATTATGTAGAGAACTCCTAAAATTCAACAACAAGAACAAAAACAAACAACCAGATTTAAAAATGGGCAAAGAACTTGAATAGACATTTCTCCAAAGAAAAAATACAAATGACCAATAAGCATATGAAAAGATGACCAATATCACTAATCATTAGGGGAATGCAAATCAGAACTACAGTCAGAACTAACTAACAGCCGTTAGGATGACTAGTGTTAGAAACAAAACAAAACAGAACACAAGTATTGGCAGGGATGTGGAAAAATCGGGACTCCCTTGCACTGTTGGTGGGAATGTAAAATGGTGTAGACACTTTGGAAAACAGTATGGAAGTTCTTTAAAAAATTAAACAGAATTACCATATGATCCATCATTTCCCTTTCTGGGCATACACTCAAAAGAATTGAAAGCAGGGTTTCAAAGAGGTATTTGTACACCCATGTTCACAGCGGCATTATTCATAATGGCTAAAATGTGGAAGCAACAAAAGTGTCCAGCAACAGATGAATAGATAAGCAAAATGTGGCCTATACATACAATGGAATACTATTCAGCCTTAAAAAGGAAGAAAATTCTGTAATATGATACAACAGGGATGAACCTTGAGGACATTCTGCTCAGTGCAATAAACCAGTCACAGAAAGACGAATACTGTAGGGTTGCACCTGTATGAGCTAAACTCATAGAAACAGAAAGTAGAATGTGGTTTCCAGGGGCTGGGATGGGGGCACCAGGGAGTTAGTGCTTAATGAGGATAGAGTTCCAATTTGGGAAGCTGTGTAGAGTTCTGGAGATGGACGGTGGAGATGGTTGTGCAACATGAATGTAGTTAATACCACTGAACTGTAGATTAAAAATGATTAAGACAGTAAATTTTTTGTTATGTGTATTTTAGCACAATGAAAATAATTGGGAAAAAATTAAAGGGATGCAGAAATATATACCATGCTGACACCAATCAAAAGAAAGCTAAATAGTTATATTAATTTTATACAAAGCAGACTTCAGAAGAAGAGAAATGATCAGGAGTAAAGAGGGCTATTACATAACGATAAAGGGGTCGTTTCTCCAAGAAGACATAACAGCCCTTACTGTGTATGCACCTAACAACGGAGCATCAAATTCCATAAAGAAAAACTACTAGAACTGCAAGAAGCAATGGATAAATCCACTACTATAGCTGGAGACGTCAATGTTCTTCTTTCAGTGAATTGATAGATCCAGCAGGCAGAAAATCAGTAAGCAAATAGTTGAACTAAACAGCAATGGATATAATGAATATCTATAGACTACTTCATCCAACAACAGCAGAATACACATTCTTCTCAGGGTCACATGGGACATTCGCCAAGAGAGACCATACTCTGGGCCACAAAACACATCTTAACACATTTGAAAGAATTAAAAATCATAAAGAATACATTTTCATACCACAGGGCAATAAGCTAGAAGTCATTAACAGAAAGATGTTGGAAAATTCCAAAATAGATTAAACCATACACTTCTAATTAATACATTTCTCTTGAGAAGAAGTCTCAAGAGAAATTTAGAAAGATGTCGAACTAAATGAAAATGGAAATACATACATGTCAAACTTTGTGGGATGCAGTGAAAGCAGTGCTTGTAGGGAAATTTACAGCATTGAATGTACATATCAGAAAAGAAGAGAGATCTAAAATCAATAATCTAATCCTAGGAAACTAGAAAAAGAAGACTAATTTAAGCCTAAAGGAGGCAGAAGAAAATAAGTAATAAATTGTAAAACTCTCTGCCCCCCAATTTAATAATCTAGATTAAATAGCTTAGATTAAATGAATGTTTCAATGCCTTGAAAGACACAAACTACCAACAGCCACAGAAGGAGAAATAGAATAATCCTAATAGAGCTATAAGTATTAAAGACATCGGATCAATAATTAATAACCTTCCGAAAAGAAACCACCAATCCCTGATGGATTCACTGGCGAATTCTACAAAACATTTAGGGAAGAAACTACACCAATTCACTACAATCTCTTCCAGAAAATAGAAGCAGAGGAAGACATTTTAACCCATTCCCTGAGGCCAGCATTACCCTAATACAAAAACCAAATAAAGCCATTACAAGAAAGAAAAACTACAGGCCAAAATCTCTCGTGAGCATAGGTACCAAAATTCTTAACAAAATATTAGTGAAACAAATGCAATAGTATATATAAATAATTATGCTCCGTGACCAAGTGAGAGTTATCCCAGGTGCACAAGGCTGGTCCAGCATTTGAAAATCAATTAATGTAATCCATCATATTACCAGGCTAAAGAAGAAAAAAATAACACGATCACATCAATTGATGGAGAAAAATATTTGACAGAATCGAACACTCATTCGGAATAAAAGCTCTCAGCAAAGTGGAAATAGAGGGGAACTTGGTCAACTAGATAAAAATTCTACAAAAACCCTACAGTGAATGTCATACCTGATGGTGAGAAACTGGTTCTTTCCCTAATACTGGGAGCCAGACAAGGATGCCCCTCTTACCGCTCAGTCAGCATCGTACTGAAAGTCCCAGCGAACGCAATAAGGCAAGGAAAGGAAGAACAATGGATAGACATGGGTAGGGAAGGAGAAAAACTGTCTTTGTTTGCAGATGACATGATCATCTATGTGAAAATACCAAGGGATCAATCTTTAAAACCTCTTGGAACTAGTTATTGTCTTAAGGTCACAGGATAACAAGGTTGACATACAAAAGTCAGCTGCTTCCCTTTATACCAGCAATGAACAATTGGAACTTGAAATTAAGAACACAATACCACTTACATTAGTATATCCAGGATGGGTAAACAATAAGGTCCTACTGTACAGCACAGGGAACTATATTCAATATCCTGTGATAAACCATAATGGAAAAGAATATTCAAGAAGAATGTATGCATATGTATAATTGAATCACTTTGCTGTACAGCAGAAATTAACACAACATTGTAAATCAACTACACTCGATTTAAAAAAAAGAGAATGTACAACTTCTGTTTTCCCAAATGCACTGGTAAGAGAATGAAAAGACAAGCTATACTTCTGGAGAAAACATTTGCAAAATACATATCTGATAAAGGACGTAAACCCCAGTTTTACAAAAAAACTCTTAAAACTAACCAGTAAGAAAACAGACAACATAATTTTAAATTGGGCAAAAGATCTGAACAGACACCTCACCAAAGAGTAGGATATACAGTTGGCAAATGAGTATATGAAAAGATCCTCAACATCATTTGTCATTAGAGAGTTGTAATTTAAAACAATAATACGAAACTCCTATTAGAATGACTAAAATCTAAATAACTGACAATACCAAAAGCTGACAAGGATGCAGAGTGACAGGAATTTTCATTCATTGTTGATGGGAATGTGAAACGGTACAGCCACTTCTGCACAGTTTCTCACAGAGTTAAACACAATTACACCATATTATCCAGCAATCACACACCTTGGTATTAACTCAACCGAATTGAAAACTTGTACCCACACAAAAACCTGTCTACAAATGTTTATAGCAGTTTTATTCATAATTGCCCCGAGCTGGAAGCAATCAACATGTCCTTCCATGGGTGAATGGCTAAATAAATTGTAATGCATCCAGACATTGGAATACTGTTCAGCAACAAAAAGAAATGGGCTGGGAGGAGATATGGGGATGTATGTATATGCATAGCTGATTCACTTTGTTATAAAGCAGAAACTAACACACCATTGTAAAGCAATTATACCCCAATAAAGATGTTTAAAAAAAAAAAAGAAATGGGCTACTAAGCCATGAAAAGACACGGAGGAACCCTAAATGCATATTACTAAGTGAAAAAAGCCAGTCCTAAAAGGTTCCGTACCATATGATTCCAAGTGCATGACATTCTACAAAAGGCAAAACTATGGAGACAGTGACAATATCAGTAGTTGTCAGGGCTTTGGTGGAGGTGGGGGTCTTTAGGGTGGTGAAATGATTCTTTATGACACTGTAATGGTGGGTACATGTCATGATGCATTTGTCAAGACCTATAGAAATTTACGGCACAAAGAATGAACCATAATGTTTGCAAATTTAAAAATCATTTGGTAGGTTGGGGGATTCCAGGAAAGAATGCAGACTGTGACAAGAGAATGCAAGAGATCTCCTCACGGAAGCGGGTGGGGAAAAGGTGCTGACCTCAGCGTTTTTGGAAATGCATGGCGTCTGCAAGAGTAAAGGCAAAGGAACTGCACACATCTCTGTGCTCCAGTGATGAACTTGTTTCTCATGGGTCACAGGCACCCTGCTGTACGCGTGCAAGGGGGCTGGACAACGACGTTAAGTGGACGGCAGAGGACGGGAGCCAGGGGTCTCCGTGTAGCGTGGGGGGGGGGGGGCGGAGGCCAGAACGATCCACGGGGGGGGGGGGGGCGGAGGCCAGAACGATCCACGTGGGGATGATGGGGGTTGGTGGCATCAGCAAGAACTCAGGCTTAACTTAATACAGATGCAGATGGTTACACGCAGAAGTATTTACAGACGTGCACCTGCATGGGCTTGTAGACACACACCTATCTCCTCGCTCCGTCAGCTGAGAGGACCTAGAAGCTATGACACGCCAAGCCAAGATCACACCTGGTGCCCAGGTCGTTGTTTCTAAGACCGTCTCCAGCAAAAAGAACCAGTACTCCTTGAGGAATGGCTAATTCCAGGACTGGGCCGGAAAATACAAATGAGATGGAAGCATTTTGTAGTGCCAGAGAATAAGGAGGTGCAGAACCCCCAAACCAAAAAAATCCACCCACCAAACAACCAAACAGATGGGGTCGATGGGCATGTCAGAGGGCGCAGGAGCTGCTGAGAAAACAGGCTGAGCAAAGAAATCAGTCGGGTCGCGCCGGAAACACCCGAGAGTCCCGACTCACAGACAAATGTCGGCAGAAGGAAAGAAGCGGGCCGAACAAATCCCCCGTGCAACCCCGTCCCCACAGCGTGGGGCTGAGTCCACCTGGTGGCCTTCTGACGTGCCCTCCGGAGCCCCACGCTGCAGTCCCGCTGGCCGCAGGCTTCCAGCTCCTCTGCGGCCTCAGGCCCTGCCCAGCGCCCTCTCTCACGCCCTGCCCGCCCCACCGTGTCCGCGCCCCCTACCGCCTTCTGCACGGGCCACAGAGGGTGGAGCGCCGTGTCCCCCCGGGGCCCCCGGGCCTCCTCGCTCAGGGGGAAGCCGACTGCAGTCCTGGAAGCCATTGCTCTCCTGTGTGGCCAGAGGCAGGACCCACCGGGAGGCTCGGCCGCGGACTGTGGGACCCTCAGCCCCTGCTCTACGTTCATAATCCGCCCCTGCTCCTTCCACAGAAGGCTTGAGGCAGCTTCTAGGGAGGAATGCTGACGCCCGTGTTTGCAGGTGGTCACAGCCCCGGGGCCCGAGGGCGAGGCACCCGGCGTCGCTGCCCTCAGCTCGGCATACTCACAGCTCCGCGTCCGCAGCCACGGAAGCCCCGGGCCCTCTCCCTCGGCTGCCCAGGTGCCCACAGAACCATGTGCCTCTGTCCAGAGACCAGGGTGGGGGGACCTGGCCACACTCAGGCAGCCCGGAGGGCCTGGAGCCGGCGGGGGTGCCCTGGCTGGCAGCGCGCGCGGGTACCTGGCCTCGGCGTGTCTCGCAGTTGTGCAGGTAGCTCAAGTGGTGGATCTTCAGGTTTAACGTCCCGAAGTTCAGATACTTCAGGAAAACCTGAAACGGGAGTTGTGGCGACAGCAGGTCAGACCCTGGTGTTCAGATGTGCGCCCAGGTGCGCGTTTGTGGAGGAGACACCCAGCTGCCTGGAGGCGGGGCCGCACGCGCAGCGTGGACCTCAGCCTGCGGGCCGTGGGCTTGTACACAAATGTGTAGACGAGCCCTCGGAGCCGAGCCTAGGAGAGGTGCCTACACAGACGTCACCTGCCAGGCGTGGGCCCCGCCAGGCGCTGGACCGTGAAGACCCGGGGACAGACGCGTGTGCGCGTCCAGAGGGCTCCCGGGGACAGACGCGTGTGCGCGTCCAGAGGGCTCCCGGACACTCACGTCTTCATCTTCACTTGTGAAACACGGGCCGTCCAGCTTGTTCACAGCCATGATCACAGCCACAACATCTTTGCCGTTCATGATGGGCGTGGCCAGGATGTTCCTTGTCACATATCCGGTCAGCTCATCAGCAAAGGAGCTGAAGTGGGGACACTGCAAGGCAAGAGGAGAGAAGGGAGAGGCCGTCGCTCTGCGGACCTGGAGTCTTGGTCTCCCTGGTCCCTGGGGGTCAGGGCTAAGCTGCCCAGGCCAGGGCTGAGACCCAGGTGGCCATGCCCCGGGTATCAGGAGCCTGGGAAGCACATGAGGACACAGCCAATGGCCTGCCCTCGGGGCTCCAGCCTGCCTTAGTCTCTATCACCCCATCTCAGAGCGAGCGACCCCCAGCTCTCGATCCACAGGCTCTGCAGAGGCCTTGCAGGCTCTGCACGCCCCCTGGGCTGCGGGCAGACCTAGCTCCTCCCACGTCTGCTGCCATCTGGCCGACTGGCCTTCTAGATGTCTCCTGAGTCTGTCTAGTCTGCCTGTCCCCAAGCCCCTCCTTGTCTAGGCTGCCATCTCCTGCTGCCCTCAGCCACCCTGGGCCACCTCCCATACCCAGGACCTATCTGCCACGCCCCGGGGGGCGTCTCCTGGGCCCACGCTCCAGCGGGCTTCCTGCCCCAAGATGAGACCTTTGCCCAACTCTGGCCCCCAGGGCAGGTTCCTCCAGCCTTAAAGTTGCTCTTTGGGGCCTCTCCCTAGTCAGGGGCCAGTGGAAGGGCTCTCAGGTCTGTCTCCACAGGGAACAGCTCATCTGAGCTTTGTCCTGGCCCAGTTGATTGAGTGCGACCAGCCTCAGGCCCATTGCCCCTGATCTCACTGCCAGAAACACCTGCCCGCCCCTGTCCCCATTCCGAGGATCGGCATCCACCCTCCGCCGCACAGAGAGGACCTGGGCCTTGGTGTTTCCCTGCCCCTCCGGCCCAACCCACTTCTTTAAAGTGCCCCCAGCTCTCTGCTTCCACTGCCCAGACCCAGCCATCGGTCACCACAGCATCCCGGGCCCCCCGCCTCCTGACCCAGCTGTGCTCCGCACGGCTTGTGCAGTCCTGCCCCCTCCTCCCTCCTCTGAGCCACCCCGGCTCCTGGGAATTTCCTCCCACGGCCAGCCGCCCACCTCGACAGGGTCTAGATGCCTTGGCGACATGCCGGACCCTCTGGGACCTCCTGCCCGGCTGCCTCCCCATGAGCCCTGGGGTCTCAGGGGCCACAGAGGGGTGGCGGGGTGACATCACAGCCCTGCGGCGCCCCCTCTGGCCACCGCTGTCCACACCCCCCCGCCACGGTGGGACACAGGCTCTGCCTCAGTTTCCCCTCATAAAGTGACATCTGGGCTTCATGATACACTTATTGGAGACTCGACTTTTTGCTGATTTTGACCCTGATCTCTGCTCCACTGCAGCGTAGCCCTGAGGATTAAGGCGAATGCCATGCCCCTGCCCCATGAAGGAGGCATCTAGCGTGCTGGGCAGTTGTGGAAACATCAGAGGGAGCTGAGCCCCAGGGAGAGACAGCCCCACCCCGGGGCAGGCACAGGCAGTTTGAACCAGACCCTCAGAGACACCAAGAGCACAGGTGGGGGGTGCAGCTGGAGGCTCACAGAAGGGAGGGGGCAAGATGTAGTGGGAGAGGCGGGGGTGGCAGGGGAGGCACTCATTGTAGCCCCCCATTCCCCCCATTCCTGCCGCACTTCTGTTCCTGGTAATTTATGCTCCTGACATCCCAATTCACGGGTGACCCGTTTCCTAAAAAGGAAGTGAAGATGAAGCTAATCTGAGAGATTACTATATTCAGGTCGCTGGGCCGAGGCTTGTTTGAGCAGATAAGTTTAAGAGGATTGCAGCCGAGGAGCCAGGGGTCTGGGGGTCCGTCCACACGTCCGTTTGTCTCCAGGAACGAGGGGACATTGGCTGCTTTGGCAGAGGCCTGTCCCGCTGGGTAACGCCCTCTGGATTCCTTCACAGAAAGTGGAGGAGGTGAGCCAGCCCGAGGCTCCTGCTTCCCGCTCCCAGGCCATAGCAGCAGCCCTCTCTGGGGTGGGACGGAGGGGACGGGAGAAGGCGGCCAGTTCTCCCTGCGCCCCCTCGGGGCCCTGTCCCTCACACGTGTCCAACAGGCGTGGTTCCCCCCAGTCCCAGCCGCCCTCTCCCCTGGGGCATCTGTCCTCCTGGCACCCCGCCCCACCCCCAGAAGTGTCATTGGCCTCCCCCTCCCTCCCGTCCAACCAGAACCTGTCCTCCCAGACTTCTCCGCTCCAGGCATTCACTGTGTCCACCCCTCCTGCCCCCTCCTGGACCAGCTGCTGCTGCTGCTTCTTTTTTGGCTGTGATGCCTGCAGATCTCAGTTCCAGGATTGAACCCAGGCCGTGGCAGTGAAGCTGGCGAGTCCTAACCATTGGACGACCGGGGAACCTGGACCAGCTTCTCCTGAACCCCCAAACTTGCTCGCCCCAGTGAGCAGTATGGTTAGGGCTCTGGGGTCCACTGGCCCCTCCATTCTGGGCCTCTGCGCCAGCCCCTGCTCAGACGCCGTCCTCCCAAACCCCCATCCAGGGAATCATAGGTCAAGGGGGCAGCAGGGCCTGCCCAAGCTGCCCTCCCAGCCACCCCAGGGCCTCCTTCCTTCCCGCGAGCTCTGGCCTGGACCTGTTCCACTTGCCTCTCTGGCCGCCTTCCTAAAAGCCGAGGGCCCCCTCACAGCCAGTGGGCTGACCCATCCTTCGGGGACTGTGGGAACACTTCGCCAACTCCCACGAGGCCCAGGACCCACCTCCGTCACATCCTTGACATTCACCACCTTCTTGGTCTGAGCCACGTGGCCCACGACCCCAATGTCCAGTGGGAAGAAGATCTCGGAGTCAGGAGGCACCAGGCAGTCCTCCAGGGCGCTGCCGGGCTGCACGCTGAAGAGGCGCGTGGCGAGCTCGGCCATGCCATTGCGCTGGCGGTACATGAAGAGGCTGCAGCGGTCGGCATGCAGGATGGAGCAGAGACGCCGCAGGATCTTGAAGACCACGCGCTCCATGTTCACGCTCTCCTGCATGTCCTGCACCAGCTCGAACAGGGCCGTGCTCTCCTCCACCTGGCACAGCTCTTGGAAACTGGTGCAGCCCGCTGGGCACCCATCCTCGCAGGCGCTGGCCACATCCTCAGGGCTCAGCTTCTTTCCAAAGTACTGGTCCGCAAAGCCAGGGTTCTGGTCCAGGAACGTCTGCACCTGCTCCTCGCTGAGGCTCATGGTGTCCGGCTGCCCGTCTGACAGAAGCGGCAGCCCCCAGCGCACAAGGCCCTCCCGCAAACACTGTCATCAGCAAAGCCTTTCTTAGCGCTGATTACCGTACCAGCTGGTGCGCCCACACCTGCTCTCCCTCCCTCCCCTTAGGTCCCGGACTGCCCGCTTCCTTCCTGGAAAATCAGACTCCCTGGACTGGGGGCTGCAGCGGGACAGCTCAGGGCCTTCTGCCTGAGGCAGGGATCCTGGGCGCTGGGATAAGCCCTCACACCCAACCCCTGGAGAGGGGTAACCCCTGGAGAGGGGTAACCCCTGGAGTGCCATGACCCCTTCTGCCTGAGCGGCCGCCCGAGGACTTGGGACGGTCCGACAGGTAGCTCCAAGTCTCTTGGGGCCCCAGACCCGGGCTGAGGTGTGGTGGGGTGGCAGGGCACCAGCTCTGCCTTGGGGAGGTGGAGGGACTCCCGACAGGGCTGCCCACGTCCACGGAGGGAAGCGGGTAGAAGGGAGGAAGGTGTGGGGGTGCGACCGTAAGGGGGGCCTTTCCCTTCTCTTCTGTGGCGAGAAGGCGGCTCTTGTCTGTTAAGAGGCAGCAGCCTTAGTTAGAAATGGTCCTGGCGAATGCCCAGCACGCATCTCCCTTTTGGCCTAATTCCTACTTATTGGGACCCTTATTCATGCTGCTGGACCCTCTCCTTGCATAGCGCCCACAGTTGCAGTGCCGGCACTGCCATATTTACCGACGGGATCATTCCTGAGCGTCCGTGCCTCAATCAGGGGTCCCCGGGCCCAGACGGCAGCCAGCTCTCCCGCTGAGGGCGCGGCCGTCCTCCCCCGAGTCAGACAGTCATTAGCCTCCCTGTGAGCCAGGATGCGATAAGAGAGGTTGGGGGTTACGACTGGAGGACTCATCCCAGGTCAGTCTGACTCTCTGGTTGCAGGAGTGCCCTTCACGCCACACAGAAACCATGTGCAGATGTGTGTGCATACGTGAGTGTGTGTGCTTACAC
This sequence comes from Aethalodelphis obliquidens, assembly GCF_003676395.1. Classification (NCBI taxonomy): domain Eukaryota; kingdom Metazoa; phylum Chordata; class Mammalia; order Artiodactyla; family Delphinidae; genus Aethalodelphis; species Aethalodelphis obliquidens. The sequence continues at coordinate 75,906,081 of NW_020837950.1, forward strand.
GTGCGTGGGTGCTGGGTGCACACGAGGACGAGGGTGTGTGCGTGCGTGAGTGCGCACGTGTGCCCGGGGACTGCTGGACAGCTGGGGGTGGGAGCTCTGTCCACGGTGTGACACATCACACCGCGATGTGTGTGTGACCAGCCGCACACATCAGTCACGAAGGTTGGGTGGGCGCCTGGCGTTCTGGGCTCACCTTCTGCAGCAGCCAGAGGGATGCTAACCACCCTGTGCAGAGACGGGAGCAGAGCAGCTCAGCTGGAACCAGGAGTCACCGAGGGCCAGGAGGGCCAGAGCCTGAAGTGTCTCTGTCTTTCTCATGCTGCCTGTGTCTATATTGTTATCATGCTCCGAACTGGGAGGCACGCTTTGCGTGCACTGAGCTGGTAGAAACGTGCACGCGCGCGTTTGCGTGCGGCGCCTGCGCCCCTTGTGCTTGCACGAGTCCGTTCCAGGGAGCCTTCCGCGTGCACCCCGGGCGGGCTCCCGGCAGCTGTACCGGCCACAGTGGGCCCAGCGGGCCAAGCGCGGGCACTGGCCTCGGGCCGCGACGTTCCTGCCTCCGCTCAGTCACCAATAGATTCTTTTCACGGGTCGGCTCTGAGGTCCCCCACTTCCCTGAAAATAGTGAGTGTGACTGGGGCCGAGGGACAGCCACACGCGTGGGAAGTGCTGTGGGCGGGCGCTGGTGCTTGGCTTTGCGGCCAGGGCTGTGGTCACCGCGCTTGAATTCAGCCCCAGACGGCTTCCAGAGCCCCCCAGAGCTGGAGTCCAGGTCACGCCTGGATGTGAGGCCAGTGCCCACGAGGCAGCCATCTGGCCGAGCGGGTCTCTGGGGGGATGCTTCCCGGACTCTCCGCTCACGCCACCCGGGCCCACCCTGCCTGCTTGTGCCTCTCTCCTCTCCGCTTCCCGCAGGGCTGAAGAGGGCGGGACGTAGGCGTGGCGCTCAGCTGTGCGAGGCGCGCCCGCTTCTGGCGGGGCTGGGGGCACGGCCCTGGGCCCAGAGGCACCCCCGCTGGAGGGGCTCGGCGGGGCTGCAGCGCAGGGTCGGTGCGGAGCGCTCTCGCGGGACACCGGGGGCAGTGAGTCATCTACTGGTGGGTCTTGCTGCCCCCAGCCCTAACGTGCTTGCAGGTGTGGGAGCAGAGGTGCGGCTCCCGGGGTGGAGGTGCCCAGCGGCCTCACCCGTAGCACTCCTCCCCTCTCACTTCGCAGTGTGCCCACTCGTGGTGCCTGGGCCCCTGAGCAGCCCCCAGGGGTGGGCTCGATGCAGTTAGATGCACCACTTAGGGAGTGCCTGCAAGGTGTGCAGAAAGGCGCGTCTGGAGGGGCTCCTGTAGGGCGCGCCTGTGAGATACACCTTTGAGATGCACCTGGGAGGTGCTGCACCTGTGAGGTGCACACGTGACGTACACCTGTGTTCAAGGGTCCATCGGATACAACAGGTAACTTCTCCACAGGTGAACCTGGAGGGCGTTTGAGGAGAAATGGGATTGCTCCTTCACCAGGGTCCTGCTAATTTTCCCTCATTATCATGTGGGATTTTATCGGCAAGCCCATCCTGGGAGCCATTTACAACAAGGCGCGTCTCAATAGCTATTACGCGGAGAGAGTTCTAGGTTCCTGTCCCAAACTGTGGAGAGGATGCAATTTCACCAGGAGCAAATGCCCTGAAATTAAAATTAACCAGTCAAGAGGAATGGCAAGAGGTGGAAAGGGTGAGAAAATTGGAGTTCCCATTCAGAAATCTCATGAACTTTGTGGTGCAGAAAATGGACACATCCATTAAGACCTTTTACAGGGTGGCTTTGCTGGAGAGACGACGAGGAGGCGGTAGCGGTCCCGCCGTGAAAGGATGGGTGCTAACGGGGCCTGGGGTGAGGGGAGCCGCTCAGACTCTGACCCATGCACCCCTGCCCCCCACCCCCACCCCGCTGCCTGACTCCGGGGCAGACTGTAGCCAACCAGCACCTTGCCGTGTGTTGTTGTGAGCAGTGGCGACATGAAGTGCGTGGCGAGGACCCACTAAACAGGCCACGGAGGGCCGGGCGGGCAGGCTGGGACTGGGGAGAGAGCAGAGGTCAACCTCGAGGGGGCCTGGGGGGAGGGGGCGCAGAGCTGGGAGCAGTGGGACGAGGTGGCGACATGACCACCCATCTGGGGTCTGTGTCGGTCTGGGGGTGCCAAAACATGGGTAAGAAACAACGTCAGACCGAGAAGAGAAAGCAGGGCGGCGCCTGGCGTTTGGGCGGTGGCGTCCAGGGGAAGCTGGAACGTCCTCACCCATGTTTTGTCATCATCTTCAGTGTGGCACGGAGGTGGGACCACACACCTAGCGGGGGTGCGGCTCTGGAGCCGCCCAGAGCACAAAGGGCAGGGGCAGGAGGGAGAGCACGTGTCCCCCGAAGGTTGGGACATCCCTGGTCCCATCCCAGCAGGCTCTGTGGTGCCCCCAGGGAGGCTCAGGGTGACTGAGGTCCCTGTGAGCCGGTCCCCTGCGGCAGGCAGGAGCGGGGGCGTGCGGAGGGGCCCCGACCCCCAGCCAGGGGCCAGCCCCACTGCCAGACGTATGAGTGTGGCCATCTTAGACCGTCCCGCCTCAGGCCAGCTGCCAGCTGACCACGGCCCCAGTGTGACCTCAGGCGAGACTGGCAGAACTGCCCAGCTGAACCCCGCCCAAATGGGTGACCCACAGATCATGAGACAGGAAGTTGCTTAAGCCATTAAGACTTGGGGCGTCTTGTCCTGTCGTGTGTGGCTGATTCCCTGAAAACAGAGCCGGGGGCAAATACTTCACAGGAGAGGTACGATCCCGGGGGTAGTGGGGGTGGACGGAGAGTGAACCCTGGTTCCCAAGGAGCGACAGACACAGTGGGCCAAGCAGCAGGTGTGACCATTCGGTCACGTGCCCCAGGACAGCTGAGGAAGCAGGAAGGAGGGGACCTGATCTCCTCTTTTCCTCCGGTCTCCCGCTTCCCACTGGCTAAGGCTTGCCCATGCGGAGTGAGGTTCCACACCCTCAGGGGCACCCCAGCTCTGTGGGCAGCCCTGCCATGGGGTGGCGGTCCACCCTCGGCCAGAAGTGGCAGGAGAAGCAGCCAAGGGGGACTGTGCCTTCCCCGAGCCCCAGGCGGGAGGTCAGAGGGGGTGAGGTGGACCAGAGGGACGGCCTGGGGCACTGTGACAACCCCAGGGGCCACAGCGGGAGTCTCACGCAATGTTCCCCGTGGGTCACCACCCAACAGGAGGCAGTTCTCCAACCGAAATCGGACATGTTAGAAGTAACACGAGAAAACACGTGTCGTTGGAGAGCTAGCAATGCAGAGAATCACCCTGCCAACTCCCACGAAGGGGCTGTGTCGGGTCCAGGGGGCAGATGCGGCCACGCTTACTGGCGCCGTTTCCTGGCCAGGAGCTTTGCTGGCGATGTTGGTCCCTCCTCTCTGCACACAAGTCCAAGCCAGAGATTCTGTACTGGGACCCAGGGCACCGGCCTTTTCTGGCCTGCCCATCACCATTTTTAGTGGCTGCACAGAATTCCATCTGGGGGAGCTTCCACACTTATTTCATTAGTCTCCTGTTCATGGACATTTACGATGTTCCTGTGTGAGTTTTGATGGGAATTAAATGCTGCCTTGTTCTCCGCCCCACTTCTGGAACAGCTGAGATCGCGGATGGAGGGGACCAGCACCTCTGTTGCTGCCAGCCCTCCGGAGAAGGCGTGGCCTCGGGTGCTGCCAGGTGGCCTTGCTAAAGCTGCCTGCCTCCAGGTAAGGGCCTCCCAGGCCATTACCGACATGGATCCAGGGGCAGAAGAGATGGAATCCCTCAAGCTTACAGAATTTTAATAGCTTCGCTTAGCTCAACCAGAAAAGGACCTATGGCTGTGACTGCCAACCAAGTAGCATTCCGCCTCCATGGGGTGGGTTGAGAGGGGCACATGGAGCGCTCGGGGGCAGGGGCGTAGCAGCAGCCATCCCCTTGGTGCCACGGGGCTTTGTCTTTTCTGTTTAACTCTGTAAAGAAGGCCTTGGTGAATTAACTTCTGCCTTTTGGTTTTTTGTGTTTTGGGTTTTTTTGGTTTTTTTGTGGTACGCGGGCCTCTCACCGCTGTGGCCTCTCCCGTTGCGGAGCACAGGCTCCGGACGCGCAGGCTCAGCGGCCATGGCTCACGGGCCCAGCCGCTCCGCGGCGTGTGGGATCCTCCCGGACCGGGGCACGAACCCGTGTCCGCTGCATCGGCAGGCGGACTCTCAACAATTGCACCACCAGGGAAGCCCCTGCCTTTTGTTTTTTTAACCTGGAATCTGTGAATGGGAATCTATTTGGAAATAAAGTCTTTGCTGGTGTAACCCATTTAAGATGAGCCCTACTGGACTAGGGTGGGTGGTGCGTCTATAAGAAAAGGCACAGAGGAGAAGGCCACTCGTGGACGGAGACAGAGGCTGCAGTGCTGTGTCTGCAAACCAAGGGACGCAAGGACAGGCAGCCCACACCAGAGCTGGAGAGAGGCCTGGCCTCTGGCCTCCAGAACTGAGAGATAATAAACTGTTCAAGCCCCACGTGGTGTACTCGGGTAGGGCAGCCCCAGGAGGCTGACACAGGTGGTGGGCCAGGTTTGGCTGTGGACTGTAGTTTGCCTGGTCTAAGCCAGCCTCATCTTGGGGCCAGAGACTGGCTGCGGGCCAGCTTGCAGCTGCCTCGAATGTTTCCTGACAACTGCCACCGGTGCAGAGGGAAGCACCCGGGCCATGCTGGCCAGTCATGATTCTTTGCTCTGGGACATGCACAGTGGTTGCCCAGTTGTGGCTGTACTGGGGAAGGCAAGTCTGAGGGCAGGGCCGAGACCAGAGGAGGGAAGCGCCGAGAACTTGAGGGGACGGGCCTGGAGCCCACCCTCCTCAGTGGGTGTTCATTCAGCCCTGCGAGCAGCTCTTCTCAACCTGTGGGGGAAATTCAGCGGTCATCTGTGAGCCCGGGCTCCCCAGAGAAACAGACAGTAGGCTCTGTGGCCTGAGCGCGAATCTCAGTGAGACTCACCGTGGGAAGCGTCTGAACGCACAGAAAACAAGCTGAAAGGGGTGGGCCCTCACCTCAGACGGGGTGTGTGCTTGACTGAGACAGAAAACTCAGGCGATGACCTCAGGCCAAGAGGAACGTTGCAAAGCCCCGAGACAGAACATCCTGGTTCAAAGGATCAGTCTGCTCAGAAGAAGCTGTGGCTGCACGTAAGGTGACAAGTAAGGAGTCGGGATAAAATACTACCGCCCAGCGGGATCGTAAAAGCAGCGGCTGACAGTCCAGTAAGAGGATTAAGCTCCACCCCCATCCCTGCAACTGACCTCAGGCAACTGACCTGTGGCTTTGGCTAATGGCATGTGGAAGGAAGCAAGAATGGCCCTTCTCAGCAGCCGTGGGGGCCTCCAGGGCCCTTTAACCCTCTTCTATGAACGCGTCACATCCCCGAAGGGGCTATTTGGGGTCCTAGAATGAAGAAGACAGACCTCAGCCTCCTGCAACCATGAAGTATGAGTGAGGGATACTTTGATGGCTGTAAGCCACGCTCACCTGAGGCTGATTACTACCCCAGCACAGCACAGGAAGTTAACTTCCTCTTCAACCGCAGATCGGGGTTGAGTTGAGTTGACCCTGTGCTCGTGACACAGTCACCACTGGTCCTATAGTCCATCTTGCATCTTATTTTATCCACTTATCTTATTTATTTATTTATTTGGCCGTGTCGGGATCTTCGCTGCAGCGCGTGGGCTTCTCTCTAGTTGTGGTTCGGGGGCTCAGTAGTTGCGGTGCACGGGCTTAGCTGTCCCGCGGCATGTGGGATCTTAGTTCCCCAACCAGGGATCGAACCCGTGTCCCCTGCACTGGAAGGCGGATTCTTAACCACTGGACCACCAGGGAAGTCCCCCATCTACCCTATTTATCCATCTATCCCTCCACCCACCATCCATCCGTTCTCCCAGCTCCTGTCTTTCAGTTTGAGTACTACCTTCTAGTATCTTCCATCAGGTACCACCTTAAAAAGTTATGGGGGCATGTAAAGAAAAAGTGAATTTTCTTTTATGAATTCAAGTTCAAACTAAGGGATTCAATTCACTCAGTGTTGATGTAAGCCACTAAGCAATGTTTAAAGGGAAATTTATAGCATTAAAGGACTACCTAAGAAAAGAAGAAAGGTCTCAAGTCAGAACCAGAAAAAAAAAGAGCAAACTAAAGCCAAAGTAAGCAGAAAAAAAGGGGGGAAATAAAAGAGCAGAATCAACAAAATATAAAACAAAAAATAAAGAAAATAATGAAACCGGAAGCTAGTTTTTGCAAACGGTCAAAAACTGACAAACCTCTAGCCAAACTGATCAAGCGAAAAGCACACAGATTATCAATATCAGGAATGAAAGAGGGAATTTCACTACAGACCCTACAGACATAAAGGTTTTTTAAATTTTTAAACATTTTATTCTTTCAGCTTTATTGAGATATATTTTACATATAATAAAAATCACAACTTAAAAGGGAATATTGTGGACAACTTTATGCCAACAAATCTGAAAACTTAAATGTAATAGACAAATTCTTCAAAAGACACAAACTACTAACGCTTATTCAAGACCAACATACAACCTCAGTAGCCCTGTAACTGATTTAAAAAATTCAATGTACAGTTAAAGTCATCCCAGAAGGAAAAATTTAACCCCAGATGGTTTCACAAGTGAATTCTACCGAACAATTAAGGAAGAAATAATACCAATTCTACACAGATTCTTCAGAAAAGAGAAAATAAGGGAGTACTTCACAACTCATTTATGACGTTAGCATCACTGTGACACTAAAACAAGACAGAAACATTACAAGAAAACTAGAAATAGTGACCCGCACTAGCCTAGACACAAAATAGTGACCCGCACTAGCCTAGACACAAAATAGTAACCCGCATTAGCCTAGACACAAAAATCCTCAACATCACTTTGTTATAAAGCAGAAACGAACACACCATTGTAAAGCAGTTACACCCCAATAAAGATGTTTAAAAAAAAAATCCTCCACGAAATAATAGCAAATCGCATCCGCCCCAGGATAAAAAGGACAACACATTATGACTGTTGAGAAGGGCAATCCTGCGCACACAGTCTTTTAATCCCCCACTTGGCCCATAACAATGGGCCTTGGGCCTGGAGCAATTCCTCACCAAGAGGTAAAGAGTCCTCAAGCCTGTACTGGGCTTGCCACCTTGTGTGGGAATATTTTCCTCTTTTAGGCTCAATATGTGTTCCTTTGTGCTGCTTAAGAGTGTGTGCCGTAGGGCACCTGACCAACCCCACATCTACTCCTTGTAGGAAGGAGACGGGGTCCTTCTGCCGCAGCACAAGCAGGGTGCGTGCAGGCTAATGGCCACATGTCAGCTGCTGGGAAGGACCCGCCGGCCTCGGGAGACCAGTGTTAGACCTTCGCGGTCTCCTAGGAGTTTCGACTCGCCCAGGAAACAACAAGAGTCGGAAGCCGATGCAAAACGCAAGAGGTTTATTGAAGGCCGGTGCACCGGGGTTCCTTGGTCCTCACGCAGGAGGTCGAAGAAGGAACCCCTTTTGGGCGCGCATATGTCAGTTTTATAGGTTCCCACTTCCCCGTATGTAAATTATAGATTTGGTTGTGTTTTCCTGCTGATTGGTCCCGGCTTAGGCTCGGACCAGAGAGGGAACTTGTCCCCAGCTTCCTGATTGGTCTTTGACAGACACCTTTTTTACATTTTGTTTATCTCCCTCCTTCTCGGAAGGGGGCCGGACATCCTGGAAATTCACCCATTGTCTAAGAAGCCCCTATTGTCTGGAGAGTTCTTAATCATTAGCTGGAACAATGTCCTTCGAGTCCCACACCAGCACTCACTTGGGAAGCTGCTACTTGGCTCTGTCCCGTCTCTGTGCGTAGAGGTTGTTCCGTGAGTGCTGGGCTGTGTCGTGTTTTCTTGGTGACTCCTAGAGCAAGATGTAGTGGCGGAAGTGTCCGTACGTCTCTTCCTGATAACAGGCAATAGAGGCTGCTTGCTTGGAATGACCAAGTGGGATCTAGATTAGGAATGCCGTAAATGTAATTCACCGTACTAACAGACTGTAAAAGGAAAGCCATACAATAATCTCAACAAATACAACAGCAACAACAACAAATTGACAAAACTCATCACCTGTTCACGATTGAACAAACTCTCAGAAAACTCGAAGTAGATTTCAACCTGATGAAAATTTTCTCCAGAAAAGCATCATACTTGAGGATGAAAAATCAAATGATTTCCCACTGAAATCAGAAACAATGGGGAATTTCCTGGTGGTCCAGTGATTAGGACCCTGTGCTTCCCTGGTCGGGGAGCTAAGATCCCGCATGCTGCGGGGAAGCCAAAATAAATAAATAAACAAATGAATAAAAAATAAAAGGCATGCAGGTAGGAAAGAAGCATTAAAACTGGTTCTACTTACCTGTGATATGATTGTCTATACAGAAAATGTTGAGGAATCTACAAAAATAGCTGCTAGCATAAGTCAACTTAGCAAGGATGCAGAATTAAAAGGCAACTTAAAAAGTCAAATGTAGGGCTTCTTCCCTGGTGGCGCAGTGGTTGAGAGTCCGCCTGCCGATGCAGCGGACACGGGTTCGTGCCCCGGTCCGGGAGGATCCCACATGCCGCGGAGCGGCTGGGCCCGTGAGCCATGGCCGCTGAGCCTGCGCGTCCGGAGCCTGTGCTCCGCAACGGGAGAGGCCACAACAGTGAGAGGCCCACGTACTGCAAAAAACTAAACAAACAAATAAATAAAAATCAAATGTATCTCCATATACTAGTAACAAACAATTGGACAAGAAAGTATTATTTAAAGTAGTATTTACAGAAGGATTAAATATACAAAATACTTAAAGGTAAATTTAACAAAATGTGTGCAAGACCTGTATACTGAAAACTATAAAAGGTTGAGAGAAATTAATGAAGACCTAAATAAATGTAGAGATAAACCTTGTTCATGGATCAGAAGATTCAACATTGCTAACATATCAGTTATGCTCAAATTAATCTATAGGTTCATATAATTCCAATCAAAACCATCTGGTCAGCATTACTAAGAAGACCGCTGATAACACCGAGGTTTGGTGAGGGGATGCAGTACTGGGAACTTTCATTCTGCTGAGGGGAGTGCAGAATGGTACAGCCACTCTGGAAAACAATTAGTCCGTTTCTTACAAAGTTAAATGTAAAAGTAAGACACAACCTAGCAATTCCACTCCTAAGTATATACCCAAGAAAAATTAACACATACGTTCTCAAAAGACTTGCACGTGAATGTTAACTCATAGCATACTCCACATGGACAAACTATGTCCGTCATCTTGTGACTGGATAGTCAAATTTTGGTGGAATTCTACTCAACAGTAAAAACAAAGCATTGTCAAGTGAAAGAAGCCAAACATGAAAGACTACCTACTTTATGATTGTAGGAGCATGAAAGTTTTTACTAAAACTACAGCAACAGAAATCAGATGAGCAGTTCTGTAGGGCCTGGGGTGGAGGAGAGCATGACTGAAAAGGGGAACTTTGGTGGAGGGTTTGGACTAGTCCTGTATTGTGACTGTGGTGGTGACTCATACCAATGTGTACAGTTGTCCAAACTCATCAAATCGAACACTTAAAATCAGTGATTGTTATTGCACATAAATTGTGTCTCAATAAAAACGCACACAAAAATCTGAACATATACATTACTCATGATCCAACAAAATGCAGGCTCAAGTGCGTCAGTGCACAAGCATAGGAAAGTTCAAAACAGCTTTCTTCATAATATCCCCAAACTACAAACAGTCAAGGCTCATCATCAGTAAAATGGGTAAATAAATTGCAGCGCATTCACACAGTGGCTTAGTACCAACAGTAAAAGGGATAAACTAGACACGACAACAGGCATTCAGGTGGATGAAAGAAACCAGATGTGCAACAATCATGCTCTATGATTCCATTTGTACAAAGTTCAGAAAACAGGCAAAGCCAAACTGAAATGTTTAGGGGTGCATGCTTAGGTGATCAAAGTACAAATAAACACAAAGAAGTGGTTTCAGTGAAGCCAGCAGAACCTTTGGGGGAGGGCAGGGCGAGCTGCATCTTTGGATCTTCAGTGTTCTGTTTCCTGATGTGGTGGCAAGGACGCAGATGCTCATATCTAAGTCATTAAACTGTTACATGCATATTTTATGGAGTGGCTCTGTTATATTGCACAAGACAAAAGCTTATAAAATAGTAAAGTGCCTGCTGTGTCTCCGTTAATTCTCTGGCTCTGGTTTTGTGAGACTGAGTGCTTTACACTTACCATCACTTCTGCAGCGCTGGCACAGAGATGCACACACTGCACCTATACGTGAAGATCAATACTGATTGTTCCTGGGAAAAAAAGGGGCTTAGAATTAATAATAAAAGAAAAATTGAGCATTTAACCAGTTAAAAAGATAAAGGATAAAAATGCTGGAAAGTTAAATGAAAAACTAATTAGAAAAACTAATTAGAATCAGACAAATTAATTGAAGTGAACACAGCAGGAGGTTGGACTTTAAATGCTAATAAATATGTGAGATTAAAATGCAAGTTAAAGTTAATGGGGAAGATATTCTTCACTTGACACATGGTGCTTCTGTAATCAGAAAAAAACACAAGACGGTTTAAAAACATTGTCATCTCTGCTCTCTGGGCCCTGTTTTTACCCTTTTTTTTTGCGGTACGCGGGCCTCTCACTGTTGTGGCCTCTCCCGTTGCGGAGCACAGGCTCCGGACGCGCAGGCTCAGCGGCCATGGCTCACGGGCCCAGCCGCTCCGCGGCATGTGGGATCTTCCCGGACCGGGGCACGAACCCGTGTCCCCTGCATCGGCAGGCGGATTCCCAACCACTGCGCCACCAGGGAAGCCCTCTGGGCCCTGTTTTTAAAATGTGGCAGTGATGTGTCCCACGCACTGGCGACTCAAGGGTCCCTGTGAATTTGCTTGGCATGTGGTAGGGTCTGTGATTTTAAAACTTACTCCTTCCCACCTGCCCCTCACCACCTAGAGACGCATTTCTCACGAGGGCGGTGCTTCTTTCCAGAGTGAGCTCCCTGCCTCAGAGTTCACTGTGGGGGCCTCCAAGTCACTCCCTGGACCGCTGCCGGGTGGCTGGGAGGGGAGGAGCTGCACAGGTGAGCCCGTCAGGGGTTGGGGAAAAGGATTCTGTCAAAAAGCAATGGAATTAGCTTTCAAAATGTGCATGGGTTGTTTTAATTTACATCCCTGGCCATAGGTGTCAGAAAGCAGCTCAGGTGCAGAGGCGCTCACTGTGAAAGTGGGCGGTTACGGGCCCTGTGAGCTGTGTATGGCAGGGACCCCAGACTTCTGACCCTCCCTCCCGCGGACACAGAGGGGAGACAGACACACACTCGGCAAGATAGCTGACCATCTGCTGAGTGCCAGGCGGTGGGAGGCTGGGCGGTGGGGAAAACCCGAGATGAACACCGTGATGGGGGCAGGACTGTCCACCTGCATGAGACCCCCCACATGCCGCCATTTCCGCAGCCCAGCCTTCTCGCAGCAGTGCTTCTAAAACACAGCACAGCATCCTTTGGCCCTTCTAGGGTCTCCCCATCCTCAGGATGAAGTCCGAACTTGCACAGCTCAAGACCCTTTACGACAGGACACCCGCTGGTCGCTCTCTGCCCGCAGAGCTCCACAAGCTCTCCGCAACAGGGAGGTGGGTCCTCTCCCGCCTGCTGGCCTGGCCTGTGTCACCTGGCCCTGTTCTCCTTGTGAGCAAAACTGGACTGATGTTAGATGCTGTCACGGGACAGAGCAACCCCAGGTTGGCTGCCATCAACCCATTCATCCATCTGCTTGCTCGTCCATTCCGCTCGGCTAGGGCAGCGCCGGGTCCTGACGGGGAGAAGGTGGGGACAAGTCGGATATAGACCCTGCCTGCACCGAGCTCCCAGTCTGGTCGGGAAGACAGACGTTGAGACCACTGGGAGATCCTGCTTGTTATGGGAGACTCTTTGTTAGGAGCTGGAGGGCAGGGAGGTGGGGTGCAGGGAGGTGGGGTGCAGGGAGGTGGGGTGCAGGGAGGTGGGGGGCAGGGAGGTGGGGTGCAGGGTGGTGGGGTGCAGGGAGGTGGGGTGAAGGGAGGTGGGGTGCAGGGTGGTGGGGTGCAGGGAGGTGGGGTGCCG
>NW_020837950.1:75918312-75934739 GCF_003676395.1 Aethalodelphis obliquidens
TGGCGGGGTGCAGGGAGGTGGGGTGCAGGGAGGTGGGGGGCTGGGGGAGGGCACAGAGTCTGGGTTTGAGTTCTGTCTCCACAGGTCACCCGATTTTGGGTGGGAAGCCTCTGTTAGGATCACAGTGCCAGGTGCCTCAGGGTTTGTTGCAAGGACTGAACAAAAGCCCTGGGGAGCACTCTTTACATTGCGGCAGGACAGAGGGCACCCAACAAAAGTTAGGTCCGATTAAGGGAGCTGAAGCTAAGGTCTAAGAAATGAAAAGGCTGAGGATGTGGCATGGGGGACATAAAGCAGAAAAGCACGTGTCTAGGCCCTGCTTGTGGAAGAGGCACGGCTCACTTAAGGAACACAGAGGTGGTCCAGGGGAGGGAAGTGTCTAGTGGGGGGGCGGGTGGCGGGCTCGCGAGGAGAGAGGAGGCCAGATCCCGGAGAAATACTAAACCACAGACCTGCCTAGCTCAGGTCTTCCAATTTGAGAGGCTGCTGCACGATCCCGCCCCCCAGCCCGCCCAGGCCCGGCGCAGGACCAGGCGACCTCAGCTCCCTTCTCCCCGCAGAGCCTAATCAATCGGGCTGCTGCGGCACTGCACTGGGAATGGAGAAGCGGCTCCGTCCTTCACGGAGGTGGCTGCAAACCTCGTCTCCCTGGAAACCGAAATAATCATTGGAAGTCAGCTCATGGCAACTCCGCTTACGCGCGTGGGTGCCACGATTATTATACAAGCTGATTTACACACTGTCCTTTTAAAACCTATACACCATAAATGTGAAAGAAGGCTCACTACCCCTACTTTTCCGGCAAGTCGTCATGCATGCGGAGCAGGACGGAATCAGGAGGTTCAGCCGATGTGCTAAATCTGCGTTCCCCGCTAAAAATACAGCGAAACCCGCTCCTTCTCTGCGCAGCTACTGACGTTCAAGTCGATCCCACGCGAATGTCCAGAGAGCCGCATGAAGGGCGCTCACATATATTCACTGGGCAGATGGCTTCCGTGAAACGTGGGCGAGGGACCCCTGCGCGCGGGCTGCCTGGCGAATGCGGGAGGCTTTCTCCGGAGGCAAGGGGCCTCTGGGGGCTTGTGCCCCTGCTCGCCGGGCACCGTGGACACTCTATGAAGGAAGGGGCACGACGCTGTGAGTTCTGGGGGACGTCTTCACAGGCCTGAACTTGCCAAACGGGCGGCAGGAACGCGGGTGTGTTCTCAAAGCACCCCTGCACCTCCCCCGTCCCCTCCTCCCCCAGCGCGTTCCCTAGCCGCTGCCACTCCCGCCTCCCCTGGATCCAGCGCAAAGTTATTTAACGCAGCAATTAGCCGGCAGGGTGAGTCATCGGCTCCCCGTGCCTCGCTGCAGCAGCCGCAGCGACGGTGTGGAAAGAGCCGAGGGCGCGGGCCCAGCCGCTCGGCCCGGTGGGACCTCAGAGGGCTTTCCAGAGACGCCCCTCTCAGGCCTGGTTCCGGGAGGAGGATGGGGGCCCAGAGAGGCCTGGGGGAAGGCCATCTCCACGCCCCACGCTTCCCCAAGCCTTCCTCTCCCTCATCGGGAGTTCTTCTCGGCCCGCGTCGGTCGGAAGGAGGCGATTTACCTTCCCCCGCGCTGCACCCCCCTTCTCCACGTTGCTCTCAGGCCATGAACCGCCTTCTGATGAGTTAACTCACTCGCACCCGCATCTGGGGTAAATTCCTGCATGATCCCTGAGAAGGGCTTTTGAGACTAAAGCGCAACGAGACTCCTCCGAGGTTCTGCCTGAGGCTTCACCTCCAGTTCCGCAGCACTTCCACCCCCTCCCCCGCGCACTCGAGCCAGAACTACCCGGGCGGCGCCGGAGGGTCGCAGCACCTGAGCTCCTCCTCCAAGCCCTCCCCCCCACCCCGCATCCAGACTCCCGCCCTCATCCCGCCAGCAGCCCGGATTACCCCTCCCCCGAGCTCCCCTCTCCCCGTCCCTTCCCGTCCCCCGCCCCCCCCCGCTCAAACCTCCTTCCCACCCGGGCTCTCCCTCCTTCCGCTCTCCCCCAGACTCGCCTCTTCCCCCGTCCTGCAGTCAGGCTCTCCCCCGTAGCCCCTCAGCGCCGGGGCTCCCCTATTCCTGCCCCCAAGCTGACTTCCCAGGCTTCCTGATTTCTAGCGGGCCAGTGGGCACGGAGTGAGACCCCAGCCCTGTGACCAGGGGAACGCAAACGCAGGGTCTCGAGAGGTGGGAGGTGCCGGAGGTGGGGCCTGGGGGCATCAGGGGAGGGAGGCAGGAGTGGGGGGGCTGTTCCCAGAGAGGGCAGGGGCGCCGATAGGGGGAGGAAGGCGGAGAGACGCGGCGAGCGGGCACCTCTCCTTGGGGAGGCGGCAGAGGGGTGTCCTAGGGGCTACGGGGGTTGGGGGGAAGGGGGGAGGGCGGCGCCTGGGCCTGGCGCGCCGGGCCGCGGGTGGTGGTGGGGGAGCTGAACGTCCTGGGAGGGGCGCCGCGGGCTGGGGAGTGGGCGCGCGCGTCCTGCGGTCCTCCGCGTCGCATCGGTTCCCTGCGCGGGGCCGCGGCGGCGGCGGGAGGCGGAGGATGCGGGCTCCGGCGGCGGCGGCGGCGGCGGCGGCGGCGCGGGCCCGGGAGGACGCGGGAGGATGAGGAGGAGGCCGGCGGTCCGGCCGCGCGGCGCCGGGAGGAGGCGCAGGCGGCGGGGGCGGCGGCGGGCGGCGGCGGGCGCGCGGGGTGCGGGCCGGCTCGGGCGCGGAGGATGAAGTGGAGCATCCGCGGGGCCTGCGCCGCGCTCTCCTCCTGCCTCCTGCTCGCCTGCGCGCTCAGTGCCGCCGCCGTCGGCCTCAAGTGCTTCTCGCTGGGCTCGGAGCTGCGCGGGGAGCCGTTCAGGCTGGGGGCGGCCGCCGGCGCCTTCTACTCGGGGCTGCTGCTGGCCGCCGGCCTCTCGCTGCTCGGCGCCGCCCTGCTCTGCTGCGGGCCCCGGGACGCCGCCCTCGCGGGGCCGGGGCCGGGCCCGGCGCTCGGGGGCCCCGCGGCCCCAGCAGGGGCTCCGGAGGCTGCGCCGGGCGAGCCGGGGAGCGCAGCCGGGCCCTCGGGGCGGGTGAACAGCCAGAACCTGCTCCTGCTGGGCGTTCTCGTCTTCATGCTCGGGGTCCTCAGCGCCTTCGCGGGCGCCGTGATCGACGGCGACACCGTGTCCCTAGTGGAACGCAAGTACTCCCACTACTGCCTGCCCCCGCGCGCGCCGGCCGCGGCCCCCGGCCCGGCCCCCGGCGCGCCGCGCGGCCGCAGCACCCTGGACAGCGCCACGTCCGCCAAGTGCCGCCAGCTGAAGGACTACCAGCGCGGCCTGGTGCTTTCCACCGTCTTCAACTCGCTCGAGTGCCTCCTGGGCCTGCTCAGCCTCCTGCTGGTCAAGAACTACAAGTCCTCGCAGGCCCGGCGCGGCCGGCGCGGCCGGCGGAAGGGAGGCCGGGCCCTGGCGCGGCCCCGCGGCGGCCCGGGGTTCCGTGCGCAGCCGCCAGCCTCCCGGGCGCGGCGGGGCCGACGGGGTCGGCGGGGGCGGAGGCTGCAGCAGCGGCCGAGCGAGGCTTCCATCCTGTCCCCGGAGGAGTCGGACTTCGCCGCCCCGGGGGACTGCGCGGGCTTCGCGGCGCACCACGCGGTCTCCTACATCAACGTGGGCGTCTTCCACGCGTTTGACGAGGCGGGCGTGGAGGTGTGCTGCGGGGGGCACCCGTCTGTGGAGCTGCCGGGGTACGCGCCCTCGGACCCCGACCTCAACGCCTCTTACCCCTACTGCTGCCGGCCGCCCTGCGAGGCGGCGCGCCCCTGGGAGCCAAGCCGGGCCTCCTGAGACCCCGGGCCGATCCGGATGTACTGCGGCCGCCTCCCTACCCGCCACCGCAGCGAGGGAGGTCGGGGGCTGGCGGGGCGCAAAGCCAGGCCTCTCCATGGCGACGCATCTTCAGGGGCGGTCTGGCCCAGCGCCTCTTGGGGCCCCCCCGCCACGAGACTGGCCCTCCAGTATGATTATTTGTGTCTGGGAGGTTTCTCTTCTTTTCTGTGTCTGTTAGTATCCGGACTCCATTTTAAAGTTTACAATAAATGTTTTGGGGTTGGCTCGCCCCACCGCACTTCTCTTTGGCAAGTCCGTTCCCTGGGCGCGTTCCCTGGGCGCGTTCCCTGGGCGCCCTCCGAGACCCGAGTGAGAGCTCACCCAGAGGGTGATTTCGCGGCCGGAAGAACGCTCGCTGAGAGGACAGAAAGGCAGAGCAGCTGGTCCTTCAGGAATGGAAGTGAAGAAGCACCAACAGCAACACTTTGTACACGGATGTGCCTGCTTTTGTTGACACTTTCTTACTGTAAAGCTCTCCATAAACAGTGAAAATGTTTGGTAAATTTATTGCAATTTAAAATTGGTGAGTTCCTTTATTAAATTATTGCCATGTTATTGGAGATATTCATCAAATTGGGGTTAGAGGATGTCGACACAAATCCGTTTTGGGGGGAAATGATTGAATTTGGTCAGACGAATGTTGAGTTTGAACAGTTGTATTATGCTAGTTGGTTGACTAAATCCAGCCTCTTTCTGAGGCTAAATTTCTGTGTGTGTATCAGGTCCCATACATTTCTTTTTCTGGAAACTGGCGATGGGGTTTTTACAGCAAAGCTGACCTTATTTTGGTTAATACATATGAACAATCCGATCCTATTCTGGAAAATCACAGTCATAGTTTTTCTGGCAAAGATTATTATCCTGTTGATTAACTCATTAATCTGGTGATTTTGAATATTATAGCATTTCATTTGAAATATACCCCTTAAATAGCCTTAATTGATGTGAAGGTCATACTTTCAAATCATTAGGATATGCACGTGTGTGCGTGTTTACACATGCAATATGAAATGCGTTCCAAATGATGGTGAAGTGTGTTTCCACCCAGTCTTGCAGGCTGACTGGGAGCCAGGCAGGCTCTGAATCTTGGGAAAAGGTGACCCGGCTCCCATGTGCTGGAACTGTGGTGGCAGGCAGGTGTGCCGCTAATTCTGAACGTGCTCTAAGCAGAGCCCCACCTTGACCCAAATGGTGTATGCCTCCTGCAGGAGGAGTTGAGGACACACTGTGCGCTGCTAGGGTGAGCACAGCACAAGACGCCTGAGGTGACGAAAGCTACGGAAATAACGCGTGATCTCTCTAGAGTGTATGGGGTCCACTTCTAACTGTGAAAAAGTAGCCACATTCAGCGTAAATGTAGCTTCCAGGTGCGGGCTCTGGGGTGAGACCTCTCCTAAGCTCCCAGGTGCACTGCCTGCAGCTCGAGTTCCCATGCACCCAGGTGACCGAGGCCCACGTCCAGCCGGGACCTGGCCAGACTGCCCAGCGGCAAAGGAAACTGCTAGAGAGAGGAGGCCCTCTTTCTACCGCAGAAGCGCAGACCTGTCACCATTCAGTGGAGGTGGCAAAGCCGTCGTGCTGATGCTTGGACAATTACTTTGAAACCTGGGGATTCTGATCGGAGAGGCCATGGGCAGTGTCTTCTCCTTGTTATGCTGATGCCACCCGAGGAAAAAGAATCATTCAAAGCCAATCTACTAGGTCCTCATCCACAGACCTCTTCAGATAATGGTCCATATTGGGCCTCTTTCAGCCAGGCTGAGGGCCCGGCCCAACTAGTCCCACTGCCGGTCCTTAAGGCCTGGGGCCCCCTGCCCCCCCACCCCTGGCCCACTGGCCATCAACGTAAGTAGAAAAAGCGATAAGTGGCAGCAAAAGTGACTTGTAAAATACTTAGCCCATCTACCTAAGCCAGATCAATACGGCACCAGGCGTTCCCTGCCCCCTGAGCGAGGCTGCTGCTCGTCCTGGAGCAGAGCCCTCACTGGCAGCTGCAAGGCTTACCTTCCAGAACTGCACAAGGGGGCAGCCTGGCCAGAGTGTGCCCATTGGCTGCGCACACGGTGGGCTCTTGCGGAAGGCAGTTGGGCAGGGACCCCCGGCACGGAGCAAATACGTGTGCAGCACAGACATCAGATGTCAGACCCTCCCACATCCTTCCTGTTTTCTGAGGTTCTGTCTTACACGGTCTGTGCAGCTGAAAATGTTAGATGCCTTATGAATCTTTCAAATTTGCAAGCAAAACCAAGTATCAAACTTTCCTTGGGATGGAGCAGAAGGCAGAACGGGGCGGGACAGCAGAGAGCATCTGGGGGTGCAGACAGCGGCTTCTCCCCTGTCAAATGTACGTTTGACCAAGAAGCCAGATGAAATTTTTAAAGATGTGTTTCTAACTCCATGAATATGGTTAAGTCCACGTTATAGAAGCTGATATAATGATGTGGGATACCAGGGTTTTAATTTTTAAAGTTTACTAGAGGAAAGAAAATCTCAAATGTCCCTACACTCAAATTGTTCCAAAGACCAGTACTCGGGGAAACGAGTGGAGAATCGTGAAGCTGCCCAGCTCCTTCTAATTGGGACAAACTTCCCGTGATGGCTCCAACGCCCTGGAATGTTACCACCGCGCAAGCCCGTCTCATTCACGCTTGTTCTCCTTTTAGAGAGTTTAAGTTAGTCGTTGAGAGTTGATTCTTTATGCTCCTTGGAAAATAGTGCCAGTCCTTGGAGCTTTCTTGAAATATGGGTCTTATTCTATTTCTCAGAATTATAATAAACTCTTGGCCTGCTGGAGGCCAGACCAAGAGTTTATTAGCATGGTGAAATACCAAAATTAAACTAAACACATTTTAGTGTTTTTACATCACTTAATGCTGAGTTTGTAAGTTACTATTTTAAACATAAAGGTTGTTTACATTTAAAAGAATAATTTAATTAACACACACATGACACAGTCACCAAACAAGCCGTGTTTTCTTGAGACCAATGAACCAGTGATCCCGGAGTGCCTGGGTTTACTGCCTCCTCAGGCAGAGGACGTGCTCTTGGCAACACAAATCGCAACCACAAAACTGAAGTTTTGACTGATATTCAATTAAACAATCATTTAATTAAAAAAATCAGGCAGATGGTGTTTGTGGTGAAGATGAAACTGCTGGTGAGCAATGTTTTTACTCTTGGCTGGTGTCGTGACACCGAGCAGGTGGGAACCTCCGACGTGCACAGAGGCACACACATACGTGTGTACGCGCACATATGAATGCACACACGCACACCGTTATGTGCGATGCATGCATGCACATAGCGTGTACACACGTCACGTGAGTGCACACACACATAGGAAAGCCCACAATTGCAGACGTGTGCACATGCATGCATGTGTTCATACTCCCGCACATACACTGGTTTGCAAGCACATGCACCAGTGTATGAACACACACACACACACACACACACACACACACACACACACACACACAGCCTCCCCGGCGAGGTCTGAGGGCCAGGCTAGTGGCCCTGCCTGGGGCACCCAGGAGGCCAGGTGCAACGTGGCGGGTGGAGTGGCCTGGCCGTGGGCTGCTGCTTCCCTTGACAAGGCATCATGGGAGCAGCGCTTGGAGGGCACCTGTGGGTGCTGAGTGGCACGACATAGACCTGCACGCTCCGTCACATCCAGGAGTGGCAAGCTGGTGGGACGGCTCCTCACCCAGAAGCCAGCACAGCACAGCCAGCCACAGCAGGGCTACGCCGGGGTCAGGGAGGCTGGGGGCAGGCTGAGTTCCCAGGCTCCCAGGCGGCAGTGTTGCAGAGACACTGCTGGGCTTGGTGGGCACTGACCTCTGGGTGACCTCCGGGCCGGGGGAGGGCTGCACGCAAGCCCTCAGTGTTGTTATTGCCCCAAAGCACTGTTTTCTCACCGAGATATGCATGAAAATTAATAAATGAGAGACGAAGAAAAATGAATTCTGGCATATGAATAAGTAGAAACTCTTTATATGCCTGTGTACCTGTTTCTATAGGAGACAGAGGCAGCAGCCTAATGTCCATTGGTTTATTTTCTAGATGATCCAATATCTTTGCTTAATTTGCTACTTTTCAGCCTAGTGATTGACAGGAAAAAACCCACCAAAATGGAAAGAAAATGTAACTTTTGAAAACAGTGTCCGTACATCATTATGTCCCCAGTTTGAATTCTAAGGACTCACTGGGGAGGTGGGAGAAAGCCTGGTGGTTCCTGTTGCTGTTTCATCTAGAGAAGCTGCATGTGAGTTTCATGTAGAGAAGCCAAGATCTCCACTTTACCTTTTTATCTAGTATTGATCCTCAACAGAATGTCAATAGAAATCCCATTACTTTAGGATCAGTGAGGTCTGTGTTAAAAGCACAACACATTCCACAAAATGATCATTTCCTTCCTGTCTCTGTGCGGCGCTTGTCCTGAACGAGCAGACTGCGTGGTCACGACCACTTGGGCTGTACCGAGGGCAGGAGCTCCCGGGGGGTGCGGGGAATGGAGACGGCTCTGGCACCTGGAGGGGTGCCTTTCTCCCTGACCCCAGGCTGGCTTTGGCCATGCCCTTCCACTATTCCTGCCTGCCATGCCCTTCCACTATTCCTACACTGCCAGCCTGAGCCCTTTCTCAGCTCCACTCCTGATACAACTTTCTCCTAAAACGTGTGTCAGATCGTGCTGTCCTACCCAGAAACTTTCAAGAACTGCCTTTTCTGAAGAAAAGTAAACCCTCGTGGACCTGGCCCAGCCTGACCCTTCAACCTTCTCTGTGGGCCACAGGGGGCTCCTGTCTGGTGGGACCGAAGTAGGTGTGGCGACCGAGGCTGGTGTGCTTCCTTGGGGAAGCTAACGGAGAGGCGTCGCTGAGTCAGACAGGAGAGAAAGGGGCGCGAGGATGTGGGCCTGGACCTTCGCAGGGGTCTGTGCTGCCTTGGGCGCCTGGACGTTTTAGGAGCTTATCTTAGTTTCCTGGGGCTGCTGTCACAAGGCTTCACAAACTACGTGGATTAAAACAGCAAGTATTTATTCTCTCACAGTCTGGAGGCCATAAGTCTGAGGTCAGGGGGTCGGCAGGGTTGGCTCCTTCTGGAAGCTCTGAGGAAGAATCCATTCTGTGCCCCCCTCCAGGCTCCTGGGGGCCGGCAGTCCTAGGCATGCCTGGGCCTGTGGACTCACCGCTACCTCTGCCCGCCTTTGGTGGCCTCCACCTCTGTGTGTCCTTCTCTGCCTCTTAGAAGGACACCGTTGGCTTTAGGTCCCGCAGACCCTATTTCCAGGTAAGGCCATGTTCTGGGTGAACAAGAATTTGGGGAGGACAGTGTTGAACTATATTGAATCCAGTAGAGAACTCCGTCGAGGCTGAGTGGTTTGCTCCTTCCTTCCTACCTGGGGCCAGCTCTGAGGACCCCTGGGGACAGGCACCCCTCCCCTGAACCGGGGCACAGGCATGAAGCTGGTGGAGCCCTTGTCAGCCCTCAGATGAACATTCTAAAAGAAGCTGAAAGAGTAAAATTAATCCCCCGAGGCGAAAAACTTTCTGAAAATAAGTTCCATTTGGTGTATTTGCAAACATTTTCAGATACGAGCCCCGGAGACTGCGATATTTGGTGAATCCAGCCTGGAATGGATCACCCTCCTCTTCTTGGCAGGTCGGGGGGTGGGTGGCCTTGGTGTCAGAGGCTCTCCTCCTGCTGGGATACTCCACTCGTGTTGAGGTGAAAGGCCACGGACTGTGTGCTCCCGGCCCCAGGCTGCTCTGAAAGGGGGCTC
Source organism: Aethalodelphis obliquidens (assembly GCF_003676395.1). NCBI lineage: Eukaryota > Metazoa > Chordata > Mammalia > Artiodactyla > Delphinidae > Aethalodelphis > Aethalodelphis obliquidens. The sequence continues at coordinate 75,927,960 of NW_020837950.1, forward strand.
TCCCATCTCCAGGCCTCTCTGCCTGGGGCAGCGTGGGACCCTGCTGCGGCCTCGGTGTTGCTCATTTTAAGGGCTTTCTCCCCACCTGCTCTTTCACCTGCCAGCCTTGGTTCCCACAGTCCCCTCAGCGCCTCTGCCCATTCCTGGACCCTTGTCCCCGCCCCATGTCATGGCCCCGCTGGGACGTAGCCTTTGCTGGGAGCGCCCCTCAGGTGCACCTGCTGGACCACCTGCTCCACTGGCCCTTGAGGCAGTGCCCCCTGCCCCTGCCCAGTGGAGCCGCCCACAGCTGTGAGCTCTGCTCCCCTCCCACCTCCCTCACCTCTTGCCATCCCCATCCCTTCCTGGAGGCTGGGAAAAGCTCCAGGGGCTGCCGGAGACCTGGCCCTCACCTGCCCGCGCAACTAGCCTTGACGGAGCCTGCGTGCCAGCCCCCGGGGGGCCACACCCGCCGCCATCTCTGTCAGCACAGGCAGCCCCTGATCAAGGGCTAGCTGTCTTGAGGGCTCACCATGGGCCAGGCCCCCTGTGGCAAGCACTTTGCAGCCACTGCCTCCCCTAATCCTGGAAACGGCACTTTACGGGTGGGAAAACCGAAGCTTAGGGAACGTGCTGTGTGCCCGGGATGGAGCCGGTGTGAGAGCAGCGGTCTGAGCCCAGTGCTGCCTGGGGCCTGGGCCCCTTGCCGGCTGCAGCCACAAGCAGGGCCAAGGTTCTGTTCCCAAGTGGTGTTTGTGGGCATTTGTGGGCCCAGGTGTGGGGCGGGCGGTGTGACAATCTCCAGCTCCCTCCAGACCTCTGTGCCTTCAGCCACCGGCCTTCTCACTGCCCCTTCAGGGTCTGCTGCGGACCAGCCAGACGAAGAAGACCAAACCGCCCAGAGCCAGAAGGGAAGGGCTCAGGAACGGAAGCAGCGCCGACGAATGGGGTCAGAGGACCAAGACAACTGCTGGCTGCAGGCAGATTTGATTGCACGACAGCTGCAGATTACACAGACTAGAAAAGGGAAGGTTGCCAGACGGTGCTTTACATCATCTAATGGCTGTCTCGGCTCAGGGTTAACTTCCCTGGGAGGAAACCCATAAACCCAGAATCATCAAAAATAACCTGCACGTGCTGGGGGGAGACAGCTTTGCTTGTCTCAGTTTACACTCTTTCTGATCTCTGGGCCCTGGTGATTTATCTCCCATGGAATGGAACAAGGAGGGGAACAAGCAGGGACAGTCCCCTCGGGCAGTGGCATGCCTGGCACGTCCGCAGCCTGCTCTCATGGCTGACTGCTTCCCACAAGGGTCCCTCAGGACCCTAAACTCAGCCTTTTGCCAAAACTCAGCATCTCCCTCTTCCTGGTTGAGGGACTCCATCCCTACGCCGTCACCAAGCCCCTCAACTCAGCCTCTGCTAATTCATCCCAGTGTTCATTCAACAGCTACCCACTGGGCCAGATGCCGGGAATTCCGGAGGGAGCTGCGCGCTCCCGCCCTGCCGCTTGCCCTGGTGCAAGTGCATGTGCTCACTCTTGCGGGTAAAGAGACTTTAATATTCTTTTTTTTCCATACTAAGTGCACAAATCTGGTTGTACTTTACACATAAGGCACATCTCAATTTGGACCGGCCACGTTTCAAAGACTCAAGAGCTGCCGTGGCTAGTGGCTGCTGACCAGCCTAACTTCGGACAGTCTCCTCCCCACACGCTTCCTCTATTTTGATCAGTAAAAATGTTAAACACAACGTACCTCAGGTAATATAATACACTCATATCCACTGTTTAGATTCAGTTTACATTGCATCAAAAATAAAACAGAAGGGCTTCCCTGGTGGCGCAGTGGTTGAGAGTCCGCCTGCCGATGCAGGGGACACGGGTTCATGCCCTGGTCCAGGAAGATCCCACATGCCGTGGAGCGGCTGGGCCCGTGAGCCATGGCCGCTGAGCCTGCGCATCCGGAGCCTGTGCTCCGCAACGGGAGAGGCCACAACAGTGAGAGGCCCGCGTATCACAAAAAAATAAATAAATAAATAAAAATAAAACAGAAAACTCTTAACAGTCTAAAATGTCATTCCCCATACTTGGTCCCCATTTCTCTTCTATTTCTAAAGATGTAAAGTGATACATGGGCAGCCAGGGTGTCCCCCTTATCCTCTGGGTCACCACTCACCTCTTGTTGGTTGTGGGTCATGCCCGGGGTGTTTTCGTGCTTCCACAACAAAAGTGTGTGTCTGTGCATATTATATAGCGCGGCTTTGAATTTTTTTTTAATTGAACTCTAGTTGATTTACAATGTTGTGTTAATTTCTGCTGTACAGCAAAGTGATTCAGTTATACATATATATACATTTTTTGATATTCTTTTCCATTATGGTTTATCACAGGATATTGAATATAGTTCCCTGTGCTCTACAGTGGGACCTTGTTTACCCATCCTGTATATACTAGTTTGCATCTGCTCATCCCAAACTCCCACTCCCTCCCCCCTGGCAACCATAAGTCTGTTCTCTATGTCTGTGAGTCTGTTTCTGCTTTGTAAATGAGTTCATTTGTGTCATATTTTAGATTCCACATATAAGTGATATCATAGAGTATTTGTCTCTCTCTTTCTGACGTACTTCACTTAGTATGAGAATCTCTAGGTCCAACCGTGTTGCTGCAAATGGCATTATTTCGTTCTATTTTATGGCTGAGTAGTGTTCCATTGTATATAGTACTACATCTTCTTTATCCATTCCTCTGTCGATGGACATTTAGGTTGCTTCCGTGTCTTGGCTACTGTAAATAGTGCTGCAGTGAACATTGGGGTGCACGTTTTTAAACTTTACATAATGGTGTCATACTGAGAAGAGTTCCTGGACCCAATTTCAAAGACTGTGTGTGGAGGCTTCTTCACACCAAGCAGTTCTTGATGCCAGCATGGAATCTGAGAATTCCACTCAATCCTGACGCTATCAACCCCGAGGTAGAGTCTGATTTTGCCCTCCACTTCAGACACCAAACACAAGTCCAGGTTGTACCTCTGACCGACTGACTATCAATCAGAGGTTCCCATGAGTCCCTCCTCTGGTCGTTCCATTAATTTGCTAGAATGGCTCAGAGAACTCAGGAAAACCTTATGTTTACTCAGTAGTTTAACGATTTATTATTAAAGGATATTAAAGGATATGAATCAACAACCAGATGAAGAGACACACAGGGCCAGGTCCTGAACAGAGGCGCTTCTGTCTTTGTGGAGCTGGGGGCCCAGCACGGTGGCACCAGGAACCTTCCTGGTTCCCTGACATGGAAACTCTCCAAAAAGGGTCAAAAAGAACTCCTTTTTTTGGTTTTTATGGAGGCTTCATTAAACACAGTCATGATTGACTAAGTCATTGGCCAAGAGTGATTGACTCAACCTCAGCCCCTCCCCTCCCCTCCCCAGAAATGAGGGGGTGGGACTGAAAGTTCCAGCCCCCTAATCACCTGGCTGGTTCTCCTGGCAACCAGCCCCCATCCTGGGTTGGGATACAAAAGTCACCTCATTAACATAAACCCAATTGTGATAGAAAGGGCTTGTTACAGATAACAGGACAGCCGCTTCACCTTCATGGCCGTGAAACACTTTCAGAAACTGAAGACAAGAGCCCAAACATTATAACAAAGGATACTCCCGTTGCTCTCATCGATATGAAAATTCCAAGGGTTTTGGGAACTGGAAGCCAGGAACTGTGGGTGAGGAGCAAATATATCTGAGAAACACATTTTCACCACAGGCACATTTTGTAAATGATAATATCGCAGGACACGTAGTGTGTTAACCTCAACATCATGTCTTTGAGATTTGTTTGTGGTCTTACTGGAATTCTTGTTCCCGTATTCTAACTGCTGTGCTGTGTCCGATCGTGTAGCCAACCCTGAGCTCATTTGCCATTTCCCCACTGAGTCACTCCTAGGGGGTTTCCTTTTCCCCTTACAGTCCGTGCTGCACAAAACCCCTCACCTGTCTCATTCCCAGGGGAGGCTTCTCTAGGCCCCACTCTCAGGTGTGTTCCTGGGGCCTGTGCCTTTCTGCCCTCCCAGGAGCTGCACCATGGGGGCTCTGGGGAGGCGTGTGTAGGGCCTGCCCGCCCTGCAGCTCAGGGTCGTCTCCTGAACCTCCCTCAGAGACCCTCGTGTTTCCTCTTGTTAGTTGCTGTGAAATGGTATCTCACAGTTTTCACCTGCATTTCCACAGTTACTAGTGAGGTATTGACTGCTCTGTAACTCCTACATTCTTATTCTCTAGCATGAAAAACAATTGCTTGTCTTTTTACTGATTGATTTCTAGACACGTACGCTGGGTACACTACTCCTTATCCCAGAGCTGAGTTGCCTTTTCGTTTGTTTGGGGTGTCATTTGTCAAAAAGTAAATCACATTTATTAATCCTTTGCTATATGGCTTGTGATAAATAAAGGAAACGCAGATTAGGTCATCAGCCGCTGCAGTGCTGACCGACACGCACCCTGAGAGGAATTTAGGAAGAAAGCAGGATGGGCGATCTGTGCTTTGGACAAGCAGTCTCCTTAGATCATTAGGTGCATGTCTCAGGAAGAATTTTAATGAAGCCAGGCTCTTGCATCTTCCCCTACATAGAAAAGCACTGAAAGCTTTAACTTGAGATGCCTGTTCTTTGTGAATAGCAGTAGTCTTTTACCAGGATGTAAGCTTCACTGCACGTGTTCCCAGGCCAAAGATGATATATAAACTAGGCTTCTCCCCTGACCCCTTCAGAGCAGTCTCTCAGAGCTACTGAGTGGCTGTCTCCCAGGCCGCTGTCCTCCGTAAGGTCCCTGAATAAAACTTAAGCTCACAACACATATGTTGTGCACTTTTCTGTAAGTCGACGCTTGTCTTCTCGTTCCTCGCTTAAGAAATGCTCCCTATCCCGGTGGCTTGTTGTTTTTGTTTTTTTTGGCCCCCCAGACTCTTCGTTGCAGGGCTCGGGCTTCTCTCTAGTTGTAGTGCGCGGGCTAAGTAGTTGCGGTGTGCGGGCGTAGTTGCGGTACGCGGGCGTAGTTGCAGTGCACTGTCTCAGTTGCCCCGCGGCATGTGGGATCTCAGTTCCCTGACCAGGGATCAACCCGTGGCCCCTGCATTGGAAAGCAGATTCTTGACCACTGGACCACCAGGGAAGTCCCTATCCTGATGTTTTAAAGATATTTTTCCTTTTCTTGTAAAAGTTTTACAGTTTTGCTTTTATATTTAAGTTGTTGGGGCCCAGGGTAGGCTGCCCCAAAATGTGCCTTAATGGCATGTGGATTATTTAGAATTAAAGTTACTTAAGAAATGGCCAATGCAAAAGGGACACTCTGAACGTCCTCAATGTGCCCTGAAAGCAGGAAATAAGTCTCCCATGTGAAGGTGCCCTCCCTGCATCTGGACATAGAAGGACACCCTTATCTCCAGGGACAGGGAATTAGGACTGAGAAGCCCGTCTAAACAAACCTTGTTACTTTTAAAATTTATTCCCCAAGCCCAGACTCTGCTTAAAGCAGATTCTTCACTAATTGAGCACCAAAGCCTAAGTTTTTTTGTCCTCTCAATCCTTCACAAAATTTATAGTTTCTTTGTCTAAAAAGTATAAAACCTGCCTACTTTGGCCACTTCTTAGGTACTATTTCTGTGAGACCTCTGTGCACATGTATTAACTTTCGTTTCTTTTTCTCCTGTTAATCTGTCTTGAGTCAGTTTTATTACTAGTCCAGCCACAAGAACTCACGAGGGATAGAGTGAGAAAGTTCCCTCTCCCCAATAAGGCCTTTAATCCATCTGGGAAGTTATCTTTGTTTATAATTTAAGGTAGAGATCTCACTTTCTCCTTTATTATTAGATATAAATGTATGTGTCAACCAACATTTTAGAATCTGAGGTGAGACCTGATTAAAATAAAAAGGTGTTTATTCGGGGTTTGTTAGGTGTTAGGAAACACAAGTTCAAGATAACTTGCACCGTGTTCTGCGGGACTACAAAACGGGGGATGCGCATGAAGGCGAAATCCGCAAGGTTACGGTTAGATGAGCTTTTTCTCAAGAGTATCACCGGGGCTGGCAAGAAGTAAGGACGCTAGCTGCGCAAGGACTGATGGGAGTCCGCGATGCTCGCATGGTTAGAAGGGGAGACCTTGAGACCATAAGGTTACAGCTGGCAGTGGCCAGCAGATGCTGTCCTGAGAACGGCTGGTGGTGTCCTTGAGTGTAATACGGTTCAGAAAGTTCACGTTCTCAGTGGTGCAGGTAGTGTCTGAGACCAGGTCCTCAGTGGTTGCCTGACTCCATTTTCGTGTGCCTTGAGGCAGGAGATAGATGGGCCCCAGGCTGAGCAGCTGGAGTCTGTCCCCTGTGGGCAGATCCTGCCGGATGCAGAGGCGGAGGAGCTGAGCCCCGCCCAGATAAGAGGCCACGTATTTCTCATTCTTGAGGTCAAGGAGACCTTCCCGACTACACACGCACAGAAAGACTCCTTGGAGGTCAAAAAGGGAGTGATGTCAACCTACCCATAGGCCTCCTCACTAGAATCCATCTTGGCTAAGAGATGCACATACATGGGAGGATCCTGAGATAAAACAAATACGGACTCCAAATGAGGCAAAGGAAACCTGGAAGAAATGTCCCATAAAAGTGATTCAAACTACCACGAAGGGGCTTCCCTGGTAGCACAGTGGTTGAGAGTCCGCCTGCCGATGCAGGGGACACGGGTTCGTGCCCCGGTCCGGGAAGACCCCACATGCCGCGGAGCGGCTGGGCCCGTGAGCCATGGCCGCTGAGCCTGCGC
>NW_020837950.1:75934749-75992206 GCF_003676395.1 Aethalodelphis obliquidens
GGCCGCTGAGCCTGCGCGTCCGGAGCCTGTGCTCCGCAACGGGAGAGACCACAGCAGTGAGAGGCCCGTGTACTGCAAAAAAAAACCAACAACAAAACAAAACAAAACAAAAAAATCCCCAAAAAACCCCCAGAAAACAAAAAAAACTACCACGAAGGCCACTCTCTCTCTGAGCCTCCCCGTGTGCCTATTCACACGTACTCTTTTTCCTCCTAATAAACACTTCACTTATTTCACTACTTTCTGTTTCTTTGTGGAAATTCGTTTTCCGCAAAGTTGTACGGGCCAGGGCCTTGTCACTGGCCACTGGTCTAGTGGCTAGGATTCAGCGTTCTCACTGCCGCAGCCTGACTTCAGTCTCTGGCCAGGAATCGAAATCCTGCTTCAAGTCGCTGCAGGCCAAGGCCGCCCAAGATCATAGCCTGAGTTATTGTTGCCGAAAACTTGGCCTCTGTGCACTGGTGCCGAATCAAATCTCAGAGACAGAGTTTTGTGTGAAGTAGAGAAGAAGAGCTTGATTGCTTTGCCAGGCAAAGGGGGCCACAGTGAGCTCATGCCCCTCAAAAACTGTGTGTCCCCACCCGGGAGGATTTGGTGAGGAGTTTTATAATGGTTCAAAGGCAGGTTGCTGGTAAGGATCAGGGTGTGTGCAGGGCCTGCGCTCCTTTAATCTGGCCTCAGGTGGTCTTCTCTGGAATGAAGAATGCTGACGTCTTCCATTTGTTGGGGGTTTTAGTTCTGTAAGAAGCTCAAAGATATTGGTGTTTTTAAAAAATTATTATTTATTTTATTTTTGGCTGCGTTGGGTCTTTGTTGCTGCACACGGGCTTTCTCAGGTTGCAGCAAGCGGGGGCTACTCTTCGCTGTGGTGCACAGGCTTCTAATTGCGGTGGCTTCTTGTGTTGCAGAGCATGTGCTCTAGGCGCTTGGGCTTTAGTAGTTGTGGCACGAGGGCTCAGTAGTTGTGGTGCACAGGCTTGTTGCTCTGCGGCATGTGGGATCTTCCCGGACCAGGGCTCGAACTCATGTCCCTTGCATCGGCAGGCGGATTTTTAACCACTGTGCCACCAGGGAGGCCCAAAGATATTGTTATGTGTATCCCTTGAGGGGAACCAGGACCCTCCCCCAAGGCTGCGCTATTGTTTTTTGGCCACTCCTCCCTTGTCTCTGCATCCCCTCCCTTCCCTGATTAGCAACTATTTGGACCAGCCATTTAGGACTCAGGGAAGGTCATGGAGGCTGGAGTCTGTTCCCTATAAACAAGAAATAGGGGACACAGAAAGGCTTCTGTGTCCAGGAGCCCCACAGGGTCCTCTTCAGTTTCACTATGATTACTCTATTATAATTTTAATTTGTCATCAGATGTGTGTGTGTATCTCTCTGTCATCTATCCATGTATCTCCTTTATCATTTTATCTTTATTGTATGGGTAGCTAATTTTTCTCACACCTTTTCTTTTTTATTTCAGTGCCTTTATTAAATCTATTATTTTTAAGCTGTTTGTAACATCATCTCTCACATAGGGGAACAAAATTTGCCACCCTAAAATGTGTCTCACAGCATATTATTTTAAGCTGGTTATTTTCTAAGAAACAGCAGGACATGGGGAAAACTCTGAAAACCAAGCAGGAATTTCCTTCCCTTTTGTAAGAAACATTTACACTTTTAAGGGAAATCTCCATTTGTGAGGGCGTCTTCACCTCTGTACCAGGAAGAGGAGGGTGACCAAACCTCTAGAAACTCTTAACGGTGGAGAAGGCACTGACTGAAATCTGCACCACAATCTTACCCTTGTTTACTGTGCTTTTCCTGTAACCGCCCGTAATTGATTCATCCCACCCTAAACATCCTCTTCTGTCTTTAGCTGAGGATGGTATTAAAGGTGAGGGCTTTGGCCATTTTGGTCAGTTTTCCTGGGTCTCTCCCTGTATACGTATTAGTAAACTTTTGTGAAATAAAATTCATATTTTATGGCAAGACAAGAAAAATTTAAACATAAAAAATTTCCTCTGCCCTTTGGCCTCCTCTCTGCCCTCACCGTGCTTTGTGGATACGCATTATACGTCAAGCAAACCTCCCCATTGGCAGGAACACCTGCCCAACCGTAAAGAGCAACGTTCTCCCAGTGCCAACAAGGCAACTCCTTAAAGATAACATTCCGTCTTGATCTTCTAAGGGGTCACATGCCCCATCACGATGCCGCTTAGATCTGGACTATGTGAACTGTCAGTAACACATCTTTTGATGTATAGCCCTCTGTCTCAAGAAACGTATGTAACTATGCCTTGACTTCTAACGGGCAGAACGATTCTCAGTTTTCTGAGATGCTCTTCATGGGTTATCATCCTCAAATTTGGAGCAAATAAAATTTTCCATCTCTTCCTTAGATTGACTAATTAACTTTTCATTGACAGTTTGATTTTCTCCTGTTAATTTGACTCATGTCAATTTAATTGTTAGACCAGCGGGAAGAACCTAGAAGGGGCAGGAAAATTTCCCTCTCCCCGACACTCACATGTATTGATATTCTATATTTACACAAATTTCCTTCCACATCATTCATTTTTCTCCATTGAACTGCATGTCCGATGTCTTTCTTCAGAATGTTGCTCTTGGCACTTTCCGTGTGCATTTCAGATAAGACCATCACGTACCCTGTGTTACCTTGCCAGGGCGCGGGCTAGAATTGCATGGGTTTACACATTATTCTGAGCAGAATGCCATCCTGTAATTTTGAGTCCTTCCATCTTTGAATAGGTCTATCTCTCCACTTATTTGTGTCTTCTTTTATGTTTTTCAATAAAGCTTAATACTTTTCTTTGTAACTGCCTTGCCTGATTTTTGTTAGATTTTCCCTGAGATGCATTTCAGTTTTTGTGGCTATTGTAAATGTTGCCTTTTTAAAAACTTCATGTTCTATTTGGTTATTGCTGGTGTAAAGACTGTTACTGACCTGGTGTACTAATTTTGTAACCAACAACATTGCAAAAATTTCTTTTTAGTTCTAATCATTTGTCCATTTCCAATATCATCTGTGGCTAATAATGTTGTCTTCCATCTGGTTCTACAAGGGCCAGGTCATTAACCACTGCAGTTGTTAACCTACTGTTACGGAACACAAGTCCACGTGCCCGACGCACAGTGAGGCCAAACAACCAAAACGTCGGAGTTTGGAGCAGAGAAAGGTTTATTGCGGGGCCACGCGAGGAGACGGGTGGCTCAAACTCCCTGATGGGAGTATTTCCCAGCCAAAAACTCCACATATACTGACTGCTCCCCTACCTCTTTGCAGCAGTTCCTCAGAGCTACCTGAGAGACTGTCTCCTAGGCTATTGTGATCAGTAATGCCCCTGAATAAAACCGAAACTCACAGCTCTCACGCTGTGCCTTTAAAAATTTCAGTTGACGTAAATGATGTCCTTGGCTTCCAAACACTCTGCAAGTGATCCAGGTGTTCTTGCTAAGACCTCTGCTGGGGCCCAAGGTAGGTAGAAAAATGCACCTCAGGGGCATTTTAGTTAGTTTGAATTAAAGTTACTTAGGAAATGGCCAACACACGAGAGACACTCTGACATTCCTCTCTGTGCCCTGAAAGCAGGAAATGTCTCCCACGTGAAGGTGCCCTCCCTGCATCTGGACGTAGAAGGACACCCTTACCTCCAGAGACAGGGAATTCAGGGCGAGAAACCTGTCTAAACAAACCTTTACTTCTTTACTACTCAAACCCAAATTTTGCTTACATTCCTTTTTATTTATTTATTTATTTAGTTGTGTTGAGTCTTAGTTGTGGCACACAAACTCTTAGTTGTGGCCTGTGGGATCTAGTTCCCTAACCAGGGATCGAACCCGGGCCCCCTGCTTTGGGAGCACGGAGTCTTAACCACTGTGCCACCAGAGAAGTCCCATAAACTCCTTCCTAGTCAAGCACCCAAACCTAAATTTCTTTGTCCTGTCACTTACTCTCAAATTTATTGCTTCTTTGTCTAAAAAGTCTAAAAGCTGCCTGCTTTGGCCACTTCTTAAGTCCTTTCTAAGAGACCTCTGTGCTCATGAATTAAGTTTCTGTCTTTGTCTCCTGTTAATCTGCCCTGTGTCAATGTTATTAGTCCAGCCACAAAAACTCAAGGTGGGTACAAGGGGAAAGTTTTCCCTCCCGGACATCTCCAACACAAAGTTGAGTAGAGGTGGAATGACAGGCCTCCTCTTCTTTTCTCTGAGCTAAGTCATTAAATATGAGGTTTGCCTGGAATTCTGGTAGATAACTTTCTTAACATTAAGGAAGTTTCTTCTCTTTTTAGTTTGCTAAGAGTTTTTTTGGGGGGATGGATTTGCTTTTTTGTGTGTGTGTGTTTTTTTTTTTTCCAATATAAATAAGCATTGAATTCTATCTATGTATTTTTCCATCGATTATCATGATCATTTGTTTTGTCAACCAAAGAGGAAAAAAAGCCACAGAAGCTTGCAACTAAGAAAAGAGTTTATCTGGGGTCTTAAGAATTATAATTCAGGAGGCACAGATTCAGGTAAAACCAAAAGCGTGTTCCAGGGAACAGAAGAGGCAGAGGCTTATACAGCAAAAGCCATGAGGCTGTGCTCTGACACAAGAAAGAAGCTATTCGTCCTTAAGTGACGGCTGTCATTAGGGTGAGGGTCAGATTAGCATCTGGAGTTTCCGGCAGATGCCTTCATTGGGAGCTTAACTGGTCAAAAGGTCAGATTCCATTCAGGTTGGGACCGTATAAGCTCCCGCAGTGGCCCCCAGCTCCATTTCAGAGCTCTCTTAGCAATACTGACTCCATTTTGATTTTCCTTCCACAGTTTTTTCCTGGATTAATCTGTTACTGTGGTAAATTATACTAATCCAGTGTTCAATTTTAAGTCAAGCTAATACTACGTCTAATTTGAAAGTCAATTGTACTATTGTTTTATCTGTCTATTCATATTTCCACCCCTGTAAGCAACCATTTTCTTTGATAATATGCCTCCATATGTATGGAAAAAATGATTACTGTGCTGGTTATTTCCATTTTAGACGATTACTGATTTCTTTTTTTAAAAATTTTTATTGGAGTATAGTTGATTTACAATGTTGTGTTAGTTTCAGGTGTATGACAAAGTGAATCAGTTATACATATATTCACTCTTTTTTTTTAAGATTCTTTCCCTATATAGGTTATTACAGAGTATTGAGTAGAATTCCCTGTGCTATACAGTTGGTTCTTATTAGTTATCTAGTTTATACATAGTAGTGTGTATATGTCAATCCCAATCTCCCAATTTATCCCTTCCCCCGCTGATTTCTTACTATTGAACATTGGGACTAGTTTTTTATACCCTCCACCTGACACACAACCTTCTCTCCCCAGTAGAGTTTCTGGATTTTTAGGGGTCAAATCAGTATTCTCCTTTATTAAGATCATAAACATTGTCCACAGGTGAGGTAAATGGGGTTCTGCGACTACATTCTCTTTCTTGTTTTTGTTGAAATTAACAGCTAACTGATGTTTTCCATGAACCTGTGGCCATGTCATTCCCAACTTTTAATTTTTTTCTTTTTAATAAATGTATTTAATTAATTAATTTTTATTTTTGGCTGCGTTGGGTCTTTGTTGCTGCGCGTGGGCTTTCTCTGGTTGCGGCAAATGGGGGCTACTCTTCGTTGTGGTATGCGGGCTTCTCACTGCAGTGGCTTCTCTTGTTGCAGAGCACAGGCTCTAGGCGCCCGGGTTTCAGTAGTTGTGGCACGCGGGCTCAGTAGTTGTGGCTCGCGGGCTCTAGAGCGCAGTCTCAGTAGTTGCGGCGCACGGGCTTAGTTGCTCTGTGGCATGTGGGATCTTCCCAAACCAGGGCTCGAACCCGTGTCCCCTGCATTGGCAGGTGGATTCTTAACCACTGTGCCATCAGGGAAGCCCCACTCCCAACTTCTGACAGAAGTGAAAACATTCTCTCCATGTGTTCAAATGTTCCAAGTAATCCAGGATTTCTTTTCATACGGACCTCCTTCTTGAGCTCTCATCCCTCCTGACATGGGCTCTGGGTCGGGGGGGGGGGGTCTCTGCACAGTTAATATCCAGGGACCTCCCTCTGCTCTGCTCAGGTCCCTGCATGCAGCTCTACACTGTGTCCCAAGATCTTGGTGTGTGGCAAGTGGGGATGAAATCCCACTGAGCACACTAGCCAGTCACAGATGTTTACAGCAACTTTATTCATAGTTGTCAAAACTTGGAAGAACCCAAGAAGTCCTTCAGTAGGTGAATGGATAAACTGTGGTCCATCCAAACAGTGGAATATTATTCAGCACTAAAAGGAAATGAGCTATCAGGCCACAAAGAGACATGGAGGAAACTTACATGCATGTGACTGAGTGAAAAAGGCCAACCTGGGAAAGTTACAGACTGTATGATTCCAGCCATGGAGACAATAAAAAGAGCAGGGGCTCCAGGGAGGGTGTGGAGCACGAGGGATTCTTAGGGCAGTGAAATTATTTTATATGATGATATACCAGTAGATATATGTCATTATACATTTCTCAGAACCAGTAGATATATAAGACAAAGAGTGAACACTAATGTCAACTATGGACTTTAGCTAATAATAATGTATCAATATTGGCTCATCAATTGTAACAAGTGTACCACACTAACGCACAATGTTAATAATAGAGCAAATTGTGTGTGTGTGCGCAGAGAGGAGACTGTAACATGAGAACTCTCTGTACTTTCCACTGAATTTTTCCATACAACAAAAACTATTCTAAAAGATAGTCTGTTAGTTTAATATAAAGACAATGGTGAAGATAAAATGGAACACTAAAAAGTATTAAATTAACCCAAAGAAGACAAGAAAGGAGACACAGAAGAATGATAACAATGACCAAAAATGAAACAAAGAGAAAAATGGCAGCTCTAAATCCAATTGTATCAATAATTACATTAAATGTAAATGGACTAAATATTTCAATTACAAGGCAGAGATTGTCAGACTGGATAAAAAATCAGGATGCAAATTTTGAGCTTACAAGAGCCACTTTAAACAGTCACAGTAGGCTGAAATTAAAAGGATGGAAAAAGATATATGCAAACAGTAATCATAAGAAAGTTGGAGTGGCAGTATTAATATCAGACAAAATAGAATTTAAGACAAGGAGTATTACTGGAGATAAATAGGGATATTTCATGATGATACAAAGTAGATATATAAGGAAAATATACCAAACAGTGTATATGTGTCTAATAACAGTTTTAAAATATATGAAGAAAATCTAACAGATCTAAGAAACACATAAATCCATAATCATAGGTGTGTTTTTCTTCATTGTTTGAAGTATTTACAATTAAAAAATGACAAAAAATACTATTTTTCCTTAAAAAGGTGGGGTGGGGCAGGCCCTAGGAAGGTAAAGGAGGAGGGGGAAGAGGGCAGCAAAAAGAGAAATAAGAAGGTTCAAGGTCAAGAAAACAGTGCAGGAAAGCACAGCTCCATAAACCGTACCACACACGACTGGGCACTGCCTTGTGTGCAGAAGGAGCTGGTGCAGGCTGCAGACTAGGGCATCTGCTGAGGTGAGGGCAGGGCGGCACAGGCCAGGACCAGGAGCTTGGGTTTTGTTCTAAATGAATGAGATGAGCCCTAGAAGGGTTTTGACCAGGGCACTGTTGCCTGGTTTTTACTTTCAAAGATGACCGTGGCCTGCTCTATTCAGAACCCAGGTGAGAGACGCCTGTGACTGAGGCCAGGTGACAGGGTGCATTGATGGGTGGCATATGCCACTGAGGGGTGTGATGGGCACCTGGGGTGGGGGAATGCTGCCATTTCCGACACAGGGCCAGGAGGCGAGGTCTGGAGACTTCTCCTCTCACACCAGGTCGGGGGTGACCCTGAGCGTTCTCACACACTGCCTGCATCCCCAGGTTGCTCATCCTCTGCATTCCTGCTGTGTGGCTGCTCTGCCCTCCGCTGGCCACTAAGCCCAGAGGGCCACTGACCCTGGACCAGCTCTCTTGCACTTAACTCTTCATCCCACGTCCTTCACCACAGCAGAGCCTCATAGTGTCTGCTCAGACTGTCCACACATTCACTAGCTTTGTGGCCCCAAACAGAATTTTCGGCCTCTACACCTGTTTTTCATCTGTGGTTAGTTCTGGTAATAATAGTCCAGGATGGTGGGAGGGTCACAGGCAAAGGGCCTTGCAGACAGGGCATTGCCTGCTTTCCTCAGCGGCTCCCCCTGGGGCACGTGCCCCTCCAGTACTCTGGTCAGTTCCCCTTTGTCCTGGCTTTGTGGCACTCTTGCAGCAGCAGCTGGCCAGCCCGCTCCATTCCCTCCCTGTTTGCCCATCTCCCTCAGCTCCTTCCTGCCGCGGGGCTGTGCTGACCTAGGTGTAGCTCGTCCTCGCTTTGTTCAGGGCTCTGCTCAAAGTTGCTTCTTCAGAATAGCTGATTGTGAACACCCTCTCTAAAAACAGCATTTTGGCCACTCTTTACACACTTCCCCTCTTTATTATTTTCTTCTCAGCAGGGGACAATGGATCTGAGTTTTATCTGCCTTCTTCCATTAGAATGTCAGCTCCATGAGGGCAGGGTTTTGCCTGTTTTGTTCACTAAGGTTCCCCAGAGCTCAGGATGTGCTGGCACCCAGGAAGCAAATACTTGTTCAGGGGCTGAAATCAGGCTCTAATTCCTAGTACCTCAGCAAGAACGATCAGAGGTTCATTCTTTCGAATAAACTCTACAGGCTGCCTGTGATGGGCACCAAGCACATTAAGAACAACAGTGGGTCAAACCGCTATGCCTGTGGTCACGGTGCACCTCCCTAACGTAGCTCAGCACAGGGGCACCAGGTCCCTTAGGACATGCTGGCAGAAGCGGACCGATCCCCCACGGAAAAGATCCATTCAGGGAGCAAGACAGATCAATGGATTTTAATGAAGCAGAGCATGAAAGTTCAGTGATATGGTTGCAGATTCCACAATGCAACTGATCTGTTCTTTTTTAAAATAACTTTTATTTTGAAAAGTTTGAATCTCACAAGTTATAAAAATATTACTGAGAGGCCCACGTACAATTCACCCAGCTTTCCCCAACAACAGTACCTAACATGGCCACAGTCCTTGTCAAACCTGGCAGCGGACATGGGTGCCAGTCTGTTCACTCAGGTGAGACCTGAGTAGGTCTTCACCTGTTTTACACACGCTCATCTCTTCTTTCTCCAACTAACCTTTAAGAAACTACCACAGGTCCAATTTTAGTGCAGTATCAAGAAAGAACATCCATGATGATCAGAAAAGGATATTAAAGTACTCTTCCCTTTTCCAATGACGTATCTGTGCGACTGCTGCAACCACACACACACACCACAACAGACAGATGCAGAATGCAACCACCTTCAATTAAGTCAGACATTAGATTTTCAAAAATGTAAAGCCATGCCACTCTCCTCACTCAATATTTTTGTTTTGGAAAAAATATTTTTCTTTAAAATGTTATATTAACACACAATGGGTTTATAACCTTATTTTCAAATGAATACATATTTTTGAATGCCTTAGTTTTAATTTTAAATGCCATAAATGCTGACAGACGTAGCCCACATAAACCCAAGCAGCTGGGGACCCCGGTAGTTCCTGAGCTCTGCGAGGGGACCCCAGCAGCAGATGAGCCCTGTCCCACAGAGCCCCCAGGCCCTCCGAGGCTCCTGTGCACTGTGACAAACCTGGAAACTTTTTATTCTTCAGTTTAAACAGATATATTTGGGTAACTTATCCAGAGGAAATTAAAAGTTCAGAAGTTTCTGGAGTGATTGTCAACAGGGGAATACAATTCGTATCCAAACTAAGTATTTCAAAATGACCTTTTTAAACCACTTACTATTTAACCTAAATTCAAGTACGGTAGTCAAAGAAATGGAAACTATTATCAACATTATAGAATTCACACCTTGTTTTTTTAAGAATGATCTTGCATTTAAACAGATTTCTTTCATTATACAAATCCATGAAGTAAACAGTAAAGTTTAAAAAATATATTCTTTTTAATAACTTAGTCTAAGACTTTGTGTTGGTTTGGTCCATGGCTGTGAAGAATACACAGACAGCAGCTGTGATGAGTAGATGCATTCCCTCATAGAGAAGTTTTGGAGAAAACACACTCCATATAAATAAATGATAACGCAGGGATGTCACAAAAATGATATATGCAGAAACCGGAATAGAACAAATCAGTGCGTAGCAGAAGCAGGCATGACTCAGCGCCGAACCGCTGTTAATAAAAAGGGAAACGTGCGTTAGTACACGCCACTTCTGGCTCACGTGAGGCGTGAACACACACACATAATCGATATTTGTACTTTGACTACAGTAATTCCTGTTCCTGGGACTTAGTCTGGTGGGCACTGTGGCGCCCGAGGAGAGGACAGCTGCAGACGGGCACCTCCAGTCACTTAGGGCCACCAGAATCTGCAAAATAGTTTTGAAAAATGCACCCCCAAATTCTACAGTTATTTATTTTAAAATTATACACGTTATAACATATAAACAATGAAAAGAAAATCACGCAAGGATGAGATACGTGTGGTGTCCGGGGGTGTCTGGTCTGGTCTGGGGATGTTGGCTCACTCCTGAAATAAGAACAGTCCCCCTCAAGGCACATGCACGCACTGCCTTTGTTTCCAAGCCATCCCCACACATTACATAAATCTAGCCTGTTCTTCAAGGCACCTTCCGGGGACTGTGACCATTTCGGGATGACAAATTCCACCACCCAGGCACCTTTTACTCCTCGTCAACCCACAGATCCTCGGGGGCCAGGCTTTCCAGATTCTGGTCCTGGCGCCTCTCCTCACACCCCGCACGGAGTCTCCGCGACATGCATCGCTGCTGCTAACCCCTCCTGGCGCAGGGGCTCCGCCACGCGTGCAGGTGTCCTTGCCTGGCCCTAGCTGGCTCCCCACTGGGGCTTCAGTGCCCGTCCTTCCTGCTGGGCTCTCTAGCTGCCCGTCACCCTCAGCAGGCAGCACGCTCTGCTTCCTTCTTGACGCATCACGCAGCCTCGACGCCCACCTGCAGGCCCTCTTCTGGGATGCCGTCCTGACCCCTCACAGCAGTGCTGTGACTGGCTCATTTCGCCGCTGCCCCACCAGACCACGCGCTCCTGGAGTGACTCCTCACGCCCACGCCTTGGGTCCCACTTGGGATCCAGTCCATCCCGCAGGGGATCCCTGGAGAGCTGGGCCCCGAAGCATTGCCTCCTCCCTCCCCAGGGCCTTTCCCCCAACACCCAGCAAAGGGCACCCTAGGGAAAGGCCTAGCGGATGACGGGCCTCAGCGCGGGCTCTGCTGCCCTCTCCTGGGGCATCAGGGCGTCTGTGCTCAGCTGGGAGCCTGCTGACCCCACTCCCCTCTTGACCAGACAGTGAGGGAGGGGAGCTCAGGACACTCACTTCCTTGTGTTTCGATTTCACACACTCGGAAGACACTGACTGAGGTCCCTTCCAGAGCGACAGCCAGTGGGGTGACAGTTCCCGTAACCTCAACAAATGACAATTTGCGACCTAGGGGACGAACGAAGGACCTGCAGCTTGGACCGCTCGGCTGTCCCTGCTGCTGAGCTCCAGACCGGAGGCCAGCTCCCAAAGCAGAGGGGCACGGGCCACCCAGTGCCCAAATTTTAAGCCATTAGAAATATGTTTTCTTTTTCTACCACTTTAATCTGGTTATAGTTTTCTTATTTTACTAGAAAAAGTAGAAACAATGAGTGAAACTTGAGTGAAAATGAAGAAAAACCTTTTCTAAAATAAAGGAGAAACATTCCTTAATTAGGGAAAACGTCATACAACACTCTCCAACTGATTAAAATGCTTCAACTCACTTTAAAGAAATGCTTTCATCTGTCTTTTTTCTCCCCAGTACAAGTGCAATAGATGAGAAGCGCCAGGAAAATCAAGCTGTGAATTTAGCCCCAGGAAGCTGCTCTTCACAGAAGCCCAGGCTCTCACCGTCTGGCCCTCACCCGCCTGGGTCCCCCTGCTCAGCAGACCTGGGGTCTGCAGACGCGGTACACGCAGAGAGCCGTGCTTCAGGGCAGGCAGCCCTCTGGGGCAGCAGTGAGCGCACCTCACCGGCTCACGGCCCCTTGGTCCCCGACATGCAAAGACACCTGTCGGTCAGTTTGGGCCACTCGACCCCACCAAACCCACCCCCTGGGGCATCTAGGAATCCGCTAATGAAAGAACCCCCAGCTCGGTGGCGATCCTGCGCTGACGTGGGCTCACGTCCAGCACGAAAGCCTGGAAGGGCGTCCTGGGCTCCCCCACAGCGACCCCACGTCTGTCCGCTCCCGCCAGAGGCGCTCGGCTCGCAGGAGACCAGATAGGCAGCGGCTGATCAGAGGGGAGTCTGCCCACAGACACCCCAGAGGCCACACGCAGGCACTCCTCGTCCTCAGGAAGCCTGCGGCTGGGGAAAGAGAGCCTCTCGCTGGGGAAGCCAAGGCTCAGCCATGGCACTTTGGAGAGCAGGTGGAGCCCACCGGGAGCCGCGGCCTCAGAGCAGAAGCCCGCCCTCCTCAGGGGGAGCCGTCCCTTGCTTTCTTGCTCCAAAATCTGACGCTCACCTTCGCCCCGTCCACCGATGTGGACGTGAGCTTGGTGCAGAGGCAGAGGGTCCCGGAGGCCTGTGTCTCAGGAGCTGGTCTGGGGGTGACACGTGGGACTGAGAAGAACCCGTGAAGGGGGCCGAGGAAGCGGGGGCGGGTTCAGTGTGGGGTCAGAGGTCACCACAGTGAGGCCTGTGCTGTTAACTCGGGCGGGGAGGTGCGGGCCCCGAGGGGGGCGGGGGCAGAAAGCTCGCCCTCCCCTCAGCTGCAAAGTGTCCTCCTGGGGCCTCCCTGACCCGCCTGACCCCCCGGGGTGCGGAGGGGAGCGTGTTAGGAGTTCAGAGGCACTAAGGGAGCCTCACACCCCGCGGCACCTCACATGGGCCTACAACCCACGGCGGCGACACCATCGCCCGTTTTACAGACCGGGGAGCCAGGGCCCGTGTGGGAAGCGCAGAATCAGGCAGCCACACACCACCTGGGCTGCACTCTGCCAGGTGGGCCCAGGCACCGAGGTCACTGTGTGGGTAGAAGCTGGAGGCCCCTTCCTCACGAAGCCCCCTTTCTGAGGGGAGCGGGTATAAACAAGGAAGGAAGCACTGCATGCGAGGGGAGGGGAATGCTGTGGAGTAAACAGGCAGGGGAGGGGTGGACGCATGGATGTGCTGGGCAGGACAGAGCAGTGGGCTGCCCCGTCAGTCCGCTGGGAAAGGAGCCTTTGGGGCTGGTGACCGTTGGACTTCATGGGGGCAGGACAGGGCAACACGGAGTCGCACCCTCATGGCCAGCCCCTCAGGACTGTCCAGGCTCCTGTCTCCCTCCAGCAGGGATCCTGGAAGTGAGAAGCAGCATCTCCTGTTCTCTTGTTCCAAAGGGAACCCCCCCTCCCCCCCGCCATCCCCCCCGCCCCGTGCTCCGGCCAGGCCGCCGGCAGGCAGAGAAAACGAAGAGAGACCTTCCTTCTTGTCCCCCTGGAGACACCTTGGTATGAGCTGGAGAAAGCCAGCAGGGGTGTCTGAGCCGCCCCCACAGAGACCAGCCCTGCCACGCACCGTGGACTGTTCAAGGTCAAGGAAACGGATGAAAATCGAGACCTTTGAGCCCTTGGGGTTCAGGCACCCCGTCTCTGGAACATGAGTTGATCTGCCATCAGATTAAAGACGAAGGAGCCTCACCTGCTGGCTTCTGAGGTCAGGAAGTTTACCAGGTGGCTGGCCCACAGCACAGGCCCCGTGTATGTCGCAAACGTTGTCAGGAGCATGGCTGGGATCTCCACATAGGCGTCCAGGCCCACGAAGCCTGCTGAGATGTCCACGGTGGCGATGTTGTTGGAGTTTCCCTGGACACGGGGAGAAACAGGCTGAGCCGGCTGGTCTCATACCATGGCCACTAGCAACTGTGAGAGCCGGTCACGGTGACCTGGACACACAGGCGCCCCAGCTGCCCGTTCACTCCTGGTTCCGGGGCTGACCTTAGATGCTGTCCCTCCACCCGCCCGCCTCACACCCAGGCAGGAGGAGCAAGTGGAATGTCTTTTACCTTCGAGAGACTATACAAATGTAAGTCTGATGATGAACTATGGAAAATTCCAAACTTCCCCAGATCTATTTACTTCAGACAGACACACCGACCTCCCTCCTCAGGGACCCAGTCTGGGGGCTGCACGTGGCACGGGGGAGCTGAGGGCGGTGTTGCCACACGGCTCGCTCGAGGGTGGACGCCACTGTTAGGTGGCGGAGGGAGGGCGGGCTGGCTGCCTGGCGTACGGCTCAGGTGTCAGATGCAAGATCTGGGCCAGTAACAGGACAGCTTGCCCCACGCAGGGAGGGTGGGGTTTTGAACCCCAGGGAAGGGTCTCACGAGGTTCAGTCCCTCTCCACTCTCAGTCTTTATTGACGCTGGGGGCCTTTTCTGAGACACTCATGATGTTTACGGGTCTGACGGCACAAATGCCTGTCCCAGCCCAGCGAAGGCCCCTCCCGGGAGCTCCTGACCCGACGGCCTGGGACACAAGTCCGGCTGGGTGAAGCCCACCGCCTTCTCCCTCAGCCGTGTGGCACTCCAGGCAGTCACTGGGTCGTGGTGCAGACCCCAAACATCTCAGAGCCGCGCTCTTCCCTCGACAATAACCTCCCTCGTGCAGCTTCCCCCCTTGACCCCCTGCTCTGCCCACGCCCGCCTGGGCTTTCCCCCAACTGCACGACTCCCTCCCTGGAGAAGGAGGAGACCCTAGAGCTGCTGAGAGGAGCAGGGGAGGGAGAACAAGAGTCCCAAACGCCACGCTGAGGGGAGGTGGGCCGAAGATGGAAAAGCGGGTCCCACACCAGGCAGGTCGCTGGAGGTCCCGCTGAAGCCGATTCAGCCGTCAGAGAGGGTCGACCTAAGGCGCGGCCTGCATGCTCTGGGGCTTTCCTTGCGTTAACTCTCTAGATCCTCAACAGTCCTGACACCGTGCAGGTGAGGAACCGAGGCAGGGAGAGACCCAGGGGGCCGCGGAGAGCTGTGGATGCCAGCTGGGCACCACGCTCCTGACCCCATACCACGAGGAGCTGGTGAGCTGAAGGCCGGAAGAAGGAGCGGAGAGCCTGTGATTCTCCTGCCAGGAAACCCGACAGTGAGAAAAGGGAGACGCCCGAGGGAAGGGCTGTGGGAGGGGAGATGAGCACGGCCCCAGGGGCGCTCTGCTCCCAAGGCCGCACAACTGCTGCTCGTCTGGCCTGCTGTGGGGCCCGCCGTGCAAGGGCCGACCTGCGCTGCCCCCGAGGACCTCTAGCACGTCTGACGGCGCTGCTGCAGGGACGCCCGTGGCCGCTGGACTCATGCACTCTGGCTGCCCACGGGCAGCGCCTGAGACGTGCCAGCAACACACGCCGTCACGGAAGCTTCGTGCTCACCCCCGAGGGACGAGGCCACATGCCCCCCAGAGGAGCACACCGAACGCCAGAGTCTGCCTCCCCGCTCGGGCGCCACCTGTGCTCAGTCTTCCTGACACTGAGGCCTCAGCGCGGAGCCAGGCTGCCTGAGCAGTAGCCGCCTTCTCCGTCTGGGTTCAGAGGGAGACTGTAGGCACCTGCCTGATCAGGCCAGCAGGGTCTGCTGTGCCCCCAGGACACACCTGCAGCTTGCAGACTGTGTGGGCGCTGCCGGGAGGCGTCCCACGCAGAGCTGTGGGGCTGTGCGCCCCCGGGCAGGGGTGTCCTGTGTTCTTCAGACAGGCCCACGGTTCAGCTGGGCCCTGGGGAGCCTGGAGAAGGCAGAGGGACGAGGCGATCTTCCGATGTGACAGCGTTCCCATTCCCCACCAAGCCACTTGTGCTCAGAGACAGAGTGACCATCATTAACTGACCTCCACACGGGAGGCAACCCCCAGGAACAGGCCTGCAAGTGACGTCCAGATGAAGAGAGGAAACAGACTGACATGGGCCATCTGGACATTTCTTGAAATGTGCAGTGAAACCTACAGTCCTTCCGAGGCCACACACGAGCTATGCCAACCGGCCGGCAGGACAGCTCTGACGCAGGCGCGCCCGGAAGAGGCACTCGGCCGCTCTCCTCTCTCGGGGCCCACGTTCACGCTGGTCCCTTCGCTGTCTTCCCACTCCCGGCTGGTACTCCGCAATTCTGGAAATGCAAGCTCTGCATTTCCCCACATCCATGACGCCTGTGACCTTCTGAGAGGTACGAACAGCTGTGTCCTCGGTGGTAACACAGCATGAGGCACACACAGGAACAGAATCCGCGGGCCAGCGCTCGGCCGTCAGAGAGGGCGCCTTCCCGTGACGGGCGGCTCAGACGCCAGGGAGGTGCGGCCCACGCCCTGGGTCCGCAAGGACCCCGGCTGTGGTGTCGCTGCGGGGTCCTGGTGACAACGGTAGGCACTGAAAGTGGGGGTCCTTCGAGCGAGGCTACAGCTGGAGTGAAAGGGAGATGGAAGCAAAGTGGGGCTGGAGGATTGGGGAGGCACAGACAGGGGGAGGGTCAGGTCACATCCCTCCAGGACTTACAGATTTCTAGTACTTTACCCCTGCCCACTTCTGGGCTTCAGGGAACAAAAGGAAAAGCCATGCAACTGTGGTGACGCTGGATGCAGCCAGAAACCAGGAGACGAGGAAGAGGCCCCAGGCCAAGCTGCCGGGACACGGGGCACCAGGCAAGCTCCAGGGTCTGGACAGAGGAGGGAGGAAATGCAGATCCTCACTGTACAGACGGGAAAACACACTCAGACGTTCAGTCAGTTTGCAAAGTTCCTTGGCCGGACAGCGCGGAGCGAGATGGGGACTTCAGCGATTGCGCTCCACCCTCAGGGGAGATGTGTGCGGTACAGGTCGAGGGCGGGGCCACCTGACCCAGGGCAGCGATGTGGGAAGGCTGGGGTGGAACTCGGTCCCTCCAAGGCCGGGAGCTGGATGCTCTGTTCACCTGTCCAGGTGCTTCCCAAGTACACAGCTGCATACTGAGGTCTACCCTGGAGGCGGCTGGACTTGCCTTTATGGGCCCTTCAACACGGGAGAGGACGTGACAAGCACGGGGCCCAAGAGATTAATAACCAAGTGGGGAGCCCCAGAAATGCCTAGTGCTGACAGCCAGGGGAGCAGGTGAGAGCAGTCATCATCCACATCTGATAAAGCCACGGGAACATGATGCGCTGCCCTAACCGCCCGCTGAGAGCAGATCCAGCGCAGCTACTATACACCCCACCAAGGACGTCTGTCTTAACTAACTAAACGTACTTTATGCTATACGTGCAATTTAAGCGTGATTCACCACGCCATACTGACAGTTCTTTCACTAAACATACAGTGTAACTTCCTAGCTTATGGTAAAATTTTCTCAAAGAAAAACTAAAAGATAAACGACATAAAAAGTTAATAGTCTTCTACCCACGATAATGATGAAAACCTACCTGAAAATAGAAGAACGCCTGACCGAACCAGTAATGCATCACGGTGACCTCAGCTGCGTCGTGCCTCAGGGGCCGCCAGACGAACTGAGTCATGATGGTCTGGATGACGAGGCTCAGGGCTAAGACGGGAAGATTGTGAGGTCTGAGGAGCAGCGCCGCCAGCAGAACTAACCCGCTATATATTTCCCAGAGGCCCACGGTCTTGACTGTGAAGTCATCAGCAGTGATCTGAGATTTAAGCAAGCCTTTGGTGCCCGTGAACAGAATGCCAAGGACAAAGACATAAACAAAACGAGCTTCGGTGATGCCCCTAAAGAAAGCAAAAGAAGTCAGATTCATTAGCACCAGCTAGAAAAATTCAAGCACACGTTATCCCATGAAAACCACGTGTCTACTGAGCTGACAGTACAAGCTTCAGGACCCACCCGCCGGGGGAGCTCTGTGGAAGTGAGGGCGTCTGCCTCTGCACATCAGCCTCCCAGGACGCCCCGCCCAGAGGCCGGCAGGCCTGTCCGCTCTGTGCTCACTTCTCTGATGGAGCCGGCTTACAGGAAAACTTGCTCCTGTGGCCCAAGGATCACCTAGGTGTAGGACCAGAGCCATTACTTGTAGCCGAAAGAACTGTCCACCTACTTTGCATAGTTAGTTTGAAAAACCTTTGCAGTAGGATAAGGTCCAGCTCTGTCAGGAAATTCCGTAAGTTCATAAATGCTAAGACACACCGAGCATGTTCACAACCAAGCAGATTTAAGTACGTGCTTGCACGTGTGTACAGACACACACATACAGTGGTGCGGTCCAGACTGCGGGTCTGGAGGAAGGTGGCGCCAGGTTAGTCTGGGCACTGCCACAGACGAGCTCTGCTGTTGGGGCAAGTTAATTACAACTTCTGATGCTCAGCTTCTTATTCATAAAATGAAGAGAAACGGTACCTACACCTCACAAGGCTGTCCTGACAATTAAACAAGAGAACGCACGTAAAGCGTTTGGCACACGGTAAATGTTAAATACTACCGTGGATTAAGTACTTTAGCACAGTCATCATCTGTAAAGGATACAATTTATGGCACTATACATTCCTAAAACATATTTCAGATCGATTTCATAAATGAAACGTTTTATACAGTACTAGAAAAGGATACAATTTATGGCACTATACATTCCTAAAACATATTTATGATCGATTTCATAAATCAAACGTTTTATACAGTGCTAGAAAAGCGGATGGTTTAAAGTGACGCCAAGTAAATCGAATTTTAAATGAAATGTTCACCTAAGAATGTATCTGGGGGCTTCCCTGGTGGCGCAGTGGTTAAGAATCCGCCTGCTAATGCAGGGGACACGGGTCCAAGCAAGCCCTGGTCCGGGAGGATCCCACGTGCAGCAGAGTCACTAAGCCCATGTGCCGCAACTACTGAGCCTGTGCTCTGGAGACCGTGAGCCACAACTACTGAAGTCCGCGCGCCTAGAGCCCGTGCTCCACAACAAGAGAAGCCACTGCAATGAGAAGCCCACGCACTGCAACAAAGAGTGGCCCCTGCTCGCCTCAACTAGAGAAAGCTGCACACAGCAATGAAGACCCAATGCAGCCAAAATTAAATAAATAAAGTAAATAAATTAAAAAAAAAGAATGTGTCTGTGTTGAAAACTGAATGTTCCTATGTCAGATTTTCTTAGGAAAAGGTTTATACATTTTTTAAAAATAAACTTATTTATCTTATTTATTATTTATTTTTGGCTGCATTGGGTCTTTGTTGCTGCATGCGGGGCTCCCTCTAGTCGCAGTGATCGGGGGCTACTCTTTGTTGTCATGCATGGGCTTCTCACTGTGGTGGCTTCTCTTGTTGCAGAGCATGGGCTCTAGGCGTGCGGGCTTCAGTAGTTGTGGCACGTGGGCTCGGTAGTTGTGGCTCGCGGGCTCTAGAGCACAGGCTCGGTAGTTGTGGCGCACGGGCTCAGTTGCTCGGCGGCATGTGGGATCTTCCCGGACCGGGGATCAAACCCGTGTCCCCTGCACTGGCTGGATTCTCAACCACTGCGCCACCGGGGAAGCCCAGTTTCTGCGTTTTTAAAAAATGGTTTTTTTTTTTTAGGATGATCAGTTTAATTTAAAGAGTGGAGCACTATCTACTGGCAACATGGAGACACGAGAGGCTGATATGAGGCCCGCCATGGGGCTCACCCTGGTGGAGGAGCTGGGGTCAGATGCAACCACGCCAAGGTGTGTGCTAAGCTGAGTGCTGATGACGGACCCACAGGGTCAAAGAGGGGGAAATGAGCAAAGGTCCTAGGAGTCAGAGAAGTTTCAAAGAAGAAAGGGGCTGGGTTCTGTATCAAGGAGGACTGACTGTGAACAGGAGGGAGAGCGCCACCGGATGCCTTTAATGGATCCACCTCTTGCCCTCACCAGTCAGCTGTGCCTGCACATCCAGAACCACTGAAAATTGGTTTTCTGCTCCAGCCAGGTCTGGGCTTCAGAGTGGAGATGAAAGTCAAGAGTTAAATGTAGAGGATTCTAGAATACTGATGGACAGCAGCACCTGCGGGGATTGAAAGGAGAGAAGCAGCTTTCAGGCAGACCTAGAATTAGGGCAGCTTTAGAATTGGGGCAGATCTGGAACCAAGAGGGGTCTAGAATCAGGACAGATCGGGGTGGAGAATGGAAGCATTCTACAGGACGGATGTGAACCAAGCAGTGCAGGTTAATGAAAGGGTGCACTGGCCTATATTTTGGGCACCAACAAGGTACATGCTGTTCTATCCATGAAAGGTAAGGAAGTCATCGAAGTCTTGAAGTGAAATCAGGTGTATCCGAGAGGAAAGAGGAATTTATTCATGTGTTGCACTTTGAGATTTAAACAAACACCCCTGGATTGGACGCCCTCACATGTGACATCCAGCCTTGACATCTGCCCAGAGTCTCAGACTTGGAAGTGAACAGTCTTTAAGATGTCTCCCCACCACGCCCTCCCCACCTGACCTCCCTGCCTCAGGTGAAGGCCTGCCACTCTGCCGTCACCTCAGCCAGGCCCTTGGCATCACCTTGACGTCCCACACCAGTTGACAGGTCTTGTTTCCAGGTGTGGCCCTTGTGCCCCTCAGCCACCCAAACAACCGGGCCATAGCCCTCAGAATTCACCTTGACACCTTTTTAGAGAGGAAACACTTGCTTTTCTTTCTCTGATTAGGAAAGCAATGCCAAACATCTAGAGAAGAGTTAATACCTATCCTTCTCAAACTATTCAAAAAATTACAGAGGAAGGAATGCTTCCAAACTCATACTATGAGGCCAGCATCACCCTGATACCAAAACCAGACAAAGATATTGCACACAGAAAAATTATAGGCCAATATCACTGATGAACACAGGTGACAAATCCTCAACAAAATATTAGCAAACCGAATTCAGCAAAACGTTAAATGGATCACACACCATGATGAAGCAGGATTTATCCCAAGGATGCAAAGATGGTTCAATAGCCACAAATCAATCCGAGTGATTCACAACAGTAACACACTGAAGAATGAAGACCACATGGTCATCTCAATAGATGCAGAAAAAGCAGTTCACAAAATTCAACACCATTTACGATAAAAAGAAAAAACAACTCTCTAGAAAGTGGGTATAGAGGGAACATACCTCAACATCATAAAGGCCACACACGATAAGACCACAGCTAACATCATACTCACTGGTGAAAAGATCTAGATCAAGAACAAGACAAGGATGCCCACTCTCGCCACTTTTATTCAATATAGTATTGGAAGTCCCAGCCACAGCAATCAGATAAGAGAAAGAAATAAAAGACATCCAAATTGGAAAGGAAGAAATAAAACTGTCACTGTTTGCAGATGCCATGATACTACACATAGAAAATCCTAAAGACAATACCAAAAAACTACTAGAGCTCATCGATGAATTCAGTAAAGTTGCAGGGTACAAAATTAATAAACAGAAATCTGTTGCATTTCTATAACTAACAACAAACTATCATAAAGAGAAATTAAGAAAACAATCCCACTGACAACTGCATCAAAAGAATAAAATACCTAGAAATAAATCTAACTAAGAGGTAAAAGACCTGTATTTGGAAAACTATAAGACACTGATGAAAGAAACTGAAGACAACACAAACTGATGGAAAGATATCCCATGTTCTTGGATTGGAAGAATTAATACTGTTAAAATGACCATACTATGCAAAGCAATCTACAGATTCAATGTAATCCCTATCAAAATACCAATGGTGTTTTTCACAGAACTAGAACAAAGAATTCTAAAATTTGTAGGGAAACACAAAAGACCCCAAATAGCCAAAACAATCTTGAGAAAGAAGAACAAAGATGGAGGTATCACGTGCCCTAACTTTAAACCATATTACACAGCTACAGTAATCAAAACAGTATGGTAATGCACAAACACACACACACATAGATCAATGGAACAGAAGAGAGAGCCCAGATGAACCTACACTTATACAGGCAATTAATCTACAACAAAAGAGGCAACAATATACAATGGGGGAAAGACAGCCTCTTCAATAAATGGTGTTGGGAAAACTACACAGCTACGTTTAAAAGAATCAAACTGGACAACTCTCTTACATCATGCACAAAAATAAATTCAAAATGGATTAAAGACTTAAATGTAAGACCTGAAACCATAACTCCGAGGCTTACCCACTACTGTTGGCCAACTACCTTGTTTTTTACTCTGTGCAACTGTAAAGTAATGCTTCAGAGAGCATGCCCATATCCCAGTCTCTCGCCTCACCTCTGGTTGTATTTTTGAGATAAATTCTAGAAGAGGACACCCAAGTCAGAGGGTTGGACAAAGTCAAGGTTCTTAACACGTTTTACGAACAGCCCTCCAGAACAGGCTCTGCCCACCCCAGCCCACATCACCATTAAAAACAAAAAAGCTGCCACTTTGACATGCAAGAAGTGGTCCTGATGATTCAATCACCATGAGCCCCCGCTCCAGGAACTCACGTAAGTTACGGGAAAGTTTGGTTTTCTGGCATGCTTCACCCCCCAACTCCTAGGCAGCATCCACTCGTTATTATCCTCATTACTAGTTACTTCTTGATGGAGCAAAACTGAATCCTTTAAATTCTTTATTTTTAAAGAACCCCTTACTAAAAAAAAATAAATAAATCTTAGTGACCTTACTTCCAGGTTATTCGTCTCTCTCCTTTCAAAAAAAGAGGCTAACAGAATTGGTTCACTGAGGCATTGTCAGTAACCGTTGACAAAATCACAATTCACAAAGACCAAACTCCAATGTTCTCAAGATTGCATGGCATTTTTTAGTACATAAAACATTAGAACAGATCTAAAAACAAGTGCTTGTGTCTGCCAGTACACTTACTTTGAAATGTCTTTGTTGTTTTGCTGCCAGGGGAACAGCAGATTTCCAATGGCCACCCTGTAGCAATAGATGCCCAGCAGGCCAAACGCCATGGCCACTTTTGATGCCAGGGAGCACCTCTTCTGAACCAACACAAAAATCATGATGAGGGAAACTGCAGCCAGAACAGACAGTTCAGCCTTATGATCAGAGCTGAAATGAAATGTAAAATGCCAACAATTACTACCAAGGATAACTAGCGATATTATGGGTCTACACCAAGGGGCTTTCTCAGAACTGTAGGAAAAAGAACTCATTTTCCTGAAAAGCAAAAAAGAAAATTTTTTGTTTTTTAAATTCAAACAGAGGTTCTTAAAGTGGAACAAATAAAGGGCCGTTAACCCAATCTCTCATTGCTCATTCACAATTGGTAGCTACCATCAGCTCTGCACTGGCCAGGGCAGCGATATATTCAACACTGCCCGCTGGCTGCCCTGGTGCCCCCTTTCTGGGGCAGCCTCATTTTCCCCAACCACAGGTGAAGAGGTTGTGTGCAAACTGCACATTTACCAGCGTGCGCCCGCTCACGGGAGACGCACACATCCTGGCACTGTCCTCTTCCATTCACTCGTCAGTGCACACAGACTCACGCAGGAGCGTCTGCCCCCTCCCAGGCGGGGAGACCTGGTGCAGAGGCTGGGCACGTGGCTGTCACAGGCCCTCTCTCTGCCCGGCCCTTGCCCACCGCTCCCTGCCACCTCGGCGAGCTGAGCCCTGGGAAGGCAGGGCTCTTTCCCGTGCTAGTCACTGCAGCTCACACTCACAAAGCCCACGTGTTCACGAGCCGTTAACCCGAGGCATGTATACGCCACGCGGAAAGACGAACTTGGGAAGATGCAGAGGAAAGGAGGCCAGTGTCAGGGCACGGGTCCCGGGAATGGCAGACAGTGATGGGGGCCACGCTGGGGCCTCTGGTGTTGCTCTGTAAGCTGCATGTTCCATGCAGATCCTGGATTGTTAATTGTCACAAATGGAAAATGGAGCATAGAGATGGTGATTGGGCGTCTCTCAAGGGCTCTGCCCTGGAGGAGGAATCACCGAAACTGCAGCCTCTTTACAAACTGACAGGGAGAATCGTGCTGCAGGAGGGGAGCGCCCTTGATGGAAAGGAGTGGGGGTCCAGTGTGCTGGAGGAGGGTCTAGACCCAGGAGTGGGCACAGCTGCACCCTGGAGAGTGGGCCAGGGGTGGTGGCAGCATCCCTACACACCATGTTAGTGCATCTGTGGGTGGAAATCAGCAGATCTTCCCGCAGTGCTGCAGCTTCCCAGGAAAATAAGAAGTGAGGTCGTTGTGCTGCCCCAGCACGCTCTCATCCTCACGTGCTCTGGCTCTGCCTGGTGCTGCCTCAGCTCCCCTCTGCTTTCACACCCCAAGCGCAGACAGGCCAGCGCCCTCTCTTCAGGGTTGCTGTGAAAATGAAATGAGTGGGCACACAGCAGGAACCTGAAAAACGCTACCTGTGATTACTATGGTTGCCGAAGGTTTGCTAGTACTGTTAACACTTGGTAGAAATTTATCATGAGGATTATTTGGCCAGAGGAATAAACAAGCTTACGGCCTTTGATGTACAATTCCAGGTATCTTCCAAAAGGACTGTGCCAGTGTGTGGCCCCAGGACTCCCCGGTGCTCGCCGAGCCTGGGTTTTTGTCCCCTCCCTCATCACGTATAAAACCGCACATTCTTATCTAACTGAAGTTCCCGAATCACGAGCAGGAGTGAGCACTTCCTGTTCTCTCCTTTGCCACTTCCTCCTTTAGGAACGTGTCTACGACCTTCCTGAGCCCTGCTTCCTGCTGACAATTCTTACAGAAGCTCTTCCCAGCGATCCGACAGTGACCCTTGTCACTCTTGGAAACACTTTTTCATTTCACTGCTCCCATACTTTAGTTTTCTAAGCCTTCACTGACAGAGAGTAAAACTTATGATATAACCAAATGCTGGTCTTTTCTGTCCTCGTTTCTTCTCTGTACTCCAATCCTCTGTATCTGCTATACTTTCTACTCCATTTCCCAGCCACTCGTGAGAGGCCTCAGAGGAGGCTGAAGGCTCACCTACAGGCTCCAACCAATGCAGCTGCCCTTCCTGGGGGCGGGGAGAGAAGGGCGGAAGCAC
The DNA here is from genome assembly GCF_003676395.1 of Aethalodelphis obliquidens. Classification (NCBI taxonomy): domain Eukaryota; kingdom Metazoa; phylum Chordata; class Mammalia; order Artiodactyla; family Delphinidae; genus Aethalodelphis; species Aethalodelphis obliquidens. The sequence goes on from NW_020837950.1 coordinate 75,959,769, forward strand.
AGAAGGCAAAGCCACTCTCCCAAGGGCTCCTGGGCACAGGCCCTGCCAGCCCGTCACCCCAGCCTCGCACCAGCGGGGCAGGGCAGCGAGTGACAAACTACATCCTGCTGCAGTGATCATTTTAAAATTCACAGGTTCTCAAACATGAACACTTACAGGGATTCAGCGATAAAAAACCAAACTACCAAGCTAGCCTCAAATAAATTCACCTCTCAATGTCAAATCATGGGTTAGTTTTCTATTTCTTCAGATCTCAAATGCCATTTCTATCCTGAATATGAAAAACAGGCCTACGGAGGGTCTGGCCCGAGGCCACGGCTTTTGCCCTCACCTGGTGAGCCAGTGCCCCAGGTCAGGCCGGTGGGCCCACTGCACACCCGTCTGGTTCAGTGACCGAAGCAGCCGGCAGCAGGTCAGAATCAGCCACGGGCTCGCCAGCACCATCCACCTTTCAGGGCCTCTGAGCGCTCCCAGGGGAGAGGGGTGCCTGGACGCTCTGTCGAGCTCCCACACGTCAGGGCCAGGGCTCTTGCCCTGTGGGGCCGCTGCGACCCCGTCAAAGTCCTCTCCCGCGTGCGGGCAACTCTGAGGCGCACAGTCGTCTCCCAGAAAGCAGTTTCTGTAGATTTCGTGGCACAGAGCTAGACACAGCGTGTTGACGAGGAAGTACCACGTCTGGGGCTCCTCTTCGATGAAGCTGCTTGCGCCCAGACTCAACGTGTGGCCCACGGTCCCCAGCAAGATGAGAAGATCTAACTCCGACCACCTTGAGTTGCACTGAGGTGGATTCTGTAAAAAGGAAAATGTATTTTATATGGGAAAAATCTGAACAGCACATCATCTTCTTGCTGCCCGAGCTTACAGCTTTCGCTCACAGAACCTAACCTGCCGTGACAGACACCTGCTGCCCCTCACGCCCGGCACCCACTACTCCCCGTCCCCCCGAGCACCGCCAGGAGGATGTGGAAACAGCAGGGCGGTCCTCCCCGGACTGCAAGTCCTAAGCTGAGTGACAAGGAGACTGAAGCTGTCTGGACCCAAGCAGTCTCGGCAGTGCCGGAGCCTGCAGCGTTGCCCACCAGTCCCAGGCCGGACCCTCCTTGCAGCCTGTCCTTGCCCTCTGAGCCACTGCCTGCTACTGGAAACCAAAGAGCCCCAAGGGTGTATTCCACCGAACCAGACACCTAAGTTCTCCAAGAACTTTCCAGAAATCCAGAGAGTTTCCATTACAGCGGTTGGCATCACAGTACTAGCCCGTAAATACACTAATTTAAAGCATTTAAAGTAAAATGAGGACTCCATGGCCGTCATTCAGTACTACTCGATATTTGTTCTACTAACTGCGTGCAGCTAGTACATGCCAGAGCTTGATACTGTGAGCCTGCTCAGGCCCTGGAGAATCAGACTGCTCTAGGGAAGCCCATGCTCCAGCGGGGAGACGTATGTGTGGTAAACGACACCACACAGGTTGGGGGCGCGTCTGTGGCCCTGTGACGAGTCACTGCACTGGGTCCCTCGGGCTCTGGGCACTGTGGACCAACTGGGACTGCCCACCTCTCTCTCACCACCCTGCCACCACAAGCAGCTGATGAATGAAGGTGTCAGAGGCCAAAGGCTGCAAGAATTCTAAAGGAGAACATCAGTCTAGAAGAGGAAACTGCATTTTATGAGGCAGGATGAGGGCGGGGTCTGTCTCCTCTTGGCCCCCCGTCAGCCAGCTGCCTGTTCCTCTGTGCCAGCCGCTCTGGACAGTCCCCTGGTACAGCGCCAGGAACCCTGTCTTTCTAACTGAGAAGGAAGGCATGAGACCTCATAGCACAGGTCTGAGCGTGTCAAGTCGGGATGCCCAGGGACCCGGGAGACCAGCCACTGTGAGCACGTCCTGTCGGCTCCCATGAAGGGTGGGCCCTTTCCTCGGCTCCCATCAGCACCATGCCTGGTACGCACCAGGGGCTTAACCCGTGTCTCATCAGCTGGAGGAACAAGAACAGCCTATCTGGAAAGCCGGCCTTACCTTACCCAGACGCTTTCCGCCGGCAAACATCCCGGTGAGAGCAGACAGGACTGCGCAGAGCAGTGTGGAAATCAGCACCATCACTCCGCCTGCCGTCAGCCACGGGAGGCTGCACAGGTAGCACGTTCCACCTGCGGAGGTGCACACGGTGACGTGGAGCGCTACGAGGCCCAGGGGCAGCAGGTAACAGAGCAGAGAGAACGCGGGCGACGGCAGAGGGACGTCCAGCTCAGCCTTGCTGCTCAGTGCCCGGGGGCCGCTGAGCAGAAGCAGCGCGAGGACCTGCAACAAGAAGCAGCGGTGGCGTCCGCGACTCCACCACGCAGGGGGCTCTCCCTTCGCTTTTCTAGAAACTTTCTACGTCCTTTAAACTACCCAATCCCGGCCAAGCTAGGTGCCCAGTTTAACAGGGGAGCCGCGACACTGCACAGGCAGCCATACCTCCAGGACCAGGACGGTCCCCACCGCCATGGAGTAGACGTCATACTGGGCTGCTTGTCTGCTCAGGGACAGGCTCAGGGCCCTCAGCGCGTCCAAGTACTGCCTGCGAACCTTGCTTCCCAGGTTGGAAAGGACTTCTGAGCTATTCTCCTCCAAGTACAGTCTGACCCAGTTCCCGTGCAACCTTTCGGACACTTTAAACTGCTCAAACCCAGGCTCTGCCGAGAAGAAAAGGCAACACACACATATCACCGACATGCACGCACATGTGTAATTGTAATCTCAGAGTGCTCAGTTATTCACGGCACATGGCAGAGCCTGGCACCTAACCAAGATGAACTCCGGGGGTGGGGGTGGCTGCCAACACCTCCGGTAAAACCCCAACAGCGGATGAAGCCAGCCTGTCCTCTGCCGTCCCTCCTGCCCGCCAGCCCTCGGTGCACGCCACGGACAGCAGCGTCTGCCCCCTGCTCAGCCCCGCCTTCTCCGCCTCCCGCTTGCCGCCTCCTCCCCCTTCTCTCTCTCCACTCTTCTTCCTCAAGGTGCAGTATAAAACGTCCCAGGAATGCACTGCATGAGAGCCCTCAGTTCTACAAAATCCTTCCGACCCTCACGCTCTGGGTGAGGACGGGGCAGGCAGGGGCCTGACACCCGCTCCACCGTGTGCCCCTCCCCGAGGCAGGCCGGCCCCTCCTGCCTCTCACTGCCAGCGGCCCTCTTTCACCTGCTTCCCTTCTTCACCAGTCTTCTTTGGGAAGGGGTGGCAGTCTCCCAGCCCTCCTACCACAACGCTGAGCTATGTCTCCCATGCACCACACCGGCTGAATGGTCCACGGCCGACATAAAGCCAGGGCTGCGTGATGGCTCGGGGATGGAGCCCAGCCCCGGCTGCAGCTGGCTCCCCACTGGGGACGACAGTGGCGCGCCGCCCAAGGCCAGGGGTCTTGCCTTCCTTCCTTTCAGGGCTGGACCAGACTCAACTGTAACTCGGCTGGTCGGCTGAGCAAGAACTTCTCTCCCGAGACTCCCTGGTACCTAACATGCTCTTTCAACTTCAAGCAGAGCTGTTCCAAGGTGGTCTGGGCCATGCCTTTCAGGGGCCTTGGCCCAGCCCACCAGCAGTGCCCCCACCCCGCCTTCCCTGATCACAGCCCGGCATCCTCACTGCACAACCCCTGAGCATGGGCCCCGATGCCTGCAGCCCCACCACTGCTGCTGGAGCCAGCTGACCTGTACCAAGTGCTGGTGGCAGGCATGGCCCTAAGCCCTCACTCAGGTCCTCTCCCAGTGACCTATGGGACTGGAAAGGTTAGACACCCATTTCAGAGAGGAGGCAACTCAGACACCCGCTCATGGGCAGGCAGGTGAGAGCTGGGGTCTAAGTCTGGATCCAAGCTGGTACCCGTACTTGCTACATCCCAAAGTCAAAGACACGGAGGCACCTGTGTCTGTACCCCACCGCCTAGAGTCCCAGAGACACGGGCGCACCTGTGCATGCGTCCAAACAAAAATGGGCTGAACACTGACTACATGCTAGATGCGTCAGAATAGGTCCTGACAATGTGGGTCTGTGATCCAGCAGGGTTGTCACACATGCATGAAACTACAAATAGTGAAAAATACTACGGAGGGAAAATATACTATAGACGGAATGGTGAGAGACCCTTGGTAACGGAAAGGGAACTGACTTAAGAATGGGGTTGAGTGTGGGGGACAAGGGAGGTCTGACAGTGAAGTTAAAATGTAAAGGATGCCCAGGAACTAACCTGTGGAACAGGTACAACAGCATCCAATCAGTAGGAAGAGCACACGCAAAGGTCCAAAGGTGATAACAGCCCCCACTACAACCAAAAAGTGGTCAGACGAGCGAGTTGCATCAGACTGGGGTGGATATCATGGCAGGCCTTGACATCCTGGATGGGGGTATGAAGCCCTGGGGGTGCTTTCTCGTTCAGGGGACTGGCCTCTGTTCATTTCACAGGCTCATTAGGGCCACAGCCACTGCAGTGCTCAATCCTCCCTACCCTGCTATCCCTGAAATAAGCAAACGACCCCACCGTTTTCTGGGTTTCATTTTTATTAGTTGTTGGTATAGGAGAAAGGACACACACTACCAACAACAACGGATTTGCAAAAGCTACCAAACTCATACGTTATTTGCCTCTGGTCTGCACTGAAATGTGCACAGTGGTCGGGCCTCACCTTTGACAGAGTTGCTGGCCGGGCTGTCTCACGATCTAAGAGCTTGTGCTCCCCATGCCCTCCTGCCGCTCAGGACATCTGGTTCCCAACCACTCCCCGATGGCAGGGTGTGTCTTCCACAACCAACTCAAGGTCAGTTTACATCTCCCCACAAACTCACAGGCGTTCACTCCACTGGGCAGTACCCCACCAATTCAAGTAGGCAGACCTGCCAACATCCCATCAAATGTTGCCTCAAACTGGCAGGTGACCTCCTCTGCATTTCCCAGCGAGCCCCAGCCCCAGCGTCAAACATTAGACTTGACGTCCCTGGATGGGTCAGAGTAAACTGATTGAAAGTATGGTCCTGGGGAGCTGTCCTACCAAGATATAAACACCCTCAAAAAAAAAAAAAAAAAAAAAAAGAGATATAAACACCTCTAGTTTCTCGCAGTCCTTAAAACTAAGGACACACCCCGCTTGGGCCCCATCCACCTCAGATGCCAGACCGTTGCCCTGTCCCTGGTCCTCACCTGCACCCACGCCAGCCAGGCTGTCTCCATGTGAACCGCTCTGTCAGCAAAGTTGCTGAGACCTCACCTGCCGTATGAGCGGACGGTTCTCAGTTCCTCATTTTATTTTTGGCCACGCCGCGTGGCTTGCGGGATCTTAGCTCCCGGACCAGGGATTGAACCCATGCCCCTTGCAGTGGAGGTGTGGAGTTTTAACCCCTGGACCGCCAGGGAAGTCCCCTCAATTCCTCATTTTATTTTACCTCGAACCCCATTCAACGCAGCTGCTCACTCTCTCCTTCTTGAAATTCTTTCTTTATTGGCTTCGTGGACACTGACCCCGCCCCAGCCCCCCAGCATACACACAAGCACCCTGCCTTGCAAGCCCGCTCTTCCCACAGCCTTCCCCACCTCAGTGACGCTCACTGCATCCTTTCACTGTTCAGCTGCAAACCCCAAGTTGTTCCTTATGTCACTGGATTGCTTCACCTCACATCCAGTGCATCAGCCAATCCTACCTTCAAAGCAGATCCAGAACCAACCATTTGTCCCGGATCCCACTGCCTGGGCCCTCGCTCCCTCCCCTTGCACTGAAGTAGCGCACCAGCCTCCTGGCTCTGCTGCAGCACAACACAGCCCTCCACACGGGCACCTGAGAGAGCCTCTGAAAATGCAAGTGGAAGGTCTCAGCTCTGCACAACACCCTGCAGGAGCTCCCCACTTACTCAGAATGGAAGTGAGAACCCCTTCAATGTCCAAAAGGCCCTCAGCCCTCAGCCCTCATCTCCTTCTGCCTTCTGCCAGTTCCAGCCACTCGGGCCCCCGGTCACTCCTTGACTGTGCAGGCACATCCCCACCACAAGACTCTGCGTCTGCCACAAGGCTCCCTCCCAGGCCAACCTGCCCCAGTGGCCCTCGCCCACCTGCATCCCCACCCTTCCCTGGTTGAGCCTCTTCCTAAGGTGCCCATCACTATCTGACATCTGTCGTTGCTTTCCTCTCTCCCCCGCTCTGGATGATAAGCTCCACGAGGGCAGAGCTCTCCTCCTGCTGTGTCTCTAGTCCTTCCAACAGCCCCTGGCCAAACAGGAACTTAGTGAAAAAAATTCAGCACTTGCTGAGTAAGTAAATTTATGAAAGATTTTGACTTACATGGTTGCATCTGTGGGTGTTGCTAATGGTGATAGTCAGGGTTCTAATGAAAAGGAACACACAGTCAAAGACTGCTGCAGTGCACACCACAGGGACATCAGGCGCGATGGAAACACACACACAGCATAAGAGATGTTAGCAGCTGCTAAGCGGCTTACCTTTTTTATATGATGGAACATTCTCCTGCAACAACTTGCTAAGCTGTACTGTATTTAAATGTAAAAATCTCAGTTGTTCCCTCATTGGCTTTCCTTCTACAACTGGGAATATAAGATTGCCGACGCTGCTCTTTGGAATCGGCAGACCAAGCCCTACTGATAGTGTTGCAGCCAAATCAGTCTGTTGAATATACTTTGGGCGTCTGACGTCACCTAGGAAAAAGAAGACAGCTTGAGTGACAGGCCCTAGGACACGTGTGATGGTGGTCACTCCTCAATTTGACCTTCTACAAGTAACGTAAGTCAAACCACCCATCTCTTCAAACCGTCCTGTGTAGATTCAGACGGAAACCACATCGCTGTTTTTCACGTCAGTAAAAACACTGAATCCTCATTTTTTGCGGAGCCTGGTGCCTCCCTAAAAAGCAGCACACAATACGCGGGAGAGGCACTAACGCAGGAAACTCAACACCACGCGTGTCACAGCGTGGGGTGGATGCCGAGGGATGTTCACTTTGGTGAGGTCAACGGTCACCCTGCTGAACGAGGGTGAGGGTGGATCTCTGGCGGCCCTGCTCCGCTGCAGTCAGAGCAGTCCACGCAGCCCCATAGGGAAGCTGATGCAGACTTCTCCACGCATCCTGAGCAGCAGCAGGTGCCTCTACTGGGGAGAGCAGAACAAGGCTGGGTCCAGCCGGGCCAAGTTCCATAACCAACTCTGACAAGCGAGACACCGCCCACCAACAAGTCCAAGGCCAGCAGTGGCTGGCCAGCCTCCGAATTCCTGCCAGGAGAACGGGTGTGACGTCAGGACACTGGGCTCAGGCTCCTGCTGTGCCACCATCCAGTGGGAGGCTTTGGATAAGAAACTCAGAATTTTGTCATCTGTAAAGAGAGCATCTGGCTCACAGGCCTCAGAAGCTACAGTGCAGGTCTTGGGGGCTGGGGGGTCACCAGGAGAGTCTACCCGGGACAGGCAGTGCCGGTGCAAGTCTCTTAGACACTCTAGTGTGAGTTTATAAAGCTTTTACTTTGATTGTGGCAATTTCTGGTTGTATACAATTTTTCTTTTTAATTTGATGAGATGTATTAACCTTTTCTTGACCAACCATTCACTGATGGCTTCTGGGTTCACTCAGAAGAACATTTCCACCCAATATTATTATTTGTTTCCTTCTAGAATTGTCTTACATTAGGTGCTTTGATCTGAAACAAAACAAAACCCAAAACAAAAACCCCACCTTAAATTGCTTTTGCTCTGATATTAGTGATGGTGCTGGTCTTGTGCTGAGACCACTGAGGGCCTCACACGATACTGTCAGATCCGAGAGTACTGACAACCGGCATTCTAAGCTCGGGAGGAAGACAGCACAGGTGAAAGATCTCAGGAGGTAATTTTACAGCAGTGAAGTGAAGGGCGAGTTATCAATACGAACTCAAGATCAATTTTATTTTAAAGAGATTTCCTCACTTTGTACAGAAATGAGTAAGCCAGTATGCATGAGCACTGCTAGCTGTGAGACGGTGGTCCTCAAAGACCCCTTTCCACTGAAAGGAACCAGGGCATCTTGGAGAAGCAGCTGGTTTCAGGTCCAGGGAAGGGCTTGTGCACAAGCGGCTGGGACACCTGCTCGGACTAGACAGCAACAGAGCCCTCAGAGATACTAAGGCCTCTGGGACTGTAAGGTCAGAAGGACTCAGGAGGTCATCTGAAGATGTTCCCAGTTCCCAAAGATGGGACAAATGGAATATTAGATAATATTAAATAGTATCTATGGTGAATTGAAACAAGCTTAAATCCATGAGTTCAAAATGTCCCAAAAATAAAAATAAAAACTAATTGGTCATAGTTGAAGCACGCTAGTGAACTCATAGTGAACTAATTCACTGATTTGAAACTGGGAATTAATTGGGAAGAATAAGCCATCAGTGACCTCCTCTCTCTTATATAAATGGTAATGCTGGGTAACCAAAAAGTAGATGGGGGAAGATTCTCTTTACTGAATTATTTTGGCTAATTAGTGAAAAAAAAAAAAAAAAGGACTTACAGAATTAAAACATCACTATTTGTAACCTCTAGTGAATTAGTGGCCCTAGGTGGGCATCAGTGGCTACTGACATCACCACACAGCAGACAAGTCGGACACTCTGTGCCTCCTGCTAGCAAGAGTCTGGTCCAAACCAACCGAACCAACAGGATCTGAATCTGCTCATGACTCCAGGTCAGGTGGGATTTACCGGATGAGCAAAGGACATGTTAGCAGACAATGCAGAGAGAGACTCCACAGGACAACCGACCAGGTTCTTCAACAGATAATCATAATAAAAGAGGATGGGGATGGAGACATATAAATTAAAAGAGACTTAGAGACGTATCAACAAGAACTGACATTACTTTAAAAAGAATGTGGGGAATTCAAGCCTAAGGATGCTCTTGAAAACTATGAAGGTTTTGGAGGTAAGCAACTAAGAGGAAGCTGGCAGCTTCATGAGAGCAACAGGTTAAACCACAGGCCAGCTGGAAGTTTACCAGAGAGGATCAGGGAGAAAAGACAGCTAAGAAGGGCTCCCCTGGCATCAGAAGAGACTCAAAGACTGGCCTCGAAATGATTTCTGCAAAGTGGCCCAAATAGGATGAGACCAGACTGCAGAGCACATTGATTATAAATTGTCGAAAACGAGACAGCAATCATCCTGCAATGAGGGGAGCCAACAGCTGGGTGGGTGTGGCAGCAAGAGAGGCAACAACTTAGAGCCGCCACAGAAAGTGACCGTCACAGAGCTCCGCTGGCTCCCAGGGCGCGGCGCCCTCACGGGAACGACAGCAGACTTTACAAGTGGGGGTCAAGGCTTCCCTGGAGCAGTCCAGCCAAGGTACTCAACAAACCAACACGCAAACAATGACGACAGGCCCTTGGAGGGGAGGGGAACAGTAGCTAGAGTTACTGCAATATAGTATTTAATGTTCAGTTTTCATCAAAAACTCCAAGCAATTATGCCAAGAAACAGGAAAGTACAATTCAAAGAGAAGAAAAAGCAGGCAACAGAATCTTCCTGGGAAGGGCCCAGATGTCAGAGTTAACAGACAAAGTCTTCCAAGCAGTCATCGTAAATGTGTTCAAAGGACTAAAGGAAACTATGCGTAAAGAAGTAAAGGAAGGTGTGATGGCAGTGTGCCATCCAATAGAGATTATCAACAGAGGGGCAGGAATTATAAAAAAGAACCAGAGGGAAACTCTGAAGTTGAGAAATATAATAACTAAAATGCAATATTCACTGTAAAGGCTCAACAGGAGATTTTCAACTGGCAGAAGAATCAGCAAATTTAAAGACAGACTGATAAAAATTATGCAACCTGAGAAACAGACAAAAAATCTTCCAAATTTGATGGGAAACATCAAATTGACACATCTAAGAAGCTCGATGAACTCCAAGTTGGACAAACACAAACTAACGGACATAATAAAAATGTTGAAAGACAAGGAGGGAAAGAAGGGAACCTAATTAGATTAATGATTGATTTCTCATCAGAAACCACAGAGGCCAGAAGGCAGTAGGACAGCACATACAAAGAGCTGAAAGAAAAAGACCAGTCAACCAAGAATCCTACATCCAGCAAAATGACCTTTCAAAAAGTCAAGGTGAAATGAAGACATCCACAGACTAAAAAAGCAAAAACGACAGTTCATCGCTAGCAAACCTGCCTTACGAGAAACCCTGAAGGAAGCTCTTCAGGCTGAAAGCTAGTGACTCCAGATGGTAATCTGATCCAGTTTAAAAAAAAAAAAAAGCAAAGAGTACCAGAAATTGTAATATAGTTATAAAAGACAGCATAAATACATTTTTTCTCTTAAATTTCAAAGCAATTATATAGAACCATATATATGTGTATATAAAACCATACGTGTGTGCGTGTGTGTGTGTGTGTGTGTGTGTGTGTGTATATATGTTGTCAGCCTACAACATATAGAAATGGAATGTATCTGACAACAACAGCACAGGTGAAGAGAAGCGAAGCTGTACTAGAGAAAGAAAATGACACCATAAGAAAATACATGTCCACACAGAAACTTGTTCATAAATGTTATCTATAGCATCATTCATAATAGCCAAAAAGTAGCAACAACCCAAATATCCATCACCTGATGGACGGATGGATGGACAAATGTGGTGCATCTGTACAATGGAATATTATTCAGCAACAGAAAGGAATGAGGTCCTGACAACTGCTACAATGTGGATGAACCTTGAAAACATTACCCTAGTGAAAGAAGTTGGTCACACAGACCATTTACTACATGGTCCATTTATTAAAAGACCATTTAGACACTACATTTATTACATGGAATGCCCAGAAGAGGCAACTCTGTAGAGACAGGTAGATGAGTGATTGCCGGTGGCTGGGGTGGGTGTGTTACTGGGTTGGGGGAAGTGGTGGTGACCACTAAAGAGGTGATATGTCCCAAAATTGACAATGACGATGGCTAACCAACTCTGAATGAACTAAAAGGCTCAAAAAATAAGCGTGATGACAAGACAATATAACTACCCTTAAAGCAAACAAACAAGTAAACAAAATAAGAAAGAGCTCAGACTCACTGTTGGCACTGAGGTCAGCCGCGTGAGCAGCCCATGCAGGCAGTTCCTATGCACAGCCGCCCTGGCCCTTCCTATCTGAAGATGTGTCAGGCCTCCCAGGGAGGAGATCCTTAAATACCCATCTGAGCAATGAAACATCAGCACTTTAGTTAAAAATAACCCTAACAGTCCTGTAATAAAAGCATGCCAGCTTAGTTGTCTCTTCTCCCCCCAGACTATAAGCTCCCTGTCTGTAGTGCCAGCACAGCGCCTAGCCTACTGTGGGCGCTCAGTACCCCTCTGCTGCATGGGTGGACAGATGGATGTGTTTCTGGCCTGGGGCTCTCACTGAGGTAGAGGAGCCCCACGGGACCCTGCTTTGGGCGTGCAGAGTGGGAAAGCTGGGTGTATGGAGGCCAGGGCTCTGATGGGCACTGCGTGCACTCACTGGAAGGCAGGCTCCAGCTGGGCACCCAGGAAAGGCTCAGGTTACAAGAGCCAAAAACTTATACCTTAGGAGGTCAGACACCCAAGAGGCATGCTGTAAAAAGACAATAGGCAACAGGTGGAGCTTCTTCCCCAACCAATCCCTACTCAAGTGGAAGACTCATTCACTCCATAAATATTTTCAGCGTCCACCAAATGCCAGGCAATGTTGAGACCCAAGGCATACAGTGATGAATAAAACAGACTCTGCTCTGCCCAAGCGTAGCGCACAGCAAGGAGAGAGACGGACGCAACCACACGATTCAGGCTGTGATTACAAACCACGCGAAGGATGACGGCAGAACACACGAGCACTGTGAGACGACCGGAAGGAAGGTGGTTTGGATTTTTGGCTGAGACCAAGGACGAGCGTATGAGCAGGCTGAGGGGCTGAGGAGCACGGGGTCGGGCGCGTGAGGAAGAGTTATCACTTGGAGGACCTGCGGGAGAGGTCAGGATTCAGCGAGTAGTGAAGGATGTAGCTCAAGACAAAGCCGTGAGGGAGGCGAGAAGTCTCACGCGGGAGTTTTACTGTATCCGAGGTTCAGCTACTGAAAGGTGGCACGTGTGGGCGCTGGGAGCCGGGCGGTTGGGCTCATGCGAGGAGCAGGGAGGGCAGATCGAGGTGGACGCCCACGTTTCCAACTTGAAGAGCCGCGTGAATGGCGCCACCTGTTGACGGGGAAACAGGGAGGGCAGATTGCAGGTGAAGTCACGTTTGCTCTGCCTGTGGAAGATCCAGGCGGAGGCATCAGCAGGCAGTGGAGTAGACAGTCTGGAGGTTGGAAAAGGGGAGACAGCTGGAGGGATAAATCTGACACGTGTGAGCCTATTCATGGCATTTAAAACCATGGGAATGGATGAGATCATCTCAGGAGTGAACGCAGAATGAAACAAAGGCAGTCCAGAAAAAAGGCCAGGGCAAGGAGGCTAAGCCAGCAAAGAAGACTGGACAGCAGAGGGAGAGGGAGAGGGAGACCAGAAACGTGGAGGTCCCAGGACTAGGGGTCAGCACTGCCGAGCGGTGCTGAAGGGTCACCCGAGAGAAGCCAGAGCGTCCAGTGTGGAAACAGCTGGTGAGCTGGCTGCCTGCGTGTGACGACGTGAGGGGGCAGAGGCTGTGCACAGGTCTGTGCTGGTCGAGGGCACCGGCGTGTCTGGGCTGGAGAGCTGCGCTGTGTCTGAGCGCTGAATGCGGGCCCTCAGTCCTACTCAGTCCTGCTCCTGTGGTTCTCGCTGACGTTGCTGTTCAACATATAGTCTCAGATAACGGATACTGCTTCTTAACTTTAAATTTTTATGTTTCTCTCAATTCATACATGCACTTCAGATGTCTCTAAGCCACTGGCACTTTTTACTAACAGTTCCAGATATCGAGGCGGTGACATTCATAGCACACAATTCCCAAAAAGAACATTTGTATTTTAAGAATCGGCAAGAAACGTAAACTCCAAATCCTGACTGGCCCTTGTCCCATTATTTTTCATTCTCACATCGTTCAGGGTTTTTTTCCAAACTTACACAGCTTCCAAAAATGGTTAAATGGTTTTTAAAATTAAAATCAAACTACAGAAAGCAAAGAAATAAAGTACAGTTTTAAAGTGTTAAACATTCCCAAATTCTCACCAGGTTTCCTTTCAAATGCAGAGCTGATTAAGATCATAGCGGTGTTTACTTCCTCCACAGAAGAGGCTCCGTGACCTCCAGCTTCAGACATGCCATGATCACCACAAAGAACCAGCAGATTGGGTAACAGAGTCTCTCTCTCCTAGAAGGTAAAGGAAATACATTTCAGCTGAACCCAGCCTGGGGAGAAGATCATGTGTTCTCAGATTTCAGCTTTACTTTGTAAATAGTAGCTCTTCCTAAATTTTTCTTTTCTTTTCTTTTTAACCTATGAGCTTATAGTCAGATCGAAGGGTCAACGTCGAGTAATGTCATAAATAAAACAAACGGAATCACATGGAGGTCACGGAGCACAGGAGGGTTGTGTTAGGCCTCTCAGGGCAGAGAATCAGGGTTTGGTTTCTGTCTTTGCCGTTTCCAAGCTATGGGCGCCTGGGCACATTGCTCTTCATGCCCTAGTCTCCTTATCTGTCAAACAGAGCTGCCCCTGGCCCCTGGGGCTCTGGCCAGTGGCTTTTGCTGCCCCTGCATGTACCTGACAGGCTCTGACTTGCCCTTGCTGCTTTGGCACCTGGAATACACCTTCACAGATGGCGCGGCGGCACCCCTGCCCTTCAAGTCTCAGCTCACGTCTCCCACGTCCTTAAGGACGACTGCTCTGACCACGCAGTTTAAAATTACAGCCTTTCTCTCAGACGTTGTGCCCTCCTCCTGCCCTACGTTCTGCTACGGCACCGATCGCTGTCTAGAATACTTATGTGCTCACTGATTATGCTTCCTGTTCTTCCCTCCTGGCTAGAGATTAAGCTCCACAAATGCCCAGACAACAGCGACAGAGAAGGCCTCCAGGAAACATGAGCTGGATGAACAGGTCGAGATATTAAGAGCCGCTATTCCGCAGGGCTGCTGGGTACGGTGCCCGGCACACGGCACGTGCTCTGTAGGCGAAGGCTGCTTGAGTGATGGTAGGTATGAAGCTCACACAAGGTCACCCCAGTTCACTGTAGAAGCTACATTTCTTCTAGGAAACACTGGCACCTTGACATTCTAGGCCCACCTCTGAGAGCAGCGAGGTGTGGATCTTCATCAGGACGCTGTCCATCTCACTGAGCTTGCGCCCGATCAGCGGGCTGTTGGGCCCAGAAATGTGGCCGATGTGGTCCAGCCCAAGGTAGTGGAGGATTAACACATCCCAATCCCGCCTTTTTAATACTTTATCCAAATGTCTTGTAACATTATCATCCACCTTTAAAGGGAAAAAGAGTGCATATGAATAGCCTCCCTGATTTCCCTGGTGTTCACTCTTCAAGGAAAAGTGATACGGTCATTTTAACACCTACGGGCTTATTTTAGGTACTAGGACTCATGGGAGTTTGAAAAGACCAAAACCAAAACCAAAACCAAAACACCAAACAAAGCAGCCCCCCAAATAAAAACTGTCTTAAAAAATGTTTGCATTAGATTAAGCTTTCACTAATATTGTTTTTATGTCTCTAAGTTATGGATAGAACATATTATAACTTAAACAAACAAAGGCTGTTCTCACAAAACAATTCTTCAGGATCACTACCGGGGCTGAAACTAAAGCTGACCAGATAACCAAGTTAAATGGGTGTCAGGTTGTTATGAGGCAAGTGAGGGCTAAGGCAGTTAGCTAAGACAGGACAGTGCCCAGAGTTCAAGGAACCAGCGGGTGAAGCTGGGGGCGTCTGCCTGTGCCCTACGAGCAGGCTGTTTGGGGAAGAAGGAGGCACACACTCAGCAGTTCCCAGCCACACAGCCCCTGACAGAGCCACTAGCCAGGTCAGCCCTGACCCCTCCGTCCCCCTGGAGAGTCTACTACAAAGACAAGTGCTTCTGAGCCGTCACACACAGGGTGGGCAGTGACTGCTGTGTCTATACGGTCAGCTTTGGCAAAGGGTGTCGGTGTAACAGGACGGCAGGCGCTCCCCCGGGCCAAGCAAACGGGTCCATCCAACTCCAGCTCAGACGGTGCCTTTGCCCTGCGGGCCTCCCTGTGCCCCAGGGCCAACACGGAGCGGGGTGGGGGGGTGTCTAATCTCCTTGCCGGAGGCTGCACACGCAGCACAGGGCCGATGCCCTCCGCAGCAGGTAGGCTCGCCCAGCTCATGTCTGCCCTCATGCTGCTGCCCTCACAGGAGAACAGCAGCAAGGCAGGATCCCAGGCAGACCGTGGGGACCTCAGGCTCTGACTCGCAGACTCTGCCACCCCATTCTGTCCACTTGCGAAGGCCCCACTCACCTGTCAAAACTCCGGCTGAGCGGCTCCTCCTGGGAAGCCCTTCCCGACCCCCGGTACCCGTCAGTGGGTGCTCACCCGGTCTGGGCTTTGGGCTCAGAGAACTATGCTCACACTTGCATTAGGGTTTATGGTCCTGGCTTGTAGCTGATTATGGGAGGAACAATTTTTTCAATCTCTCCATACTATTCTCAGTATATTGATAAAAGCCACATACAAAACAACGTTGCCTCTCACTGTTAGAGGGTACCAGGCTCTGTCTCATAGAATATATTTTTCTTAAAAACTGACCTCTGTATAATCTGATACAAAAAAAGAGGTTGTTCCGTCATATTCCACAAAATGCTTTGGGAATAACTTCACCCATGTTTCATCTCCGTAAAAGATGATTCTTTTCCCCGCTGCTTTTGCTCGTGTGATCACGTTGTCTTCCAGCAGTGTGGGAGAATTGAGGTTCCTGACGACATCGATGAAGCCGGGGAGGCTCCCCGTCATCAACGCCTGCAGAAGGAAGCATTCAGGGCTCAGACCACAGAATCCAAGCACAGCGTGGGAACAGGCACAGAAGGTGATTCCAACGAATGGAAGCGGCAAGCATAGAGCTAAAGCAACACCAGTGCTGAAGGCTGGGCCAGTATTAGGACAAAGGGGGAAAAGCTACACAGATTCTTGGCAAAACCAGCAAACTCAGTAAGTGAAGAACTGCTCATATTTCAGCCGATGAGAGGACAAAGGAGAAGGCCGTGGGGTAGCTAGAGGGCTGTGGTCAAAAAAGCAGTGACGGATGATAAGAAATGAAACAAATGGCAAAGGGTGGTATGCACTCTGTATACCCAAACCCACCATCAGGTCCTCATCTAAGCTTCAGATCTGCTTCATGTGACACGCAAACTCCGCACACTGATCCTGAAACCCATTCATTCTACTGTCCCCCCGCCCCCCGAGAGAAAGAGCAGCCTCCCACACACCCAGGGAGGAAAGCGGTCCCTAAACAGGAACTCTGAGGAATCCTCACAGTAAACTCGCCCAGGGATGCTGGTGGGGCCACCTCCCCGCCCCACCCAGCACCGTAATTTCTTGGAGGAGCAGGTGGGTGCGACATGTCTTCACACCTTTCTGCTATAGAACGAAGTCAACCACCTCCCTCATTTTAGCAGAATCTAAATGGGTCGTGGGTCTCCATGATCTGGAGTTTGCTGACAACCTACAACACTGGCATCCAGGGACCTGTGCAATGAAAATAGAGGAATCTGGACAATGCTAACAAGTGTAATAATTTTGCCAAGACTTCTTTAACAGCAAAGTAACGCAAAAATGAGTTAATCTTGGACTTTGAGAATGAGGAGCTTGGCAAACCCTCTCCCTGAAGAGCAACGATAAAACTGGATAAAACTGTCAAAAACAACCCCTTCAAGACTTTGAACTCAACGAAGATATACACAAATTGAAATGTTCTTATCCAAAACACGTCCGCATTTCGGTAAGAACTGAGAGTACCTGTGGTGTTTTAACCTGGGCTGCTCCCCTCCCGCACACCCAGTTCTGTGATGTGGCAGCCATGAGGACCCGGAGGGGCCTGCCCAATCCAGCACTCCACGGAGAAGCCCCATGCCAGGGACAAAGCGAAAACAGGGAAGGCCAACGTCACAGCTACCTGAGGCTTCAACGCTGGTTGTAGTAAGACACAGCAAAAAGTCTGCAAAGGGGGTCTGGGGAATGGGACAGATGCGGTAGGCTTCTGTGAGCTCCCACATGGTCCTGGAATCTGGAAGGCTATGTGCACACACAGGGTGAGTGTACACTCAGGGGAGAACAGAGAGGGCCTAGTTGCCTGGTCCTTCCAGCTGAACACAGGCCCTGCTCAAACAAAGTGAGAGTCAGGGAAGACTCATAAACTGCCTGAAGAGTGGCTGACGGCTGGAGCCACACACAAAGACCCCCTGTAGAGAGTGGAGGCCACACCACAATGTGTTTAAGCACAACCTGTGACCAGTCATTGGCTCACCACTCAGCCATCCCGACCTGGCTGCCCCTCAGGAAGAGTGGCTTAAAAAAAAAACCAGGAATTAAAAAAACACAACAAGCAGAGACATCAGTGAGTGTATATTTCAGGACTTCAGGAGAGACAGACTCTCTAGAAGTAGCCTCAGCAAGTCAGCAAAACAGCGACAGCCACCAGCACTCCCGGGTGGGGATCAGGGCCCAGAGCCGAGGTGGGAGTCGCATGCATGTATATACTCGGTCAATCTCATCAAACTGTACTATACTGTATTGTATGAAAATTCTACCTCAATGAAGTGATTTTTTAAAATGTGAGCCTTTCACCCCAAAATTCTACTTCCTAAAGGTAACCAGTTACTTTGGGTGAGTATCCTTTCATCCGTATACGTACAATCAGAAATACATAAAGTACGTTTTTTTTTTTTTTTTTTTTTTTTACCAAAATGGTAACAAACTATATAGATAGTTCTGCAACTTGCTTTTTTCACTTAATAACATATCATGAACCCCTTTCCACAGAAAACATACAGGTATTTCACCTTCTTTTTTAAAAACAGCTACAAAGTACTCCAGTGTCTGGATATACAATGTATATATCCAAGACGAATTTAATGACAATTGTTTTATTTTTATTTTTGAAAGCAGAAAAGAGAATTTATTTTATGGATACTGAGTACCCACGAGCAGAGAGGAGAGATTTAACTTTTGGAAAGCTAACAGGAACTAAGGCTAGCCGCTCTCTCAGTCACTCAAAGGACACAGTCTCGCATGTGTCCCTTTTATTTCTCTGTATGTCTGTTTTCTTTTTGTCACTCTTCCTCTTTTTTTTTTTTACATCTTTATTGGAGTATAATTGCTTTACAATGTTGTGTTAGTTTCTGATGTATAACAAAGTGAATCAGCTCTATGCATACGTGTATCCCCATATCCCCTCCCTCTTGCGTCTCCCTCCCACCCTCTTTAATCCCACCCATGTAGATGGTTGCAAAGCACCGAGCTGATCTCCCTGTGCTATGCAGCTGCTTCCCACTAGCCATCTGTTTTACATTTCGTAGTGTACATATGTCAATGCTACTGTCCACTTCATCCCAGCTTACCCTTCCCCCTCCCCATGTCCTCAAGTCCATTCTCTATGTTTGTGTCTTTATTCCTGTCCTACCCCTAGGTTCATCAGAACCATTTTTTTTTTTTTTTTAGATTTTTTAGACGTGCTACCATATGGTATTTGTTTTTCTCTTTCTGACTTACTTCACTCTGTATGACAGACTCTAGATCCATCCACCTCATTACAAATAGCTCAATTTCGTTTCTTTTTATGGCTGAGTAATATTCCATTGTATATCTGTGCCACATCTTCTTTATCCATTCCTCTGTCGATGGACACTTAGCTGCTTCCATGTCCTGGCTATTGTAAATAGTGCTGCAATGAACATTGTGGTACATGACTCTTTTTGAATTATGGTTTTCTCAGGGTATATGCCCAGTAGTGGGATTGCTGGGTCACATGGTAGTTCCACTTTTAGTTTTTTAAGGAACCTCCATACTGTTCTCCATAGTGGCTGTACCAATGTACATTCCCACCAACAGTGCAGGAGGGTTCCCTTTTCTCCACACCCTCTCCAGCATTTACTGTTTGTAGATTTTTTGATGATGGCAATTCTGACCAGTGTGAGATGATACCTCATTGTAGTTTTGACTTGCATTTCTCTAATGATTAGTGATGTTGGGCATCTTTTCATGTGTTTTTTGGCAATCTGTGTGTCTTCTTTGGAGAAATGTCTCTTTAGGTCTTCTGCCCATTTTTTGGATCGGGTTGTTTGTTTTTTTGATATTGAGCTGCATGAGCTGCTTGTAAAATTTGGAGATTAATCCTTTGTCAGTTGCTTTGTTTGTAAATATTTTCTCCCATTCTGAGGGTTGTCTTTTGGTCTTGTTTATGGTTTCCTTTGCAGTGCAAAAGCTTTTAAGTTTCATTAGGTCTCATTTGTTTATTTTTGTTTTTATTTCCATTTCTCTAGGAGGTAGGTCAAAAAGGATCTTGCTGTGATTTATGTCATTGAGTGTTCTGCCTACGTTTTCCTCTACGAGTTTTATAGTGTCTGGCCTTACATTTAGGTCTTTAATCCATTTTGAGTTTATTTTTGTGTATGGTGTTAGAAAATGTTCTAACTTTATTCTTTCACATGTAGCTGTCCATTTTTCCCAGCACCACTTATTGAAGAGGCTTTCTTTTCTCCTTTGTATACTCTTGCCTCCTTTATCAAAGATAAGGTGACCTCATGTGCGTGGGTTTACCTCTGGACTTTCTATCCTGTTCCATTAATCTACATTTCTGTTTTTGTGCCAGTACCATACTGTCTTGATTACTGTAGCTTTGTAGTATAGTAGTCTGGGAGCCTGATTCCTCCAGCTCTGTTTTTGTTTCTCAAGATTGCTGTGTCTATTCGGAGTCTTTTGTGATTCCATACAAACTGTGCAATTTTTGTTCTAGTTCTGTGAAAAATGTAACGGCAATTGCTTTTAAAAAGCCTCCAGTGGAAGTGCCATTTGAGCTGAGGCATGAAGGTGGAGTTTTGTCTAGGTGAGGTGAGGTGAGGCTTTCCAGGGCAAAACACAGCAAACTGCAAAAACCCCAAGGTGAAAGGGGGCAGCACACATGGGGAACGGAGCTAGGTGTGATCTGCGTGGATAAACTCACAGGAAGAGGGAAATCGGCTCAGATGAGGGTGAAGAGGCAAACGGGGGAAGACCACGCACCCTGAGGCCTGGGTTAGGAGGCAGAGTGTAAGCCACTGGAGGACTGTTGGGACTAGAGCAGAGCAACGTGATCTGTTTGGACAGGTTCTGGGTGAGAAGTGCTGGGATAGTTTTACAGTCCAGGCTCACACCATAGCAGACTGGCCTACAGTGGGGGTAGTGGAGGTGCTGGCTGAGTCCGGTTAGTCACATAAACAGTATACAGAGATCTGTTCACCTCATTTCTTGTGAGGAGTGTTATCATCAACCTTTCAATTTTTACAATGTGATAAGACTCTTTAGTTGCCTTTAATCTGATTACTAGTGCAGTTAAGAATCTTTTCCTATGCTTACTGGCATATTTCAGTTTCTTTCTATGTGGATTTCTTTCTATCCTTTGTCCAGTTGCTCCTGGATTGTTGCCCTTGATTGGACCCTCTTTACATATCATGGGGTTCACATCTTGTTAACTGTAAATAATTTTTCCATTTATTGTCTGTCAGTTGACTTTGTTTATAATGTCTCCCACCACTTGGGGTTGAGTCTACCCACCCTTTCCTCTGGGCTTTTATAAGGTACTTCCCTCCTCTTCACACTAGTTTGGGTTCACACGGACATTTTTAAGAAGGGCAGGGACTACCTGGTATCCCCTTCACCCCAGGAAACATGTAGGCAGCAAAAAAGTTGCAGCTGAGAGCCCAGGAATTTTGAGCGCTTATCTGTCATCTCCTTGGAGGTTTCCCTGGGGTTGCTGTGGTCTTGGGAACAGCAGTTTCCTGACTTCTGAGAATTAAGGAGGGCTCTGCAGAGACTATTAAAAGAGAATTTGATCTGGTCACCTTATTCTGTGTAACACAGTGTTGCTGTATAACACAGTGTGACCAAGCAACGCTCTGGAACTAGGCAAACATAAGGTTATGCTCGGTTTCTGATGCCAGCTGTGAGATTTCACACTTCAAGCCTGTTTCCTCATCTGGGAAATGGAGAAGAGAGTGGCACCAACATCATGGAGCTTCCATGGGGCTGTGGTAAGAGTGTACAAGACAGTGCCTGCACCACGGGTGCACCACAGCCAGTGGTAACTGCCGCTGTTACAACTATAAATTCCCAGGAAAAGGAAAGGCATTCAAAAATCAGTTACAACGTTTTAGAAGGAAGCTACTGCAGCATCTTAACATGTGAACATGCTACTAGAGACATTAGTCTTGAAATTTTAAAACTGGTGTCTCGTGGCAATTGTATCAGCACCTCCAGATGAACTAAGTCCCTTCCTAGGTGGAGGCAGGGCAGGGGACACACTCCTTAGCCAACACTACCTGATCCTATCAAATTCCAGAGCAAGGTAACCCTAACTCCAGGATGGACTTCCTGTATACTAGCTCCTCCCTGATAGAGAATGAGGAGCAAGAACCTGCAAAGGACCCAAAACAAAACACTGGTTTGGTAAAATGAAACCAAAGGGAGGGCCACACCGGCCAATGTGCAAGACTGAACAGAACCTGGAGCCACCACGCTCACTTACATTTTTCTTACAAATCTGCCCAGATTCCTAACAACTCTTTTCTTATCAGAACAAAGGAGGAATGGGTTCCTCCCACACTTCTGACAGGACAGGTAAAGAAAGCAGTGATCCTGGTGGTCAGGAGCCTGGATGCCTTGCTTCCAGCTTCCACAGGACTTGTTTCAGCAGAACGACTGCACCCCTAAAGGCTGTTCCCAAGCATCCTGACTACAGGTGGCCTCCCCGACTCCCCATCACTCTCCATCACATTCTCCTCCTCAATTTCTTCCGTAGCATTTATCACCTCCTGAAACAATTTTGATTATTTATTTGTATACTTACATATTTTCTGTCCCCTCAATTAGAAAGTAAGCTTCATGAGGACAGGACAGTTGCTGTCTTGTTTTTTCACTGAATCCCTCTTATCTAGAACAGCACACAGTACATATAGATCCTCAATAAATATTGAATGAAGGCCAAACCACATCCAAAAGAGGCAGAGAGAATGGGAAACTCAAGAAAAAAAAGTCAGTAAAAGATGCGGCATGAACCCCTTCAATCCCAGACTGCTTTACTCACCCAGTAAACATTTGCTGAGTAACTACTAATGCTGCCCCCAAGCTTTAAATCAAGAAGTGACACCTTCTCACCAACTAATAAGGTGTCACACGATCATCCACAGATGTAAGGTTCAGCCAGAGAGTTCTACACCATACCGGTCTGCAGTATATTCACAAACTTTTAAGGTCCTCTGTCCTTTTCTGATCCCACTTCTTTACTCAACCTTCGGGTCTAAGTGTGAATGCAATTTCCTCAGACAGGCTTTTCTGAACCACCCCAATCTAAATTGAGCCCCCAACCAGCACTGAACATCACGCTCTGTTCTTTTTCATTATGCATTAATCACACTTTGTAACTGCACGTTTACTTGTACGTTCATTTGTTTAATGGCTACGTCTCTCATTAGAGACTGAAAGTTCCATGAAGGCAGAGATGTTATTTTAAAAAAAAAAACTTGTTTCTGAGCAAATCAATAAAGCTTTACTCTTCTCTTTCCCCACAGTTCTTAAGTAAAGCAGTAAAGCATATGTACTTTAAAGGCACTCCCACTAGGCTGAACACCTGAAGGCGGTTTATAGAGTAAAAACAGGTATCTGTGAGGCCAGATCATGTTGGTTTGGTCACTGTGTATACTAAAATTTTGTACAAGTTATTTAACTTATCTGAATTTCTTCCTCATCCATAAAGTCAAGTGACTGAACTAGATAACCCTAGAGGCTCCTCCCAGAATTCTAACTGACCCCCTGATGATTAAAGAAGATAGCAGGTTAGCAAGGAGCATGGTATCTCTTGGATTAGATTGGCCTAGATGATCTGGCTCTAAATGTTACGCTTCCCATGAAGCATGAGCTGTTGGCTACCTTTATAGAGGGCATAAATCATGGGTCTTAGTTCCATCCTATCTGGGAGGCTTTTTCAGCATTCTATTGCCCCAGCCAGGTTGACAGCACCAAACTAATTTCCACTTAGTTAAAACTGGGACTCCAAGTAACAGACTACAGAGAGCCCCTCTAACCCTCTGAAAGAGCCAAACCATGATGTATAATACGTTCAGTCAAACTCTTTACCTTGATTCGAGGCATAGTAACTGTAGGTGGCTTTGCTTCAGCCACAAAACTGTGAGATGATCCTTTTTCCACAAGATAAGTTGTGTAGGGCATAAATTTCACACCCTTTGACCCAAACACAAAGTCATCTCTCAAGGCGTCTATCAGCATAATAACAACTTTACTGAAGAGAGGTGGTGGGAGCTTGGTCCAGTTGGAAATGGCTCCTAAGAGTGTTTGAAAAAGAAAAAGAAAATTGAATTTAACCTTTATTTAGCATTCAAGCACCTTATAATCTAGTTTCTGCTTACTTCTCCAGCACATACTCTGTCACACCTACATATCCTGAGCCAAAGAAAAAGGCCTGTTCTTGGGAAACAACGCTGGGATCAGGGGGTGGGCAACAAGTAAGCTCAGGGAGCCCTAATATTATGTAGTGAATTCCCCTTAGCATGATGGGGAGTACTGGCACAGAGGAGTCCCTTCGTGAGTATCCTGGAATGGGACATTAGGGAGATTGCCCTAAAACACAGTGTTGCAGGTAGGGGATGGGCGAGCATTTACAAACTGTCTTTCCATGGTTAGTAGCTGGTATTGTGTGGATTTGATCCAAAACGTGAGTTCCTTTACCTAAGATATACTGTTGGGTAGGTGAGGGCCAGGGAGGGGCCTAGGCAGGGAGGTCTTAACTACTGGAAAAAACGGGGTCTTAGAGGAATGCCATAGAAGAAAAAACGAGAGGTCGGCAGCAATCTTATCTGTTGTGTCTTCCTGAGCAAAAAGGGTGCCTGGAACAGGCAGTGACCCAAACATCTGCTCAGAGAAGGGGGTTGGGGTGTCACTGGATGAGTAGAGCTGGGGAGACGCTTACTCTTTACGGGTATGGAGATCTTACTTTGCGGTGACCAGGGAGGAGGATCTTAGTAGGGCTGGTAGTGGTGCTTGCCACAAACTTGTAGGATACATAAAAGGAGGCTGGAACGGTAAGAAGGGGACCCTAGGGGGTGGGGACCAGAATGGAAGAGACCACCCGGGAGCCGCGGGAAGAAGTCCAAGAGGCGAGGCTCATAAGGAGGGTCCTCCGGGAAGAGTGGGGCCCGGGGAGCAGAGACGCCCGGGGAGCGGTCCATACCAGCCGAGGGTTCGGGCGCTGGGGACTCTGTTTGGTGCTCCGTCCCGGAAAAGGAACAAACGGGAGCCGGGAAGAATCCTCGGAGGAAGAGCGCGACCCCGAGCACCTCGATCACTACGCAGCAGGCGGCGAAGGTCCCGGAGCCCAGCCGCATCGTGCCCACCCGCCCGGCCGGGATCCGGGTTCCCGGACTCCAAGTCACGTCTCGCCCAAAAGCACCGGCTTCCGCCTCCAGGGAGCCGCCTCCGAGCAAGCGCGAACGGGAGGTCAGGACAGGTGCCCGGCGTCCCCGCGTCTGCCGTCGCGCCGGAAATACGCGCCAGGGTCCGGGCGCTTCCGGGGCGGGGCGGCCCTGAGCTCACGGGCGTCTCGTGTACTTCTGGGGCGTCAGCCGGCAAGGCACCGCCAGCCCCGTGTTACGGTCTGAGCCCCTCCGGCTGTCTCGGGTTTATGGAGTCTATGCTGTGTGCCGTGCCTCCTGCCAGGAGCTGTCACGCATTTTGCCGCGTTTGCTCTTCGGCAGCCTGCTGAGTCAGGTGCCGTCGCTCTGAGAGCCCTCGTGTGTCTTGGGCAGGTCTGTGCAGAGGACGCCGTCTCCGACCACGGCTTCGAGTTGGGCTGCCGTTACCTCGCTAAGTGACCTCCAGAAGGCAAGCAGACTTCCTGGGTCTGGGTGTCCCTGTGCGGGATTGGACCTCGGGACTTTCTTGGGGCCGCATCCAGACCCCTTTACTGCCTGGTGCCTCCATCTCCGGCTTCTGAGTGTGCTGGGGGCCAACAGCTCACAGCCGCCCCCTTCTCTGAATAGTTAATTGTCCTTGGGGAACTGCTGCGCCCGGGAAGTTACCACTCCCCAAACGCCTGGAGCTCATGGCCGACTGGGGTTGCAGTATAAAGGCCCAGCTCCTTTGCCTCCAAGAGAGTTGACTCGTGCTATTCGTGCTCCGAGCTCCTCTGGAATGAAGTTGAAGGTAGTCTTAAGCTAAGACCACATCCCTGCTGCTTTCTCCTGTTTTCTTCACATCCTCCTCCCCAGAGCCTTCCCTTGTTAAGGCTTATGCACCCGACCTCCCTTCTAAGGCTCTCCTTTAAGGAGACTAGGCGCAAGGCAGACTCCAAGGTGTGTCTCCGAGCCCTAAATGTGATGAGTCTATAACGAGTCAGTTTTCCCAAGCTCTGACGATGACATCTAAGCTTCTACCACCTTCTCACCAGTACACAGTAACCATGCGTGTTGATGATAACCATTTAAGGACAGCTGAGGTGTATCTAGTTTATCACCTGCCGGGCACTAGATCAAGCCCTTTAAACGGATTATTTTATTTGGTTAACACAACAGCACTTTGAAGTAGGTAGTTTTATTATTTTTTACTGCAGACAAAGAAATGATGTCAGAATGTAAAGTAGCATATCCAAAGTAACGCAGCTAAACAGCCACAGAGCCAAGATTCAGAGCTATCAGTCTGACTCTGAGCCTGAGCTTTGAATCTCCACACTTTGCTAACATCTCAGAAAAACAAAAAACATCTTCTCCCTTCCAGTGGTTCTTGTTATGGGCTCAATGGGGTGCTCCCCAAAATACATATATTGAAGGCCTAACCCTCAGTAGGTCATAACGTGATTTTATTTGGAGACTGTGCTTTTAAAGATATAATTAAGTCAAAATGAGGTCATTTGGGTGGGCTGTAATCCGATGTGACTGGTGTCCTTAGAAAAGAGATTGGGACACACAGGCACGGAGGGAAGACCATGTGCACACATGGTGAGAAGGTGGCCATCTAGGAGCCAAGGAGAAAGGCCTGAGGAGAAACAAAACACTGCCAACACCTTGATCTTGGACTTCTGGCCTTTGGAACTGTCAGAAAGTAAATTTCTGTTGCTTAAACCACCCAATCTGTGGTACTTTATTATGGCAGCCCTAGCAAATAATACAGTCTGTATTAGATTTATATCTTTTCATAACAAATACCACAAACTTAGTAACTTAAAACTAAGTTTTATGATTTATGATCTCAGTGTCTGTGGGTGAGGAGCCTGGGCATAGCTTGGTGGGTCCTCTGCAAGGTTGCATTCGAGGTATTGGCTAGGGCTGTGTTTGCATCTGGAGTCTCGACTGGGGAAGGATCCAGTTCCACTCTCACTCAGGTTGTTGACAGAATTCATTTCCTTGCAGCAGTAGGACTGAGGCCCTGGCTTCCTGCTAGCCGCTAGCCAGAGGCCACCCTTGACTCCTAGACACATAGGCCTCCCTAAATAGCCTTTGACGTTTCTGTGAATTAAAACTATGATGTTCTAGGTTTATGTATAAAATAGATAACTAGTGAGAACCGACTGTATAGCACAGAGAACTCTACTTGGTGTTCTGTGGTGACCTGGATGGGAAGGACGTCCAGGAGGGAGGGGATGTATGTGTACGTAAGGCTGATTCACTTTTCTGTACAGCAGAAACTAACACAACGTTGTAAAGCAACTATACTCCAGAAACAAACAAACAAACAAAACTCCTAGGTGACACAGAATCAGTGATCCCTGGGAATCCCTCTGGCAGTGTGTCGTTATTCAGCTGGGCATGGCTGGGGGAGATGCAGACACTGGGTGGGGGTCAGACCTTACAGGGGCTGCTGAACATCTCTGTTCCTTTTCCTTTCCGGTCCAGGAGTGAGAATCCAGAATAATGAGAGGACAGCCAGCAGGGGAAGGAAGTCCCTGGGAGGCGAGTTGGTCTGTTTGTATTTTCCTTATTTTAACATGCATTTTGTTATTGTGTGCTTTTGCTAGGAAATCACCAATTTCCTGTGGATTTCCAGTTTGATGCAATAGGTTTCTCTTATTTGAGTTTTAATTTTTCCTCTTTCTCTAGTTTTCAACAGAATTGTCACAATTACGAACAAATATGGGTACCTTATTGTTAACTAAAATCCATATTTTATTTGGGTTCCCTTCGTTCTTCCATTTTGTGTCCTAGGATCCCATCCAGGGTATCCCGTGGCATTGAGTCATAATGTCACTTTAGTATGTTTTCGGCTTTGACATTTTCTCACACTGTCCTTCACTCTATGACCTCAGCAGTGTTGAGGTGGCCTAGTCAGGTATTTCGTAGATTGTCCCGCATTGGGATTTACTTGGTGTTTTTCTTGTGATTAAAATGGGGTCACGGGTTTTGAGGAAGCAGATCACAGGGGTAAAGTGCTTTCTTGTGACTTTATATCGTGGGAACATACATCAGGGCAACTTATCACTGTTCATGTTAGCTTTGCCCTTCTGGCTCAGGTAGTGTTTGTCAGATTTTCCCCACTGTGAAGTTACTTTTTCCCTAAGTCTGTACTGTGTGTCTTCTTTAGGATGAAGCCACTGTGTGGCACCCACACTTCAGGAGAGGGGAGTATTTTATTTACCGCTGCTGTGTACTAACATTTGAAATTGGGCAGTGTGACCCTCCAACTTTGAATTTCTTTTGAAAAATTGTTTTAGCTCTTTGGGGTCTCTAGAAATTCCGTATTTTGGCGTTTCACATTTTGCTCCCCTTCACATGGATGTACCCCAGTTTGCTTATGCATCCATCTACTGAAGACATCCTGATTCCATTTAGGTTTAGACATTATGAGTAGAGTTTCTGTGCACAATAGCATCCTTGCTTTTGTTTGGATAGAGTTTTACAAAGCAGTTGTGTAATTATTGAAGGTGTGAGAAGTTGTGTAATTATCTCAAGGTGTGAGACTTGTTTGGCTTTGGAAAATCCTGCCAAACTGTATCTCAAGGCCGTCTACGCGTTCCATCGGCGATGAAGGAGAGCTGTTGTTCCCCACCCTCCAGTGATCAGGGTCGTCCTTGTGGGAGGAGGTTAGTAGTTCTCATAGGTCCGTATCGCTGTCTTGCTTTACTTTGTGATTCCCTAATGGTATATGATGTTGATCATGTTTTTGGCCACTTATTATCTGTTTATCTTCTTTGGCCAGACATCTATTCAGATCTTCACCCATTTTTAATGCAGTTGTTTGTTTTACAGTTCTTTGTATAATTTGAGTACAAATTCTTTATCAGATATGTGTTTTGCAAATATTTTTCTCACAGTTTATTGCTTGTTTTTCAGTTTTCTGGAAAAGGCATTTCACCGAGTAGAAATTCTTAATTTTATAAAGAACACGTTACTGGGATAAACCATAATGGAAAAGAATGTATATATGTGTATAATAACTGAGTCACTTTGCTGTACAGCAGAAATTAACACAACATTGTATGGTGTTTTTTTTTTTTTTTTTTTTTTTTGCGGTGCGCGGGCCCCTCACTGTTATGGCCTCTCCCGTTGCGGAGCAACAGGCTTCGGACGCGCAGGCTCAGCGGCCATGGCTCACGGGCACAGCCGCTCCGCGGCATGTGGGATCTTCCCAGACCGGAGCACAAACCCGCGTCCCCTGCATCGGCAGGCGGACTCTCAACCACTGCCACCAGGGAAGCCCTAACACAACATTGTAAATCAACTATACTTCAATAAAAAAAATTAGTTTACAAAGAACATGTTACTAACTTTTTTCCTTTTGTGCATTGGCTTTTTGTGTTGTGTGTTAAAAGTCAAACCTCATGATCTATGTGCCCAAACCCATGGTCATGTAGATTTTCTTCTATGTTTTCTTTTATAGTTTTTATAGTTTTATATTTTAAATTTGTCTGTGGACACTTTGGAATGACTTTTGGTGTAAGTTGCAAAGTCTGTGTCTACATTCATTTCATTGCATATGGTTTCTGATTGTTCTATACCTATTTTTCAAGAAGTCATGGCATATTTGCTGCCATGTTTGAATTTCCAAACATTAGTGGATTCAGCAGGACGGCCAGCAGGGAACTCGATCTCCTCTGAACTGGGAGTGGGTGCAGCCTGCATTTCCCACTTTGCCAGCACAGGGTGACAAGCCCACTCCTCTTACCAGTGCGCACCTGCCTTTTCTGCACACAGGGCTGGCCCTGTGCACAGCTGACAGGAGCCTGGCCTCCTCAGGAACCTCCAAGGATTTGGCTTCGGGACAGTGCAGGGCTGTATCCACGTTGAGACGAGCTCGGTTTCCTCAGGACTGGCTGGGAGGTGCCTCCCTGGGAGAAAAAGGTGAGGAAAAAGTGGGGAGAAGCTTGCTGTGCTGACTGCCTGGCTGACTGCCTGGGGTGGGTATCTGTTTCCAGAGGACCCAGCAGAGGAGGGGCTTGATGTGGAAAACTGTGGGTTTTAGTGAGTTTTGTGTGTGGTGCAGTGTCCCGTGTCCTCCTCTGGCTTGTGATGTTCCATTTTCCAGGCAGTTTATTGAGGGGACTGTCCTTTCCCTGGGGCATGTCCTTGGCAGCTTTGGCATAAATTAACTGAACACATGTGTGTGGGCTTATTCTTGGGCTCTCTATTCTATTCTTACGGCCCCTTTGTCTCTTTCTGTGTCATTTCTACACTGTTTGGTTACTGTAGCTTCGTAATATGGTTTGAAGTCAGGGAGTGAGTTTCCTCCAGCTGCTGTTCTCCTTTCTCAGGATCCCCTTGGCTGTTCGGGGTCCTTTGTGTTTCCATACAAATGTCAGGACTGTTTGTTCAGTTTCTGGGAAAAATGCCTTTGGCATTTTTGTAGGAATTGCATTGAATGTGTATATTTGGGTAGAATGAACATTTTAGCACTACTAATTCTTTCTATCCACGAGCACAGGGTATCTTTCCATTTATTTACGTCTTCAATTTCTTCATCAATGTCATAACATTTTCAGTGTGCAGGTCTTTCACATCTTTGGGTAAGTTTAATCCTAGGTATTTTGTTCTTCTGATGTTACGGTAAATGGGGTTGTTTTCTTAATTTCTCTAATAGATTTTTGGTGGGTTGATGTGGAAAACTGGAATTAGAAATCCCACTGTTTCTACCACATCCAGGTCATCCAGAACACCCAAGATGGGACTTCCCTGGTGGTGCAGTGGTTAAGAGTCCACCTGCCAATGCACGGGACGTGGGTTCGATCCCTGGTCCAGGAAGATCCCACATGCCGTGGGGCAACTAAGCCCGTGAGCCACAACTACTGAGCCCGCGTGTGGCAACTACTGAAGCCCGTGCACCTAGAGCCCGTGCTCCTCAACAAGAGAAGCCACCGCAATGAGAAGCCCACGCACGGCAACGAAGAGTAGGCAACGAAGAGTAACCCCCGCTTTCCGCAACTAGAGAAAGCCTGCGTGCAGCAACGAAGACCCAACGCAACCATAAATAAATAAATTAATTAATTAAAAAAAATAACTAGACTGTCTCTTCTAATCTGCATGTGTTCAGTGTACAATTCTTGTACACCTTTTCCCTCACCTCTATTGGAGGCTGATTCAGAACACATACAACCTCCTGGAGAAACTTGCCCCAACCCTGCTATGTACTGCCACCTAGCTGGCCTGGTACTGAGTCACCAAAAACTTTTGTTCTTTACTTGATTCTTAATTCCTTTAGAATTCATTACTTTACTGTTATAAATGTTTATTGTCCTTGTAATAAATCTTTTAATAAATCATTTTTATTTTAAAAATAAATATTGTACTTTAATTACTCCATAGATGAGTGATGAATGGATCACACTTGACATATGATTGTAATCTTTTTATAATTATTAAAGTAATACACACATGTTATAAAAAATTGAAATGTGACCTAAAGAAAAGAGGTTTGCCAACCCTGCCCCCAGAGGTGGCCATCTTGAACGGTGTGGTGCATCTCTCGCAGGGTCTGTCTGTCTCTGTCTCTCACACACAAGCAGATTTGTTTACATTTCTGTTGATGTCACATCTGTGTGGTCTTACAGATGGGATCCTGGATGCAGATGGTTGGTCCTCGTGCTTCCCACCTAAGAGGACCCTGAAGTCTCCCCTGGAATCAGGGGAGTGGGGGCATTTGAGGGCATTTCCCTCAAAGTATGCCTTAGTGACATTGATTATTTTGAATTAATGTTACTTAAGAAAAGAGCCATGCAAGAGAGACACTTTTTACCTCTTTTTTCTTTTTAGGAGGAAATAAATCTCTCCTGTGAAAGGTACCCCACCTGGGGGCTGAGACCTGAGGGCAGATGGCTGCAGGCGTGCTGGCCCCTGCAAATCAATTCATTTTGGGAACCTTCTGTCGAGACTACTGAGGTGCCAGTTAGCTTTGTGGTGACCAAAGCCAACTCCTGTCTCTGCCTGTTTCTGAGAAAAGACCTGAGTCTGAGCCATTATAGATTCTCTGGATTTCTTGGCATATGGACTGACCTGCACCCTCTCATCCTGACAGACCCCTTGTAGAAACACCTTCACTTTAAGAGTTCTTTCACCTCATCCAGAAAATAAACAAATTCCCCATCCCCATACCCAACAAACAAGGAGACAGATATCCATCTGCTTTCCTACCTCAGTCACTTCAGAGAGTCACTCTCTTAGAAATACCGTAAGCTCAATGACATACCGCTGTCTCCCTTTCTCTGGCACCATACCAACCCCGGGTGAGCCCCGTCTTACGTGGGCACGACGGCACCATTCAGGTTAGCCGGAGACAGTACCCCAAAGTGGCCTGATGGTACCACCGTACATTGAAAATGACCTACACACCAAATCGGCCTTAAACATGGTGGTCCAGAGACCAGGGATGTGCATGTGCCTCTGATGAAATCACTGCTCAGGAAACCCCAGCATCTATCATCCGTCTTCTCCACGTTCTTCTGACCTTTGCTCTTCCTCTTTTCAGCTGATATCTTGCTAGATTGTTCATGGACAAATTAGATCCCATCTGGCAAAAGCAGAATCATCTTCCCAACACATGAGAACAGGCACGGGCCCGCACCCATCTTATCCCTCCTTGCCTGCCCAGCCCGTCATGTCAGAAACGTGTCCCTCCTCCTGTCAGAAGCCAGACGCCAGGTAAAGGACTTAGATGTAAAGGAAACCAGAATATTGTCTTGAGCTACTGACACTTCAAAAAACAAAGCAAAAACAACTCCCCCCCGCCCCACACACAATACAGCAGGTGCAGAAGGGCGTTCTGAACCTTCTCCTCTTCCTTCCTGGAAGCAGCAGATAACATGT
>NW_020837950.1:75992306-75992654 GCF_003676395.1 Aethalodelphis obliquidens
GCCTTCCCTCTGCTGGAAGGAGAGTGACATTGCGATCGTTAAGGGCAGAGAGTGGAGAGTGAGAGAATTCTGTACAAACAGACCTTGTTCAACCTAATTCTCAACCTCCTTAGCCTCCCCACATAGTGTAGTTCCTTTTCCACAATCGTCTCTCTGTGTTCAACCCAACAGAAAAGAATTTAGGTTTCGCCACTTCTCTGGGTCTTTCTTCATTTCCTTAGGAGGGGGCCCTGGGTCAGGTAAAACTTGTGGGAAATAAATGTGTATGGTTCCGTCCTGTGAGTCTGTTTCATGCCCATTTAATTCTCAGGACCAGCCGTCAGCTCTAAGAGGGTGGAGGTCAGGTTC
>NW_020837951.1:0-28155 GCF_003676395.1 Aethalodelphis obliquidens
GGGAGCCTGAGGGAGAGGAGGCGGGAAGCGGCGGCACCCCAGTTCCAGGGTCTTCTCGTCCCCCTGGAGCCCCCGCCCTGGGGCACAGTTCACTCCCGGGCTCACCGTGAGTGAGGCGCTGAGCAGGCCTGAGTCTTACCGACGGCCAGGTCTCTCGGGCCCTCTGCGTCCTGTGTTTTGCTGCAGAGAGTACACCCTTAGTAACTCCTCAAGCCATGGATCGAGAGGGTGAATGAATGAATGAGCAAGGGAATGAGTGAGCGATGAAGGAACAGACAAATCGGCAGATGGTGGATCCGTGCTGCCGTGCTGACCCCCAGGACGAAATGTCACAGGTGTGCAAGCATCTCCCATGAAACAGTCTCCACTGCCTCCTGACCCCAAGCCACTCCCTTCAGGACACCCCTGCTCCGTCTGGAAGCGAATCGCCCCTCACTTACGCAACAGCAGCGCAGTAACCCTTTTTTACCAAGACCAAAGGGCCTCAATCACACTAGACCCTTCCTGGCAGCTCATCTGATTTCAATAAAACTTTACTGAGAACCCTCTATTCGCGGCCTGGGCTGGTGACACAGAGGTGCACTTGGCTCCTGACGTCAAGGAGATGGCAGGGAGGGAGAGCCCCGAGTCCACAGAGGAGAATGTCCTGAGGCCCCACATTATTTCTGCCCACAGAGGTCTCAGAGCTTCACAAGAACGGTGAGGCCCTGAGAGAAGGTCCTTCTCTGTTTCCACACGCTCTCCACGACCCCAGATGTGAGAAGACGGTGAGCTCCCGTCAATAGGAACCCTGAGTCTCACAACCCCCTGAAAACCTTCCATGACCCCCAGGTAACCTCCGAAGGGCTGGACGGAGGGTCTGAGAAGAGGATTTCTCAGCCCAGGGAGCTGTATACAAGAACACCGAGAGTGGGAATGAGCACACCCCCTGGGAGGCGGGCTCAGCAGTACCCCACGGGGAGCAGGATGGACCCTAACTTACCCCAGCCAAAATCCACAGGGGGAACACTCACTTGAAACATGTCTGCAGCCACCAGCCCTGTGCTGAGATCCGTGGGTGGCAGGGACCACCCCTGAGGACCACACAGCATGGGGGCTCACTCACCACGCAGCCGGGTCGTACTCAGCCCAGACCCGGATGAACTCGTCCAGGTGGTGAGGCCCTAGGATGGAAGAGTCCCGCGTAAGGTACTCAAAATTGTCCATGATCACCGCCACAAAGAGGTTCAACATCTGCAGGACAGGAAGGAAAAGAGGTGACATCCAGAGACCTCAGCCTGCCCCCTCCCCCACCTCTCCACCTGCAGCCAAAGTCTCCGTGTGAGGCGGACAGGGCAGCAGACGTCACTGACTCAGGCAGAGCCTGCCCAACCTGCTCCCTCCACAGCCTTGCAGAGGGCTTCCCAGGCCCCCTTTACACTGCCACCACCACCAGCAGCATCCTTCCCCGGGTTCTAGGTCCCACAGGCTAACCCCAACCCAGTATTTGTCCTCTGAAGGCTTCTGTTCTCCACTTCTCCCACCCCGTCCTCATTCAGGCCCAGCTTCTCCTGTCCATGATCTGTCCTGCCGTCTAGGTTAATCTTCTCCACTGTGTGGTGCCCACCCTCTCCCCTTCTCAGGTAAACCTTCAAGGAAAGTAGCAACTTTGGACTTAATAGTTTGGGCTCTAGAGAACTACAGCTCAGGTATTTTGTTTTGTTTTGTTTTTTTAACTGAGTTGAAATTCACTTAACATACAGTTAAGTCTACAATTCAGTGGCATTTAGTGTACGCACAGTACTGTGCAACCACCACTTCCCTAGTTTCAAAATTTTTTCATCACTCCTAAAGAATACCTTGCACCCCTAAGTAATCACTCCCTATTCCTCCGTCCTCCCATTCCCTAGAAACCACCAATCTCCTTTCTGTACCTGTAGATTTGTCTATTTTGGATATTTTGAATAAAAAATTCCATACAGGGCTTCCCTGGTGGCACAGTGGTTGAGAGTCCGCCTGCCAATGCAGGGGACGCAGGTTCGTGCCCCGGTCCGGGAGGATCCCACATGCCGCGGAGCGGTTGGGCCCATGAGCCACGGCTGCTGGGCCTGCGCATCCGGAGCCTGTGCTCCGCGGTGGGAGAGGCCACAGTGGTGAGAGGCCCGCATACCGCAAAAAAAAAAAAACTCCATACAATGTATGACCTTTTGTGTCTGGCTTCTTTCACTTAGTGTGATGTTTTCAAAGTTCATCCATGTTGCAGCATTTGGCAGAAGTTCCTTCCTGTTTATGGCTGAATAATATTCCTTTGTAGGTATGTACTACAATTTGTTTATCCATTCATCCACTGATGGACATTTGGGTTGTTTCCACCTTTGGCTGTTAATGGTTAATGCTGCTATAAATATTCATGGACAAATTTCTGTGTAGACATAAAATTTCATTTCTCTCGTGTACATACCTAGGAATGGGATTTCTGGGTCATATGGTAATATTATGATTAAGTTTTTGAGGAACTTCCAAACTGTTTTCCACAGAAGCTACTGTTTTTTACATTTCCATCAGCAATGCACAAAAGTCCCTATTTCTCCATGTCCTCACCAACACCTGGTATCTTCTGTTTAAAAAAAAAAAAAATTATTCTAGCCATCCTCGTGAGTGCAAAATGGTATCTCATTGTGGTTTTTATTTGCATTTCCTTAATGACCAAGGATGTTGAATGTCTTTATGTGCTTGTTGGCTGGCCAGTTGAATATCTTCTTTGGAAAAATGACTATTCTGATTCTTTGTCCCTTTTTATATGGTTGTTTCTCTTTTTGTTGTTGAGTTGTAGGAGTTCTTTATATATTTTGCACATTAACCCCTTATAAAATATTTTCTCCCATTCCTTCTATTGTATTTTCATATTTTTATAATATCCTTTAATGCACAAAAGTATTGCATTTTGATAGTTCAATTTATCTATTTTTTTTCTTTTCTTGCTTGTGATGATGATGTCAAATCTAAGAATTCTTTGCCAAATCTGAGGTCATGAAGATTGGTTCCCTATGTTTTCTTCTAAAAGTTTTACAGTTTTAGTTCTCACACTTAGGTCTCTGATCAATTTTGAGTTAATATTTTTACATGGAGTGAGGTAAGGGTCCAACTTCATTTTTTTGCATGTGGATAACCAGTTAGCTCCTCCCCATTTGTTAGAGAAACTTTCCATATTGAATGGTCTTGGCGTCCTTGTCAAAAATCAATTGGCCATAGATGTCTGGGTTTACTTCCAGGCTCTCAATCCTATTCCATTGCTCTCTATATTTATCCTTATGCCAGCACCACATTGTCCCCCACCCCCAGGCTTTATTAAGGTGGAATTAACAAAATTGTAAGATTCTTAAGGTGTACATTGTGGTGATTTGATACACATACGTTGTGAAAGGGTTCCCGCCATCTATTAACTAACACATCTATCACCTCACATGTTTATCCTTTAGTGATAGAACATTTAAGTTCTACTCTCTTAGCAAATTTCACTTATATAATACAGTCTTAAAAACTATACTCACCATGTTTTACATCAGATACTCAGACTTTGTTTATATAGCTGAAAGTTTGTACCCTTTTATCAACCTCTCCTTATTTCCCCAATCCCCAGGCCCTGGCAACAACTTTTCTACTCTGTTTCTATGATTCTGACTTCTTTAAAAAAAGATTCCACACATAAGTGATACTATGCACTATTTGTCTTTCTCTATCTGGCTTATTTCATTTAGCATAATGCCCTCAAGGTCCATCCATGTCGTCACAAATTGCAGGATCTCCTTCTCATGGCTGAATACTATTCAATTGTGTGTGTGCGTGTGCGTGTGTGTCACATCCTCTATATTCATTCATCTGTTGATGGACACTTAGGCTGTTTCCTATCTTTGCTACTGTGAATAATGGCTGCAATGAATATGGGAGTGTGGATATTGCTTCAATATCCTGTCTTCATTTCTTTTGGATATATACTCAGAAGTGGAGTTGCTGGATGAATGGAACCAACAGAATAATGTCATGCCTCGGCTCACCCTTGACATGTCCAGGGAGTGTTGGTCCTGTGGATGGTGTGGCATCATGAATGTGGCTTTCTACGGAACCGTATGTCTGCAGCCAGAGCACAGTGAAGCCAACCTGGTGGGCTCAACCTTGCGCCCATGGATTGGCTGGCTCTTGCAGCACCAGATGTCTTTGAACTTCATAGAGACCACTGTCCCCCCCACCTACAAGACGGGTGACTCTCCGGAAAGCTTTCCTTCCCCACTGCCCACAGTGGGTCTTCTGATGTATCAGGGAATGACCCCAACATGCAAATCCTCTCCTTGGTTCCTGGCAACTAGTGAAAGACTAGTTTCATAGATTTTTCTGTATTTTTCTATCAATATGCAAGCTCATCGGTCTCAAATGCACACCTTTCCCAACTACCCCAACCTTCTACTGTACCTTCCAAAACTCTCAGTTCACCATCAATAGAAATTCTTTTATCTTCATCTTACCCGAACGTTCTTCATTTCCCATTGCTCTAGGTGAAACAGTGGTGTCCCCCTCCATCCTCTTAAGAAAAAAGCCTGCCGTTTAAGGTTTCTGGTCTACCAACCTCCCCCTGCTTCCTGGGAAATGTGCACCTGACTTGCTGTATTTGTCCCCACATCTACTCTTAATTCTTGTTGCTGTTAATATCCACAGAGACGGGTCAACTATTGCCTGGCCTCTCTGATCCCTGACCTCCCCCCAGCCTCCCGCCATCATCTCAGCCCCTTACTCGTATGACTGCAAAACAACTCATTACCAGTGACTAACAATGAACATTACCATTACCACCTCCAAAGTCTTAACCACAGATGTCTCACTCTCTGCCCACAGTTCCTATCCTTCTGGCTCACTTCATCTAATACTTGTGTCCCATGGGGACCTCTGATCCAGTGGTCCTGCCCCTCCCCTCCCTCCTGTCCCCAGGCCTGATCCCACATCCAGCACTAAGATGATACTTTTACACACATCGTTTTCTCCCTCCTTACACTTGTCTGGTAAATCCCAAATCTGAATAATGCACTTTGCTACCCATGGTGCCAAGTAGAGAATATGGCCCGAGAAAAGCACAAACTGTGCTGGCTGGTCCTGCATGAAAGTTATGACTGTAAATCTGAAGTGTCTGTTCAGCACTGCCCACTGTGGAAAGCAGCTGTCCACTCTTGCTATGCTCTTTGCTTCTTATTATCTCTTGAACCTGCTGCAGTAAGGCTTTGATCCTAACACTCCAAAGAAACTGTTCCTGTGAAGGGCACCCATGGTCTCTACCTTTCCACACCCCATGAGCAATTCTCAGTCATCATTTTACTTTACCTCCCAACAATATTTCACATGGTTGATGATTCCCTCCCACTAGGGACACCTTCTTCCCTTGGTTTTTAGGGGACTGCCCTCTCCTGGCTCTCTCCTGCCTCACTGCTCCGAATCAACTTCTGGATCCCATGCTCCCTTCTGTCTCCTAAATGCCCCCAGGGCTGAGTCTTCAGCCCTCTTCTCCATAGGTCAGTGCTCCTCAAACTTAGCACACAAGGAATCACCCAGGAAGTGCACTAAAACTGATTCCTGGGTCCCTCTCCCAGAGATCCTGATACAGCAAGTCTTGGAAGGGACCCAGGAATCTGCATTTCTAACCAGTGCTCAGGCAATGTTTAAGCCGTGGGTCTCTGGACCACACAGGGACCTAGAGGGTATCACCAAGCCTGATGGATACACCAAATACTAACGACGACGAATCCACATCTCCAGCCCAGAGGCCCCCACGTGTCTCTAACCACCCCCTCCTTATCCCCACGCCCATGGCTCCCCAACCTTTCCATCTCGGGGCAAGAACCACTCACTCCATCACCCCAGCAAACCCCAGAAGGCAGCGTTTTTCCCTCCTTTACTCTCATGCTCGTGTTCAATCAATTGTGTCAGCTCTACCTTTACAATGCAGCCCAAGTCCACACAACTTCTTTCACACCCACCCTCTCCAACTGTCACCTCTAATTATCTCCTGCTCACTTACAGCCTCTCCTGACCAGAAGCCAGAAGCCAGAGTGAGGTTTAAAGATGTCAAGCAGAGGATGCCACTGCTCACAGTGTCCCAGAGCCTTCTGCTGACTTGTAATAAAATCCACACCCTGCGACCTGGCCCGCTGACACCTCCAACCTGACCCCATGAGTTTCCATAGCTCATGGGTCACAGGCAGGCTGCCTGGAATTCTGCTGCTTCGTATCTTATCACCACGGTGCAAGTCCTTCTAGAAGCTGAGAACTGAGGGACAATTGCCCTACGGAAACTTAAAACCCCTTCCACAGAAGTAAAGGCAGGCCCACAGGAGCTCATTACCCAGTGGGTCCTTTCAGGATTAACGAGGTCCTCATCTCTGGGGGAACGAGGACCATCGATGTGGAATCAGCTTTCATGTGACATGGATCAAAATCAGGGACCAGCAAGAGACTAGGGGGGCCCAAGGCGGTCTGAGACCAGCAGACACAGGCGACGGGATGGGCACAGCGTCCGGGACTCACCAGAAAGGAGCAGAGGAAGATGAAGGAGACAAAGTAGAAGTAGGCGAAGTCGCTCCCACACTCAGCGGCATTGGCGAGCGCGTCGCAGGCCCGGCTGCCGAGGCAGGACAGCATGATCTCGTGCCAGGCCTCCCCAGTGGCGCTCCTGAGAAAAGGGCAGAGCATGAGGCCCAGGAAGGAAGGTCCAGGACCGGCCCTGGGAGGGAGCCTGGGAATTCAGGAGAGCTGGGTTCCTCTCCACAGGGATCCTGCACATGTGTGAGGTCTGGTTATCAGACGTTGCTTCTTAAAAAGAAGCCTCTGGCATTAGCTTTTCAAGCTGATCATAACTGGGAAAGCACTAGCTACGGGAAAGAATCCACCGCACCAGAAGTCAGCACCATGGCGAGCTCCCCTCTGTGGGCTCCGATCTCCTCCCCGGCAGCCGCCGCCCAAAGTCTTCCTGGATTCAGGACACAGGGACTCCACCCTTCCCTCTGCTCAGGCCAAACACGCGGGCGTCACCCTCGCCTCCTCTCTCACCGTGTCCTGATCATCAGCTCATCGGACTTCAAACCAGCCAGACACGTGCTACCCCCCCCACCAGGCTGCTGCAGCAGCTTCTTAACTGGATGCTCACTCCCCACCAGCAGCCCAGGGATAAGATCAATGACCCCTCAGTGACCCCCTCACTCCCCGCAAAAGGTAAAATCCACATGACTACCCACAGCCTGCCCTTTCCCTGACCTCACCCCACAGCAGCCACCCCAGCTTCTACTGCTTCTCGGACACATCAAGGATACCCCCACCCCGAGCAGCTACCACAGAGGCCCCTCCTGCGTGGACTTTGCTTCTGTGTGTGAGGCCCGCACCAGGGGCCAGATGTGCACCAGACCTGCAGGTGGGCCAGAGGCCTGGGTCCCCCTGTGCCCCTATGTGGTCAGCCCTGGGCCCACTCCCTATGGACAACAGCTGGTTCAGCCCGTGCCAGGCCTGAATGACGAGGGTGCCCACATGTGACACCAAGATGAGGAAGGAAGAGAGATCTTTGAGATCAAAGGCTTAAAACCAAGGCTCACTTCATATCTTTTGTGGCACAAGGCAGGCTATTAATAAACAAAGAAATAAAGTTAATGTAATAGCTAAAGTCCAGAGAAACGACACTATTTGGGGAAAGTGTAAAAAGCCTAAGGATGCTTGTTCATCTGCTGCAAAGAACAAGTCGAAAACTCTGTCCAGGCAGCGCAGTGAAGCAGGCCTGATCTGAGCTCACCCTCCATATAAAGGAGAACTCCCACGGTGCCCAAAACGCATCTGCATAGGGCCAGATGTGCTGGGGGTCCCCAAGGGTGGGCCTGGCAGCAGCCCGCCCGATGCATTTACATAAGTGAACACAGATGGTGAAACCTCAGGAAAGGGCCCAACGCAGGGTGTGCTGTCAGGACCCCTCTACCATAAGTCACTACAAAGAGCTCTTTTCTCCCCTCCTAGGGTCACGGGGAAGGAGGGAGACACGTTCCACTCTCTGGCCTCCGCCCACAAGTGCATTCTCAAGCCAGGCGGGTGGACAGTCCCAGCCCACGGGTGTCCACGCCTGACAGCCATGGCGGGGGAGCCGTCCCACACACATCCGCGCAGGGAGGCCTCTGAGCGGACACCAGCCTGTGCTCCTCCAGGCCCCGCCCTGGTGCTCCCCTTGGCCGCACCCCCGAGCCTCAGGAACTGCAGCTCCCATCAGAACGGCACTGCTGGCCGGCTGGGTTCCCTGGGCCACCGAGCGGGTGCCAGCTGCTGACAGCAGCGCTCCACTGCCCTGCTTCTCCTGGTAGCACAGATCCCCGAATCACTAAGGTGAGCACGCGGGAAGCCTGGCCTGGCACACCAAGAAAAGCCCTTTGGACACCTTCTGTCCTCCCAGACCTCTCGGGCTGCAGCCCCACTGGAGGCCTTGCAGCTGCTGCCAGGGAGCAGAGACAAGGTGGAGGAGGCGGGCCCGGCCTGGCGCTCTCAGGCGGACCTCCTCAGGGCCTCCCCTTCGGGCTGTCTTGAAGCCCAGGAGCCCTTAGGGAAGAACAAGCAGGGAAAGAAGAGAAACTGGAAAGGTCCGCTGCGGAGAAGCCAGTGTGACCAGGGCTGGGGGGTGGTCCCATCCTGAGTGAAGAAGCCAGTGAGCCTGGACCCACCTCCCCACAACGCACCTGAACAGCAGCATCAAGGCTTGTAGAAACGTCCGAAAGTTGTTGTGCCGGTTGATGCTGGTGTCGTCATCCAGGGCGATGTTTCCAAACACCTGAAGTGGAGAAGAAGGCTGCAGACCACTGCTGCTGGGTCTTCAGGAGC
Organism: Aethalodelphis obliquidens; assembly: GCF_003676395.1. Classification (NCBI taxonomy): domain Eukaryota; kingdom Metazoa; phylum Chordata; class Mammalia; order Artiodactyla; family Delphinidae; genus Aethalodelphis; species Aethalodelphis obliquidens. Next base: position 8,866 of record NW_020837951.1, read on the forward strand.
TGCAGCCGGGCAGGAGACGGTGTGTGTGCACGTGTGCACCCACATGGGACAGGACGCTGCCCTGAGCCAGATAACCCCGACAGAAGCCGCCACCACTGCTGCCGGGGCTGGTGGCTTCCAGCTCCAGCAGCGTCTGTGCATTTCCAGGGTAGAGAAAACCTCTGGAGAGGCAAACGTATCCCTGTCCCACGGCCCAGCGTGCGCTGGCTCTGGCTCTGAGCCTGTCCAGGGATCTCCCAGAGTGACTAGTAAAAGCAGGGGACCCAGAGCTAAGTCTTGGTGGGCTCTGCCAGACAGAAGAAGGGAAGCGTTTTAAAATTCACTCTCTCATCAATGACTCCAAACCAGTAATTATACTGATATTACGATAGTCACTTGAACCTTTCTCTTTACAATTCTGTGCAAACATCACAATGGGTTTTCTATCCATTTTAATTTCTTTCTTTCAAGGTTAGAAATGCAAATGAGTCCCTAACTCTAAGCAGCTTAAACTCGAATCCAGATGAAAATGTACGAATCATCATCTATCCATCAAAAATACAGACCAGGCTTTGGGACGAGGGGAAGATGGCAGAAGAGTAAGACGTGGAGATCACCTTCCTCCCCACAGATACACCAGAAATACATCTACACGTGGACCAACTCCTACAGAACACCTACTGAACGCTGGCAGAAGACCTCAGCCCTCCCAAAAGGCAAGAAACCCCCCACGTACCTGGGTAGGGCAAAAGAAAAAAGAATAAACCGAGACAAAAGAATAGGGACGGGACCTGCACCAGTGGGAGGGAGCTGTGAACGAGGAAAGGTTTCCACACACTAGAAGCCCCATCGCGGGTGGAGACTGTGGGTGGCGGAGGGGGAAGCTTCGGCGCCGCGGAGGAGAGCGCAGCAACAGGGGTGCGGAGAGCAAAGCGGAGAGATTCCCGTACAGAGGATCGGTGCCGACCGGCACTCACCAGCCCGAGAGGCTTGTCTGCTCCCCCGCCAGGGCGGGCGGGGCTGGGAGCTGAGGCTCGGGCTTCGGTTGGAGCGCAGGGAGAGGACTGGGGTTGGCGGCGTGAACTCAGCCTGAAGGGGTTAGTGCACCACGGCTGGCCGGGAGGGAGTCCGGGGAAAAGTCTGGACCTGCCGAAGAGGCAAGAGACTTTTTCTTCCCTCTTTGTTTCCTGGTGCGCGAGGAGAGGGGATTAAGAGCGCTGCTTAAAGGAGCTCCAGAGACGGGCGTGAGCCGCGGCTAACAGCCCGGACCCCAGAGACGGGCGGGAGACGCTAAGGCCGCTGCTGCCGCCACCAAGAAGCCTATGTGCGAGCACAGGTCACTATCCACAACCCCCTTCCGGGGAGCCTGTGCAGCCCGCCATTGCCAGGGTCCCGGGATCCAGGGACAACTTCCCCAGAAGAACGCACCGCGCACCTCAGGCTGGTGCAACGTCATGCCGGCCTCTGCTGCCGCAGGCCCGCCCCGCACTCCGTGCCCCTCCCTCCCCCCCGGCCTGAGTGAGCCAGAGCCCCCGAATCAGCGGCTCCTTTAACCCCGTCCTGTCTGAGCGAAGAATAGACGCCTTCCTGCGACCTACACGCAGAGGCGGGGCCGTATCCAAAGCTGAGCCCCTGGAGCTGTGAGAACAAAGAAGAGAAAGGGAAATCTCTCCCAGCAGCCTCAGGAGCAGCGGATTAAAGCTCCACAATCAACTTGATGTACCTGCATCTGTGGAATACATGAATAGACAACGAGTCATCCCAAATTGAGGAGGTGGACTTGAAGAGCAAGATTTATGATTTTTTCCCCTTTTCCGCTTTTTGTGAGTGTGTATGTGTATGCTTCTGTGTGAGATTTTGTCTGTATAGCTTTGCTTCCACCATTTGTCCTAGGGTTCTATCCGTTTCTTTTCTTAAAAAAATTTTTTTTTCTTAATATTTTTTATTTTAATAACTTTATTTTATTTTATCTTCTTTCTTTCTTTTTCTTTCTTTCTTTCCTCTTTCTTTCTACTTTGTCTCCCTTTTATTCTGAGCCGTGTGGATGAAAGGCTCTTGGTGCAGGAGTCAGTGCTGTGCCTCTGAGGTGGGAGAGCCAACTTCAGGACACTGGTCCACAAGAGACCTCCCAGCTCCACATAATATCAAACGGCGAAAATCTCCCAGAGATCTCCATCTCAACACCAGCACCCAGCTTCACTCAATGACCAGCAAGCTACACTGCTGGACACTCTATGCCAAACAACTAGCAAGACAGGAACACAACCCCACCCATTAGCAGAGAGGCTGCCTAAAATCATAATAAGTCCACAAACACCCCCAAAACACACCACCAGACGTGGACCTGCCCACCAGAAAGACAAGATCCAGCCTCATCCACCAAAACACAGGCACTAGTCCCCTCCACCAGGAAGCCTACACAACCCACTGAACCAACCTTAGCCACTGGGGACAGACACCAAAAACAACGGGAACTATGAACCTGCAGGCTGCAAAAAGGAGACCCCAAACCCAGTAAGATAAGCAAAATGAGAAGACAGAAAAACACACAGCAGATGAAGAAGCAAGATAAAAACCCACCAGACCTAACAAATGAAGAGGAAATAGGCAGTTTACCTGAAAAAGAATTCAGAATAATGATAGTAAAGATGATCCAAAATCTTGGAAATAGAATAGAGAAAATGCAAGAAACATTTAACAAGGACCTAGAAGAACTAAAGATGAAACAAACAATGAAGAACAACACAATAAATGAAATGAAAAATACTCTAGATGGGATCAATAGCAGAATAACTGAGGCAGAAGAACGGATAAGTGACCTGGAAGATAAAATAGTGGAAATAACTACTGCAGAGCAGAATAAAGAAAACAGAATGAAAAGAACTGAGGACAGTCTCAGAGACTTCTGGGACAACATTAAACACACCAACATTCGAATTATAGGGGGTCCAGAAGAAGGAGAGAAAAAGAAAGGGACTGAGAAAATATTTGAAGAGATTATAGTTGAAAACTTCCCTAATATGGGAAAGGAAATAGTTAATCAAGTCCAGGAAGCACAGAGAGTCCTATACAGGATAAATCCAAGGAGAAATACGCCAAGACACATATTAATCAAACTGTCAAAAGTTAAATACAAAGAAAACATATTAAAAGCAGCAAGGGAAAAACAACAAATAACACACAAGGGAATCCCCATAAGGTTAACAGCTGATCTCTCAGCAGAAACTCTGCAAGCCAGAAGGGAGTGGCAGGATATATTCAAAGTGATGAAGGAGAAAAACCTGCAACCAAGATTACTCTACCCAGCAAGAATCTCATTCAGATTTGATTAAAACCTTTACAGACAAGCAAAAGCTGAGAGAGTTCAGCACCACCAAACCAGCTTTACAACAAATGCTAAAGGAACTTCTCTAGGCAAGAAACACAAGAGAAGGAAAAGACCTACAATAACGAACCCCAAACAACTAAGAAAATGTGAATAGGAACATACATATCAATAATTACCTTAAATGTAAATGGACTAAATGCTCCCACCAAAAGACACAGATTGGCTGAATGGATACAGAAACAAGACCCATATATATACTGTCTACAAGAGACCTGCTTCAGACCTAGAGACACATACAGATTGAAAGTAAGGGGATGGAAAAAGATATTCCATGCAAATGGAAACCAAAAGAAAGCTGGCGTAGCAATTCTCATATCAGACAAAATAGACTTTAAAATAAAGACTATTACAAGAGACAAAGAAGGACACTACATAATGATCAAAGGATCGATCCAAGAAGAAGATATAACAATTGTAAATATTTATGCACCCAACATAGGAGCACCTCAATACATAAGGGAAATACTAACAGCCATAAAAGGGGATATCGACAGTAACACATTCATAGTAGGGGACTTTAACACTCCACTTTCACCAATGGACAGATCATCCAAAATGAAAATAAATAAGGAAACACAAACTTTAAATAATACATTAAACAAGATGGACTTAATTGATATTTATAGGACATTCCATCCAAAAACAACAGAATACACATTTTTCTCAAGTGCTCATGGAACATTCTCCAGGATAGATCATATCTTGGGTCACAAATCAAGCCTTGGTAAATTTAAGAAAATTGAAATTGTATCAAGTATCTTTTCTGACCACAATGCTATGAGACTAGATATCAATTACAGGAAAAGATCTGTAAAAAATACAAACACATGGAGGCTAAACAATACACTACATAATAACGAAGTGATCACTGAAGAAATCAAAGAGGAAATCAAAAAATACCTAGAAACAAATGACAATGGAGACACGACGACCCAAAACCTATGGGATGCAGCAAAAGCAGTTCTAAGAGGGAAGTTTATAGCAATACAATCCTACCTTAAGAAACAGGAAACATCTCGAACAAACAACCTAACCTTGCACCTAAAGCAATTAGAGAAAGAAAAACCCCAAAGTTAGCAGAAGGAAAGAAATCATAAAAATCAGGTCAGAAATAAATGAAAAAGAAATGAAGGAAACGATAGCAAAGATCAATAAAACTAAAAGCTGGTTCTTTGAGAAGATAAACACAATTGATAAACCATTAGCCAGACTCACCAAGAAAAAAAGGGAGAAGACTCAAATCAATAGAATTAGAAATGAAAAAGGAGAAGTAGCAACTGACACTGCAGAAATACAAAAGATCATGAGAGATTACTACAAGCAACTCTAGGCCAATAAAATGGACAACCTGGAAGAAATGGACAAATTCTTAGAAATGCACAACCTGCCAAGACTGAATCAGGAAGAAATAGAAAATATGAACAGACCAATCACAAGCACTGAAATTGAAACTGTGATTAAATATCTTCCAACAAAGAAAAGCCCAGGACCAGATGGCTTTACAGGCGAATTCTATCAAACATTTAGAGAAGAGCTAACACCTATCCTTCTCAAACTCTTCCAAAATATAGCAGAGGGAGGAACACTCCCAAATTCATTCTATGAGGCCACCCTTGATTCTAAAACCAGACAAGGATGTCACAAAGAAAGAAAACTATAGGCCAATATCACTGATGAACATAGATGCAAAAATCCTCAACAAAATACTAGCAAACAGCATCCAACAGCACATTAAAAGGATCATACACCATGATTAAGTTGGGTTTATTCCAGGAATGCAAGGATTCTTCAATATACACAAATCAATCAACGTGATACACCATATTAACAAATTGAAGGAGAAAAACCATATGATCATCTCAATAGATGCAGAGAAAGCTTTCGACAAAATTCAACGCCCATTTATAATAAAAACCCTGCAGAGGGGCTTCCCTGGTGGCGCAGTGGTTAAGAGTCCGCCTGCCGATGCAGTGGACACGGGTTTGTGCCCCGGTCCGGGAAGATACCACATGCCATGGAGCGGCTGGGCCCGTGAGCCCTGGCTGCTGAGCCTGTGCGTCCGGAGCCTGTGCTCCGCAACGGGGGAGGCCACAACAGTGAGAGGCATGCGTACCACAAAAACCCTGCAGAAAGTAGCCATAGAGGGAACTTTCCTCAACATAATAAAGGCCATATATGACAGACCCACAGCCAACATCGTCCTCAATGGTGAACAACTGAAAGCATTTCCACTAAGATCAGGAACAAGACAAGGTTGCCCACTCTCACCACTCTTATTCAACATAGTTTTGGAAGTTTTAGCCACAGCAATCACAGAAGAAAAGGAAATAAAAGGAATCCAAATCGGAAAAGTAGAAGTAAAGCTGTCACTGTTTGCAGATGACATGATACAATACATAGAGAATCCTAAAGATGCTACCAGAAAACTACTAGAGCTAATCAATGAATTTGGTAAAGTAGCAGGATACAAAATTAATGCACAGAAATCTCTGGCATGAATTTGGTAAAGTAGCAGGATACAAAATTAATGCACAGAAATCTCTGGCATTCCTATACACTAATGATGAAAAATCTGAAAGTGAAATCAAGAAAATACTCCCATTTACCATTGCAACAAAAAGAAAAAAATATCTAGGAATAAACCTACCAAAGGAGACAAAAGACCTGTATGTAGAAAATTATAAGACACTGATGAAAGAAATTAAAGATGATACAAATAGATGGAGAGATATACCATGTTCTTGGATTGGAAGAATCAACATTGTGAAAATGACTCTACTACCCAAAGCAATCTACAGATTCAATGCAATCCCTATCAAACTACCACTGGCATTTTTCACAGAACTAGAACAAAAAATTTCACAATTTGTATGGAAACACAAAAGACCCCGAATTGCCAAAGCAATCTTGAGAACGAAAAATGGAGCTGGAGGAATCAGGCTCCCTGACTTCAGACTATACTACAAAAATACAGTAATCAAGACAGTATGGTACTGGCACAAAAACAGAAAGATAGATCAATGGAACAGGATAGAAAGCCCAGAGATAAACTCATGCACATATGGTCACCTTATCTTTGATAAAGGAGGCAGGAATGTACAGTGGAGAAAGGACAGCCTCTTCAATAAGTGGTGCTGGGAAAACTGGACAGGTACATGTAAAAGTATGAGATTAGATCACTCCCTAACACCATACACAAAAATAAGCTCAAAATGGATTAAAGACCTAAATGTAAGGCCAGAAACTCTCAAACTCTTAGAGGAAAACATAGGTGGAACACTCTATGACATAAATCCCAGCAAAATCCTTTTTGACCCACCTCCTAGAGAAATGGAAATAAAAACAAAAATAAACAAGTGGGACCTAATGAAACTTCAAAGCTTTTGCACAGCAAAGGAAACCATAAACAAGACCAAAAGACAACCCTCAGAATGGGAGAAAATATTTGCAAATGAAGCAACCGACAAAGGATTAATCTCCAAAATTTATAAGCAGCTCAATAACAAAAAACCAAACAACCCAATCCAAAAATGGGCAGAAGACCTAAATAGACATTTCTCCAAAGAAGATATACAGAGTGCCAACAAACACATGAAAGAATGCTCAACATCATTAATCATTAGAGAAATGCAAATCAAAACTACAATGAGATATCATCTCACACTGGTCAGAATGGCCATCATCAAAAAAATCTAGAAACAATAAATGCTGGAGATGGTGTGGAGAAAAGGGAATACTCTTGCACTGCTGGTGGGAATGGGAATTGGTACAGCCACTATGGAGAACAGCATGGAGGTTCCTTAAAAAACTACCAATAGAACTACCATATGACCCAGCAATCCCACTACTGGGCATATACCCTGAGAAAACCATAATTCAAAAAGAGTCATGTACCAAAATGTTCATTGCAGCTCTATTTACAATAGCCCGGAGATGGAAACAACCTAAGTGTCCATCACTGGATGAATGGATAAAGAAGATGTGGCACATATATACAATGGAATATTACTCAACCATAAAAAGAAACGAAATTGAGCTATTTGTAATGAGGTAGATAGACCTAGAGTCTGTTATACAGAGTGAAGTAAGTCAGAAAGAGAAAGATAAATACTGTATCCTAACACATATATATGGAATTTAAGGGAAAAAAATGTCATGAAGAACCTAGGGGTAAGACAGGAATAAAGACACAAACCTACTAGAGAATGGACGTGAGGCTATGGGGAGGGGGAAGGGTAAGCTGTGACAAAGCGAGAGAGAGGCATGGACATATATACACTACCAAACGTAAGGTAGATAGCTAGTGGGAAGCAGCCGCATAGCACAGGGAGATCAGCTCGGTGCTTTGTGACCGCCTGGAGGGGTGGGATAGGGAGGGTGGGAGGGAGGGAGACGCAAGAGGGAAGAGATATGGGAACATATGTATATGTATAACTGATTCACTTTGTTATAAAGCAGAAACTAACACACCATTGTAAAGCAATTATACTCTAATAAAGATGTAAAAAAAAAAATAAAAAAAAATAAAATAAAGATCAGTGACATATGTCTTTGTATGCCCACATACCAAAGCAAGAAAAAATATATGTTTGTTTTAAACAGCATCAGATCTCAGCAAATTTTAAGCAAGACAACTTTTCAACCCCTGGAAATTGAGTTTAAAAATCAGTTTTCAGCTAACCTTTAGACACTGTCTCCTTCCACTACAAATTAACATTTGAGTCCATCTCCCATCCCTACTACTGGAAAGTGGCCAGATGCCAAAAGTATCAACTGGGACACTGCTTTGTGTATTTTAAACATTTTCCCAAATAGCTGACAAAGCGTTCTTTGACAAAATAAAGGTAAGTTACGCAAAAGCTAATTTTGACCAGGACAGTGACCTGGTATGATCCTGTTGACTTTTCCCTTCAACAGCATATAATCTCCGGTACAGGATCAGGACGCTTGTCCTTCAGAAGTGCTGCTGGGCCAAAAGAATGACGAGCTGCTGCGCCGCAGGCCTCTCGGCATCCTGCAGATGTGCTCAAACACTCCACCGCCGTGGGTGCCCAGCACCCAAGCAATCGTGCCCACCAGCGCCCTAGCACACCCCAGCAGGATTCCACTAGACAGCAGGGCCGGGCATCTGCCCACAAAGGGTGGCACTGCTTGGCCTCAGCCACAGAAGAGTCTTTCTGAGGATTAAGTTCATAAAGTGCTTAGAACGGCACCTGGCTCATAGAAACGTTGCCGAAGTGCGAACGTGCCATCGTTATCGTGCGATGGCCCCGCGCACACCCACCTGCATGCCGACGATGGCGTAGATGAAGAACAGCATGGCGATGAGCAGGCACACGTAGGGCAGCGCCTGTAGAGACATGGGAGGGCAGGTCAGCTCCAGGAGGGAGGACAGGTCAGCTCCAGGAGAGAGGCCTGCCCCCTGGCCTGAGCCTCATCGGCAGAGCGGATGGTGGCTGGGTCTCTGGGGCCACACTGGCCTCAGTTGACTGCAGACCCACCCCACTGACCACCAAGCTACTGTCAACTCCTTCATCTACAAATCAAGCCATAAAAGCCACCTCAGCCCTTGGTGAGCATAAACAAGATACTCTCCGTAAACCTGAAAGCGTCCTTACAAACCATCACGGGACAACGGGCACCACGGGAGGTGTGAAAGCGTCCTTTCAAACCATCACGGGACAACGGGGGCCACGGGAGGTGTGAAAGCGTCCTTACAAACCATCACGGGACAACGGGGGCCACGGGAGGTGTGAAAGCGTCCTTTCAAACCATCACGGGACAACGGGGGCCACGGGAGGTGTGGGCCCCGCCCCGGCCTTCCCGAGGAGGGCGCTCGGGCGGTGGCGGCAGAAGCCCCCCAGCCTGCACAAGGGAGGGGTCAGGCCGCGCCTGGCCACGCCCAGCCTCACCTTGAAGGACTGGACGAAGGTCCAGAGCAGGATGCGGATGGTGTAGCCTTGGCGGAGCAGCTTGATGAGTCGGGCGGCGCGGAAGAGGCGGAGGAAGCTGAGGTTGATGAAGTTGTTCTGCAGGGAAGAGAGGTTATGCTCTGACCTTCGGGGACCAGCCTCCCACAGGCGCAGGGCGGCCACGCCCCACCCCACCTCCCCAAGTCACTGTGCCCCAAAGAAAAGCGGGTGAAGAGAGAGAACGGAACAAAAAGTCACCGCTTCACAGTCTAAGCAGCAATCAGCCACCAGGAAACCTTCCAAGAGTGAAGCTTGTCTTTGCAAACCGCTTCCCATGCAGCAAATCAGAGAAACGCCCTCCACAGGGAGGGGCAGAGGAGAGTCCCATGAAGCACCCCCACCCCGCTGCCACGTGGAAGGGGAGGATGCCTGAAGCCAGGCCTCCAACACTGACGGCCTCTCACAGGGCACGGCCCAGCCGCCCAGGGACAGGGCTACCACACGGCCAGCAAAGCCCCGGCCTGCCTGGGGCCCAGCCGAGAGGCAGGCCCTTCCTCCGGGCCTGGGCAGGTGCCCGCACGCAGGTCACCGCAGGAGGCGTAGGTGGTGTTGGTCCTGCTGCCCACGCCAGGGAAGACACCTCTGCAGCCCACTATCCGGTGTCTGCCCCAGAGAGCCCAGGCCATCTCGCACGGCCCCCTCATCCAAAGGGTCGAAGTCAGGCACAAACGAACCCAACCGTCTCTGGACTGCACGGATGACCCGGGAGCGAGGCTTCCACCTTGGCCCAGGGGCGCCTGAATTCCTGGCCATCCCTTTCGGGGGCACGGCCCTGCTCGGCGTCCGTGAGTAGGCAGGGGTGCTCGCGGGCCCGGGCGGCTTCCTGCCCTGTCTGCTTGGAGACCAGGTGCCCACGCGCAGCCTGAGGTCAGCGTCCCCACACTTGGCTGCCTTGAAATATGCAAGCAGCTCAGGCTAGACACATTGTGCTGCCAGATACAGTGGTCAAACACAGAGAAAAGAGAGCACAGGTGCAGCGGCAGAGCCCACGCAGGAGGCGGCGGGGCCTGGGCAGAGCCGCGCCCTCCCTCCAGGGCTGCCCATCTGGTCTTGGCTGGGACGAGGCATTGGTGGAGAGACGGGCCTCACTCCGCCCCCCCACTGCCTGTCTCAGGGGCTGGCTTCTTTGCTTCCCACCAGGGACTCTGGACTGTCTCTGCTGGCGAGGGGCTTAACAGCTACCCTGGGGGACGGCTCCCGGGTTTTGGACAGTGCCACAGGGAGAGGGGGCAGTTGGCAGGCACGAGGAGGGCCGGCTGTGGCCCAGATCAGCACGCAGGCAGAAGTGGACCTTGGGGTGTGACCCTGGAGGGTGTACTCGTTTCCCTGCAGCTCCCTCACCGGCTCGCGCTGGGGCAAGAGGACCTCAGGGTGGATGAGACATAGCCACACTCTCTGAGCCCCGTGGGCCTGAGGACTCTCATGTGAGCCAGTCGCCTCAGGAGGACGGGCACAGGGATGCAAGGGGGGACTGCCTACGGTGCCAGGGTACCCTTTGTACAAGACAGTAAAGCACAGAAAGGGGGGAGCTGCCACCTCAGGGGTGTCTGCTTTCAAACCACCTGCGCAGGTGGGTCTGGAGGGGCCGAGACCAAAGCAATTTGCTCAGACGGTTGGGACAGACAAGATTTCCTGAAAATACTGGGGGGAAATATAAGCTTCTGGGTAAGAAGGAAGAGACGGAGGCCACAGCGGGCAGCGGAAGGCGCTGTTCGTTCCAGTTACTGGATGCGTGAACGCAGCCCCTTCCTACTTTCTGTTGAGACCCAGGTCCCAACCCTCCTCCCCAGCTTCTCTCTCGGGGCTCCACGGGCACGTAGGAGAAGGTGCACGTGCCAACAGACAGCCAGCCCTAGAGAGCCGTGAGGGCGGAGGTGACAGCGGCCCCAGATGCCGCAACCACAGTGTGACAGGCTGAGTGCACCATGGCTGCACCCGTGCGCGAGGCGCCAGACACCACCATGCAGACTGCATGCAGGACAGCAGGGGCAGCAAGCACACAGCGGCCTCCCCCTGGCTGCGCACCGTCACCCCTGGCCTCAGCCAACCCCCTGGAGGTGGATGCAGCATGCCCCGACCCCCCAAGTCCATGGTTTCTGCTGTACCCACGAGCAACCCCACCTACTTCCAAGCCAGGCCCCTCCTTATGGCCCCTGCCTCTGAGCCAGGAAAGGTCAGCTTTACAGCCCTCAACACGGAGCTGATTTACGCTGAGGGGACACTGGTCCCCAGCTCCACTGAGCGCCAGCTTCCACCTCTACACGATGGAGGTGTTAGGACATCATGCCCGGGGGCGAGGAATCCCTGAGAAAAGGAACTTACGGTGCATTGAGCACTGAAACGCCGCCACAGAGGCAAACGGAGCCCAGGCCGAGGCCCACGTCTCCTACATCCAAGCGCATCACTGCCTCTGGTCAGAGTCACAGCACAATGAGGTGCCCCCCCTCACACTGTGCACGTGTCGGGGACCACACACGTGCCAGGGATGAGGTGCAGCAGAGCGTGGGACAAGCTGCTCTCCTACTCAGCTTCGTTCTCAAGGGGACCGATGATGGGAGAGAGAGAGAAAGGAGAGAAAGCCTGTGGAGAAAGCCCACACACGCACAGTACCCTGGACATTGATTGACATGAAGGCAGAGGAGGGCACAGAGCGGGTGGACAGGAAGGGCTGAGCAGAGGCCTGGTGCCACGAGCAGAGCCTGTGCGAAAGATGTGGCCTGGTATTTCGGCAGCATCAAACAGCCTTTTCTCAAAACTCAAGCTTTTCTGCTCCGATTGTGAAACCTTTATCACAAGCATTCACTTTCTGTAGCAGGAATCTCAGAATCTGCTCCTTTGCACGAACTTGCAGGCATGGCCTCAGCTCACTCTGCTCCCAGCATCTTCTCTCTCCCCTCACCCGGAAGGAGGCTCCGTCCACACCTCCTGCACGGGCTCCACACAAGCTCGCTGACCAGGGCACACAAGAATCAGCGACGCTGGATGAGGGCCCAGCCCTCTGCTCCCTCCTGGGGCAGTGCCCCTCTTTCTACTCAGGCCAACCCCCCAGCCTGGTGCCCCCAGCCAGGCCCCCACGGAAGATACGCCCAGGAAGGACCCTACAGGAGACCTTGTCAGAGGCCACTGGGCAGAGCCGAGTCCGCTCGGTCTGCCAGTGGAGACAGAGCAGAAGGGACATGACTGTGCAGCAGAAACCATGGACTTTTCGGGGATCAGGTCCAAACTCACATCCTGCAAAACCTCCCCAATTCTGAGCCAGTCTCATCACTTACCTGCCTCTCACTCAGAAGCCCCTACCTCCTCTCTCAGCCCAAGGCCAGTTCCTGTGATCAGGTGGTCCCTGGGGGGCCCTCATAAGCCCCGGCTGGACCCCAGGAGCCAGGACAGTGCGTGAGAGGCCAGAGGGGCGGGTGCAGCTGGGCTCTGAGCACAGGAGGGCAGCGGCGAGGGGTGACAGGAAGCAGAAGGGAGGAGGACCGGAGCAAGCAAAGCGAGGAGTTTTAAGAACTATTTAAAGTCATGAAACCAACCGTTTCCTATATGTGATGTTTTCATGGATGGATATTTGCGTATTATTTACAAATTGGGATGTTTGAGCGGCAGGCGCACAACATACAGACGGAGACATGGTTTTCGCATTGTATGTTGGTTGGGTGACGTGAGTCAGCGGGTAGGTGAGGGTAAATCAAGAACAGAAACAAAACAAAAGAGAAACTGAGTCACCAACACAAGCAAAACTCAAACTCTGAACACTTCACTGGAAACTTTTAGGATTTGGGTAAACTTTGCATATTTTGCTTAAAATGTACCGAATCAAAACACACGTTTGAAATCTGCAGGTTGCGCAGACGGGGCATCATTTGCATCTGTTTGTAATGCAAATCCAAAGATGACTCACAGACACTCGCTTCCCTATTTCCAGGCAAAGAAATCAATGTCAGTTTCACGCTCGCTTAGAGTGCGTTCTCCACGTAACCCTGGTTAAGACTGTTGCTCTATGGTGATTTTTAAGTCGGGGGTGGGAACTGACACTCACACTTTTGCCTAAGGAAAAAAAAGTGCATCCACAAAGTAACACATGAAGTGACTACAATGGAGAAAGGAAAAAAGACACCGAAATCCACAAGACGGCTTCCTTTCACCTTTCCTCCTCCAGGCAGGACAGGGTGAAGACCGCCCTCTGAAACCACTAGTGGCCAGGGCAGCTGAGCTTTCGGACCAAGCAGCTTCTCAGCCCTCCTGCCAGCCCTGCTGGGCGTCCAGGATTGGTGGTGGCTACCCTGGAGGTCTTGCTGGGATTAAGTTCTCGAACATCTGCAAGCCGCCCTCCCTTGAGTTTCCAGCAGCTGAGGCGCCTCTCTGTGGGGAGGTGCCCCTGGGAGACAGCGCCTCTGCGACATCAGCCGGGCACCCCTGCCTGCCCCACCTGTGGATGCCCTCCCAGCCGTCACCCCTCTGCCGAGGGGGCACACACACGCCCAAACCCCCAGGGCTGTGTCCTTGCAGTTGGGAGCCCAGTGTCAGGATGCCTTTGTCTGGGGCATAAAGACTCCTGTGCCCAAGGAGGCGGAGCGCCTAGGCAGAAACCACGCTGGGGAACTACTTCTGGGTGAGAAGAGGTGCACAGCGAAGGGGCAGCGCCCGGGCAATGCTGCAAGGCCAGCAGCCGGGGGAACAAATCACCGTGTTTTGTTGTTAAGATGGCAGCTTTCAGCTTTTTGCCTGGATTATTCAGATCACTGACTTTTCAAAACCATGAAACAACTCACATAAACAAAGGAATACGTGCAAGTCTATGTACACACGTATTTTAAATAAAGGTGATACAAGATCCATATATTCGTCATCCAGCCTAAAACACGGAACGTCGCCGTTACTTTGGAAGCCCTGCGTGCCTCTCTTCCCCAGATGTAGTGACTATCCTTAATCCTTGTTAATAATTGCTTTTCTGCACTGTTTTACCTCTAACTCTTAAAACACGTTTATACTTGCCTGTTCTTAACTCTGTGACGGGATTAGACTACACGTGGCCCTCTTGGGCTCAGGCAAACCTGTGCTCTCACGCTGAGCAAACACCGCTTTGGGGAAGCATCCTCTCGATAAGGGTGCCATTCACTGTGTCAATAAACCACTTCTGCCGCTGCTGCTGCGAACAACGCTGCCATGAACGTCCGTGTGAAAACGTCTCCAGGTTCCTCCGCCAGGCACCCTGGGCAGGCACACACGCCCGCCCCTCCAGCGAGGCCGAGCTGACCGACACCCAGCAGCAGTGTCCACATCCTCGCCTACAGCCGGCAGCCTCAGGGTTTCTGTTTGACAAACGCTGGGTGTGGAATGGCATCTCAGTGCCGTTTCACTTTGTACTTCTTTGATTACAAGTAAGGTTGAGTATCTTTCTGTGGCCACTTGTGTTTTCTATTTTGGAAGATGCCCCACCGTACCTTCTGCTCCCAGAAGAGCCTTGCACGTTCTGGACACTAACCTCCACCGCGAGCCTGGAAGGCCTCCGCCCTCCAGCCTTTTGCTCACTACATGCTGGCCTCACGCTCTTTTCCCCCATGGATCTCATCCCATCTCATCTTACAGGCTCACGATTCCTAGCCGTACGTCACTGGCCTGCGTCTCCTCCGGCTGCCCGCTGGACGACTCCTGGGAGGACAGCAGGACTGAACTCTAACATGGACAAGGTGCAGCCGGACCGTCCTCGGCAAACCTGTTCCTCACAATTCCCTCCCTTTTCAGTGAATGACAACCCACTTCTCCAAGCGCACAGACGACAAAGTATGATGCCATCCTTGCCTCATCTTTCACACCCACGTCCGACCCATCTGCAGCTCTACCTGGAAATTACACCCAGAACTTGACGATGTCTGACCACATCCCAGCTCCCAGCTCCTCTCCTGGCTCACAGCAGTAACGCTCGGCCGCACACACATCCTCCAAGGCCCACTACCCAGTTGTCAGCACTTACATCTTTGTTTCTGAGAGCTTTCCCAGGCCAGGACACAATACCCAGGCCCTAACATTAATGAAGGGTGAACTGCTGAAAAAATAATTCTCTGGCCCCCTCCCCCCAGCAGCCTTCAACCCGCAGCAGACAGCGGCTGCTGGGAGAGCCCTGGGGTAGTAACAGTAGCTGACTTGATAGCGCCTTTCCTGGGCTGCCTGCCTCTCTGCTGGCTTCCAGGTGAACGACATGCACCACATTCTTGTCTCAGGGTCTGTTTCTGGGGGAACCCAGCTAAGACAGCCCTGACTGGTCTCATTGCCTCTGCCTGTGCCCTGCACAATATTCTCAACAAAGCTGCCAGGGCTGTGCTCTTAAATGCCAGGTCGTGTCACTCCTCTCCACAAAACCCTCCAAATCCTCCCATCTCACTCAAAAGAAAAGCCAAGGTTTACCGACTGCAAGGTCTTCACTGTGCAGCCACAGCGCCCACCCTTTCTTCACCCCTGGTGGGGTCTCTGCACTCCCTGCCCCCCAGCTGGCACCTGCTCAGGTTCCTTGCGAGTCCAGACTTCCTGACCTGGGGTCGCCGTCTCAGTGGCACACAATCACGGCTCCCCAGTGTCTCACACCCCCTCTGCTTTGCCTTCTCCCTGGTCACTGTCTGACACCATGTCTTTCCCATTAGAATAAGCGGGGATTTTCATCTTTTGTCCCAGCACTTAGAATAGTGCTTAGCACATGACAGGCACTGCATAAACATTTTAACGCGTATACATGAAGGAATGTGATGCAAATATCCTTCCCCTGTTCATGGATTGGCCTTTCTCCTTTTGATACACAGAAATGTTATATTATACGATTTTTTTTCCAGTTATGGCTGGTGCTTTATATATATATTTTGCTTAACAAATCAGTCCTTATCTCAAGGTCTTAAAAATAATCTCTTGTATTTTCTTCTAAGAGCTTTAAAGTTTCTGTCTCTTATATTTAAGGCTTTTCCTCCATTTGCAGTACTTTTGTGAATGGTGCAAGCCAAGACCCAATTCCTCTTTCTCCTGTACTGATCATTAGCTACGCCCACAGACGGTCACACGCAAGTGGGCCTGAGTCCAGGCTCCTGGGCTACCCCACGCGGTCTAAACTGCTACCGCTCTGCAGGAAGCCGCCGCCCTGGCGCGGCCCCAGGGGCACCTTCTTACTATTAGGCATCTTGGCTACTTGGGAGGCTTTGCTCTTCCTTATAAATTTTAGAAGCAGCTTTTGTCAAATTCCAAAACAAAGAGACAAACAAAAAGAAAAACAAAATCATTGGTGTTTTTATTGAAATTGCATTGAATCTACAGATCAGTTGGGAGGAACTGTCATCTCTATGGCACCGACACTACTTACTAATTAACATCATGTATAACTCCATCTATTCAAGTCTCGTTTAGCATCTTCCAATAAAGCTTAGTAATTTTCCACAAAGAGGTCCTGCACGCGTACCTTGTCAGGTCTATTGTCAGGACTGCTGGCGCCGTAATGAAACGCAGCAAACTTACTTGAGCAATCTCACATTTAATCCATTTTAGATTACTCTGGATTTCATCCACAGACGGCTCGTCTTCATGGGCCATGTGCCACCGCCCAGCAACAGCCCAGTGCACTGTGGAAGTGCTACATCCGGGGCCACACCTGGGCAAGCCTAGAGGGCACCGTCACACGACGGCTGGCCTGGCCCCCACACCGCTCACCTCTGCGGCACCACTGTCTCTTCCTCAGCTCACCCCTCCCCAGCACATCATGGGATGATCACTAAATGTCGAGGAAAGCTCCAACCTGGTTATGGAGGACTGGCTTAATGCACTGGTGCAGGCCTCACCAGAGCCCCAGGCGGCGTCGGCCTGAAAGACGGTGGTGAGGCAGAGCTCTGGCGATGTGCCCCATCCGCCACAGTATGTGTGTGTGCGTGTGTGTGTGTGTGTGCGTGAAGTTGCTGGTGGTAAGGACCACAGGGTCCTAGGCAAAGGCTACAGCTTGGTCAGGCCTCTGGAGGGAACAAAGCTTGTGGCAGAGGCCACCTCTGGATGTGGGAATGGGCACCATGTGCAGGTCTAGGCATCACATGTTAATGTCCACCCCGGACACCTACAG
The DNA here is from genome assembly GCF_003676395.1 of Aethalodelphis obliquidens. Classification (NCBI taxonomy): domain Eukaryota; kingdom Metazoa; phylum Chordata; class Mammalia; order Artiodactyla; family Delphinidae; genus Aethalodelphis; species Aethalodelphis obliquidens. The sequence continues at coordinate 26,288 of NW_020837951.1, forward strand.
CCGTAGGGACACGAAAACCCCATGCGCCTTAGGCTGTGTGGACAACAGATGTCAGCAAGCCTCTGTCTTCCCAGCCCCCGCTCACACGGCAGACCCACAAAGGCAGTGACTGTGACGGCTGGGATAAAGGCTGCGCCTGGCAAGGCTGATCCAGCCACGGCCACGACTGAACACCAGCTCATAGTGAGCAGAGACCACCTTTAGGCCTCTACAGGGAACCACGTCTGGAGCTGTCACTCAGCCACTTGGTGGTAAGTTGCCTACCTGAGAACCTTCACCCAGAAGCAACAGTGATTTGTCTCAACGAGGATCACTCATATCTTGGGTGCGGGCCTGCCTCTGCTGATGCCCTAGCGTCAGAGATTTACCAACAGGGGATGCCACATGCCATCAACTCAGAGCAAGCGGAGGGCGGGCAAAGGAGCAGGAGACCCAGGACCCGCCGGCGTGTCACACTCCACATCACTCAGGAGGTGTCGCTCTGATAAAATGCTGAGATGGCCTCTTACAGGCACAGAAAAGAGCTGGCCTGATGGGGCACCTCAGGGGGTTCAGGGTGCTGCACTTCAAGATGAACTGACGGCCAACAGACATACTGGGTGCCTGACCTGTAAACCGCATGGATCCAGGAAGCAAGGGGCCAAAGCGGAGGTGGCCCCTGTCACCATGACTCCAGCAACCCGCTGGGACTTTGTGTCACCATCCCCACAAATTCAGGCTAGGCGCATCTCGGGGTCCTGACTCAAAGGGGCTGGAGACCACTTCCACTGTGGGACACAGGAAGGCCGTGGTGGCTCCTGTCGCTCTGGGTTCCCCGGAGTTTCCACGCTGGCCAGGGTGTGAAGGGCAGAGCTGCCCCTGCACAGGGGCAGGGAGAAGTCTGTCTGGAAATCAGGGGCTCCCGGGGCCTTTCTAGAGGTTCCTGGGACCAGTCTGAACTGTGCCTGGACCATCACAGCAGCCAGAGCCACACAGGGAATGGCAAGCAGGGCCCGGGCCGCACAGCACAGAGGGCTGGGTCACCTGGCGAGACCAGCAACCAGAGCAGCAGAGGGCTGGCCAGAGGTGAGGGGACCCCGGCGATGACGCGAGTCCCCAGCACAGCAGCAGGTGCCCTGCTCCTCCTATCAACCCTCTCCTCCCAGAAGTCGTGAGCAGCACCACCCTGAAGACAGCAACGGGACCCGACATGAGGCGTGGGCAGAGCCAGGTTGAGCCAGGGCTGCGAGCAGATGCCCCCACCCTGCACGTGGCCCTTCACCTGCAGCAGCGCAGGCGGCCAGAGCTTGCTTCGCCTGCCCTCGGGGCGCTCGGGTGTCTGGGAATCGACACCCCGGGCATGGCCTTTAGCCGAGGACTGGTGGGCACAGAGGTAAGAACTCTGCAGCTCTGAGGTGTGACCCACCCTGTCTCCAGAGCCCCTGGGGGATGACGCAATTCACCGGCACCTCTGGTCCTTCTCTCCCCATCCACCTCCCCAAACCTCTCTCCACGGGTTCTGCCTCAGAACACGTCCTAAGACATAACTTCTATAAGAACCTTCGCCTTGGTGTCTGTTCCTAGAGAATTCAACCTAAGAAAAATAAATGTGGTTTTTGCCATTTAGTTCTAACTTAACATGCTGTGCTGAAAGAATACGGCTTTATGACTCAGACTCTTTCAAATTTGTTGAGACAAGTTCATGTTCTAGCCCTCAGTCAGTTTTTAGATATAATCCATGTATTTTAGTAAGAATAAGAATCTCCAGCATGTGTACACACACACACACACACACACACACACACACACACACACACACACACACACACACACACACACACACACACACACACACACACACACACACACACACACACACACACACTCAG
>NW_020837951.1:28255-38837 GCF_003676395.1 Aethalodelphis obliquidens
CACACACACACACACACACACACACACACACACACACACACCACGTATATGTAAAACAAACTTAACACTTTAAAATATTCTAAATTCTTACTGGTTTTAGTTTGTATCTTTTTGGCACCAGTTGTTAGATGTGCATGTATTAGATAAACACAAATTTAGGAGATCCTTATCTTCCTGGTCACTTGTTACCATGGAGCTCCCTGGTGATTCTCAGGCCACCAGCCTGGAAGACCTCCTGGGAACCAATTTCTTAGCCAAGAAAAAGCATTTGCCAAGAGGACACCCACCCTCCCCCCCGCCCCAAACTCATCCCCACACTCGCCTCTGGAGAGGAGCTTCCATCTCCAGAGCTCGTGGGGAATTCTGCTCCAAGGAGGCGCTAACGCCACCAGGGCCTGGAGGCTCAGTGAGGGAACACCTCTGGAAGGAAACCACTTGGGGCCCTGCAGGGGCAGGAGATGCTACTTACCGCAATCTCTGTTACTAAAACATCAGTAATACTTCCCAACACGGTGACGAAGTCAAAGACGTTCCAGGCGTCTCTGAAATAGTTCTGGAGAGAAGGAAGGGCAGTTAGTGTGGAGCCGGTGAGGGCTCTGCCACACAAGGAGCTGCAGGAGGTGGCCTCTCGTCAAGAAGGCGGCGAGTGGACAGACGCACCGCCTCAGGTGGGAGTGCACGAGGCCACGCATCAGAGGGAAGGAGCCCGGCCCCACCCGCTCCCAGGAGCAGGGCGGGGGCAGAGGTGCGGGCAGCCCCCGGCAGCCCCCTCCCTGGGGCCCCTCCAGGGTCACATGTGTTGTGGGGGTTCAGGGAATCCCCAGCTCCAAACGGTGGGCCCCCGAAGGTCCCCTGAAGAAGGGGAGCCAGCATGCAGACACCTAAAGGCCAGGAGGGGCCAAGGCACGTACCAGCACCCCGAAGGCGATGATCTTGAGCGCGCACTCCATGGAGAACATGGACGTGAACACGATGTTCAGACACTTCAACATCAGCTCGTACTCGTAGGGCGCGTCATAGAACTGCCCGGGGAAGGGGCACCGTTGGCCCCAGGCCTGGCTGCCCTGAGACACCCCACGGGGCTCACGATGACCTCCTGTCACACATGCCTGCTGCACGAGGACCCCCTCCCGGTTCCCGTCTCCCAGAACCTTCTCACGATCTCAGCCCACGGACGACTGGGGGCCCAGGGTTGCGCAGGCACCCTGAGCTGACCAGCACTCGGGGCGACGCCCACTCCTGCACATACCCCAGGAGGAAGCCAACCCTCCGCCAGGCTGGAGTTGGGTTCCCGCCCCACAGGCACCGGGATCCACCACGCAGGCCCCACGCACCTTCATCATCAGCACCACAGTGTTCAGGGCTATCATAGCCATGATGAAATACTCGAAGGGTGGCGAGACCACGAACGTCCACGTCTTGTACTGGAACGACTGCTTGTTCTGGGGCATGTACCGCGTCAGGGGTTTGGCGCTGATGGCGAAGTCGATGCAAGCCCTCTGCACAGGAGGGAAGGGGCAGGGGGAGCTGGGACCCTGCGGAGCCCCTGCACACCCCCCGCCCTCATCCAGAAGGCCTCCTCTGGGCAGCCCTCCCTGCCCTGTGCTGGCCAGTGGCTCCCACGCAGAGGGGAGCCCAGGGGCCCTGCCTACACTGCCCAAGGAGAGCCCGCGAGGAGACGAAGTGGGAGGGGAGTCGCCTACCTCATTCTTCTCCAGGCTGCATTCAGACATGACCTTGTCCCCCTGCTCCTGGAAGGTGATGATGATCAAGGCCACAAAGATGTTGACGAAAAAGAAGGGGAAGACCACGAAGTAGACCACGTAGAAGATGGACAGCTCCATGCGGTACCCAGGGCTCGGGCCCTGCTCCTCATAGGTGGCGTCCACCGAGTGTTTCAGCACCCTGGGCCAAGAACCAGTGCCAAGCATCAGGGGAGCCCAGGAGGATACGACCCCGGGAAAGACGAGACCCGTGTCACAGGTGAGGCTTCTGCGGCTGAGCCCAGAGACGGTGCCATGTGCGGGCCAGGCCTGCTCCTCAGGAGGGCCATGGCTCCCGGCGGGGGCCTGTCTCGCCAGTAGGGTTTATACTCAGGGCTACTGGGGGAACCTCCTAGAGGATGCCTCAGTGTGCCTGAGGTCCTATCCCCTGGAGGAGAGGTGGGAGAGGTCCAGCAGTCCTGTGCTGCCCGGCTCTCTCCCACCTCACACCAGGTAACCTGCTCACACCCAGCTTCACCTGTCGCCAGAAAGCCTTGGGCTGAGCAGGGTCACCTGGAAGAGCATCGATCCTGCCTTCTGAAGGGTGGTCTTCTCAGCCCCAAAGGAAGCCCCTGGAACCCACGCATCCCTTGGACTCCCCTTAACTGCGGCCAGAGGCTAGCACAGGGAGACGCCAAGGGGCCCATCTTCCCTCCGGCCCCCAGCCACTAAACAAGGGTTTTCAGGAGGTCACGGTGCTGTGCTCTTGGCTAATCTCCTGCTCCCCAGGCTGCCCACCCTCGAAGGGCAGGACCATGTCTCACCCGGTAAGTACAAGAGCCCGGGGGGTGTTTGCTTAGTGACGGACGCAGAGTCTACGCTCCCCACTCTGGCTGCCCCTCTGCTCTAGCCTGACCAGCCAGGGGGGCACTCACATGGGCCACCCTTCCCCCGTGGACACTGTGAACAGGGTCAGCAGGGCCCAGAGCACGTTGTCGTAGTGGAAGTCGTATTTCTTCCACTGCCGCGGCTGAGCCTCCACCTCCTCCTTCTCATAATCCAAGTACTGGCCCCTGGGAGCGGGAACACAGAGGAAGTCAGAGGTTAGAGACGAAGGGTCCAAATAAACCCCTGTGTCTGCGGTCAACTGAACTTTGAAAAGGGTCATCCATTCAGTGGAGAAAGAACCGTCTTTTCAACAGGTGGTGCTGAAAGCACTGGGTATCTACAGGTAAGAAAATGAATGTGGACCCCGCCTCACTCCATGTATACAAATTAGCTCAAAACGGATCAAAGACCTAAATGTAAGAGCTAATACTATAAGACTCTTAGAAGAAAGCACAGGGGGGCTCAGAACAGATAAATTGGACTTCATCAAAACTGAAAGCTTTTTTTGTGCTTCAAAGGACATCATCCACACACAGAATGGGACAAAATATTGAAAATCATCTATCTGACAAGGGACTCGTATCAGGGCTATATTAAGAACAATTACAATCGGTTATAAAAAGGACGGGGCTTCCCTGGTGGCGCAGTGGTTGGGAGTCCGCCTGCCGATGCAGGGGACACGTGCTCGTGCCCCGGTCCGGGAGGATCCCACATGCCGCGGAGCGGCTGGGCCCGTGAGCCATGGCCGCTGAGCCTGCGCGCCCGGAGCCTGTGCTCCGCAACAGGAGAGGCCGCAACAGTGAGAGGACCGCGTACCACAAAAAAAAAAAAAAAAAAAAAAAATGGGTAAAAGATCTGAATAGACATTTTTGCAAAGAAGACCCACAAATGGTCAATATGCACATGAAAAGAGGCTCCATGTCGTGAATCATCAGGGAAACGCAAATCAAACCACAATGAGATACCACTTTATACCCACTAGCACGGCTATAATTATATTTTTAAAAAGGAAAATAACAAGTATTGGCAAGGACGTGGAGAAATCGCAACTCCCAGACACTGCTGGTGGGAACACAAAATCGTTCAGCCACTTTGGAAAACAGTCTGGCAGTTCCTGAAACTGATAAAGAGAATCATCATGTGACCCAGCAATCTCACTTCTGCGTTCATACTCGAGAGAAATGGAAACACCTATCCACAGAAAAAGCTGTACACGTGTTCAAAGCAGCAGTAATCACAACGGCCAAAATGTCCACCAACAGATAACTGGCTCAGTACAATGAGGTGTAACTTAAGAAGGAATAAACATCTGGCCATTAAAGGGGACGAAGTACTGCACAGGCCACAGCACTAGTGGTAGAAGCTGGACACACAAGACCCCAGATCACAGGATTCCATCACGTGATGTGTCCAGGACGGCATCCACACAGCACCACCCTCCCCCTCGCTCCTCCCGGAAGGCGCCTCTCCTGTCTGCTCTGCTGGGGCCCAAGGCCTCAGGGGGGACGGGGAAGTGGCTCCAACCCCGGGGCGGCCCTCTGACCTCAGGGCCCAGCCTGGATCGCGAGGGCCGACGGGACGCCCGGCAGTGGCCACGCGGAGCTCCCTGAGGTGTGCGGGCAGCAAGGGCCCGTCCTGCCGGGGAGGCGCGGCGCTGGGGACAGAGGAGCCGCCCTGCCCGGTTTACCTGCAGTCCCGCTCCAGCTCCTTGGACTCGTCGGTGCAGTAGAAAAACTTCCCCTTGAAGAGCTGCACCGCGATGACGGCAAATATGAACATGAAGAGCATGTAGACAATCAAGATGTTGAGGACGTTCTTCAGGGAGTTCACCACACAGTCAAACACAGCCTGCGGGAGGGCGGAGCCGTGAGGGGCGGGGCCCAGGGGCGGGGCCCAGGCCCGGGACAACCGCAAGGGTCTGGACCGGGACCGGGGGCCTTGTGTGAGAAGCTGCCTGTGCCGTCCTCCTCCAGAAGGATGATCCTGGACTGGACGGGGTGCGCAGGAGGTGCTAGAAAAGGTGCTGCGGGCAGGGGGGGCCAGATGCCGAGGGGAACCTGGGGCTGGGGCTGGGGTCAGGCCTCTCTGCCAGGCCACGGGCTGGCGCGGAGGGAAGGGGCAGGGCCGGGCTGAGGACCATGCCTGGCCCCTGCCTATTGGTGGGAAGTGGGATGGGGGAGTGGTGATGCGGAGGCCAGCTCAGGACAGGGACTTGGGGCATGTCCATGAACCAGAGGAGACTCCCGTCCGTTAGCACTGCCCGGGCCGCCTGTCAGGGGCTCTCACTGTTCTCCAGTGAGCCTTTCCCTGCTGCCCTGGCCCCGGTTCCGGCTGGCTGTGCACAAAGGCAGATCCACGACCATCTCCCGAGACCCCATCTGGCACACTCCAGACACAAGCAGCTGCCTTGGCAGCGCAGACCCTGCCCACCCCCCCCCCCCGGAGCCTCCATCACCCCCAGAGCCACTCCTTCACACGCGGCTCTAAGCCAACTGCCTGCCGTAGCCCCCATCGCTTAGGGTCTCCACGGCCCGCCTGTCCAAGCTGCTCCGAACGCTACTGCACACAGTCCCGGAGGATTAAGTGAGTTTCGATACAAGCTCAGCAACTATTAGACTGCAGCACAATTCTAAAGCCACACCCACGCTTCCGGGAACCCCCGCCCTCCCCGCATCTCCCTGTGAGCCCACCTCCCTCTCTCCGCAGCCCCTCCCCCTGCACGACAGCTGCTGATGAAACCCGCTGTCCCATCGGGCACCCCTGGGTTGAGGAAGAGGAGCCTTACAGGACACTGCGGAGAATGAGCCCCTCGGGGAGGGTCACAGAGCCGAGAGCCCACCCCACGCACGCGACACGGGGCCTCCCCTCAGCCCTGCTCATCTTCACCCCACGCGGGAAGCTGCAGGGGACCAGGCCAGCTACACATGTGCACCCCACAACGCACACCTACATGTGCACGTGTGCACATGCACGCACACACGCACGATCTACATGTGCACGTGTGCCCACACGCCCACGAGCGCACACACGCCCACGGCCCCGCTCCAGACTCGCACCTTGAGCTTGGGCAGCCGCTTGATGGTCTTGAGCGGCCGCAGCACACGCAGGACCCTCAGGGACTTGATGGTGTTGATGTCTTTCCCTTTGGAGCCTCTAGAAGGAGAAGCCACCCATGTAGACAGGCAGGGTGCACACCTGTGCCCAGAGGACCTGGGGACAGGGCAGCCTCGGCCCTGCAGGCACCACAAGCCAGTGCATCTCCCCCTACGGGCTGCCTGCCAAGGTGTCCTCAGAGTGGACAAGGGCCGGGGCCAGGTCAGCAGCACCTGGTGTCCAGGGAGAGCTGAGCTTCTGGATGGGAAGAGCCCCTCCCCGCCGGGCCATGTCGTTCAGCACTCCCACCCACAGTGGGAACACCAGCTTCCTCCAGACACCATGCTGAGACCCCCAGTGGGAATAAAGTGGGGAGGCCACGCCAGGACTGCAGCCCCAGCCGGGGCTGGGCTTTGATGGAAAAGGCGTCACAGGTCAGATCTGATGGCCGTGTCCTTGGTGTGGTTTCCTGGCTTTGAAGGCTTTTGAGAGTTCAGTCTGAGACTCCCTATGGAAATTTGTAACAAAGCAGCCTTAAGAAGAACTCAAATGATCAGTCACTCTTCTTGCTGCACTTATACAAATATTCAGGCCAAGTTTAATACAAACAAATTAGTTTTACTGTGATTATCTTTGGTAAAAAAGTGGGGGTATTGTAGAGAAAAAAAATATGTTTGTCCCTTTAGAGATATTAGATTCTAATCCTAATAATTATATTTAAGGTTTTGCTATGTACCTGTAAACTGGGCTGGATCCTGAATTCTTCCAGTTTCCTCAAATATCTGGCTATGACTTACCAAACTAACGTTTCCAATCTTCTCCCACCTCTCTGATTTGAAATCAGTCAGAACAAAGATTGCCCTGAAATCTCCTTGGAAGGGACAGCACCAGGTCCTCCTCACTACCCAGACGGCAGTAAACTTCAGGGACTTGCACCTTGGATAAACATTTCACAGCTGAGGAAGCCCCAGCATTCCCTTCTCTGGTCTGATCCCCTACACTGGTCTCTCAAGCCCTGGAGCAGAGAGGGGCAGCGGGCCACAGAGGGCCCCTGGCAGAGCCTCCTGCAGGCCAAGCCCCCGCTGGTTTCAGCAGGCTCCGTGCTGGACAGCTCCCAGGTCCCCAGCACCGGGAAGCTGGGGCGGCCTCAGTTCTGCTGCCCTGCCCCGGGCTCCGCACGGCCAGGCTGGCTGAGGCGAGGACCAGCTCCCTCCGTGCTGCCCCCCACTCACCTCACCTCACCTGCCACCCACATGTCACAGAGAAAATCCATTTCCGAGCCTCCCTCAGGGATGAGGCCACCTCCCCGCCTGCCCTTCCCCTCCCCCTCCCTCTGTGGGAACCCAGAGCCTCAGCCATCCTTCAAAACAAAACCAAAACACCCCATCTCATCCTGTACAAACGCTGGCGACCTCCGAATCAAACTGAGAGGAAGAAAAGTAGCCGACATGGACACAGACTGCTTCTGCCCAAGACGACAGATCATGATTTACACTTCAATCGTGAAACTCTCCTTTTCCAATGGGGTTGGCCTTTCAGACTGCTGGATTCGCCACCAAGGATTCCGACCTAGCCCGACTATCTAGCTCAGATTTGTCTCCACTCACTAGGAGGCCCCACCAGCAGCACCCATCTCTGCAAGGCATTTAGGAAGGCTCTTTATTTCAGGGGAGGCGATTCTAGTCCCACATACACTAAAAACCTGACTGACCCCTGGCATAAATGGGTAAACGCAGCAAACGCTGTGAATAAATCCATCACTCGGTTTCAAGTAAATACGCACAAGGAGTTAGGTTAGGAGTAAATATGCACAAGATATAATCAGAAACCTCTCCATAACTCTTGAAGACACTGCAGATTCCCCTGCAAAAATCCTTAGACTCTCTGGCCAAAGTTGGTCCTAATAATGGGAGAGCCCTGGGCTATCTTTAACTGAGCAAGTTGTCTATGCTGTGGCCAACACCACCTACAGTACCGGGATTGGCACTTCCGGGGAGGCTGAAAGTCAGTTACGTGAGATCACTGAGCCAGCTACTAGGCTCAAATGTGTGACTGCTTCATGGGGTTTTTCTTTGATTGGTTTGGGTCTTGGGGACCATGGCTCCAAAGTACACTTCAAACATTAGGAATTATCCTGCTTATAATGCCCTTGATGTGTTTGTGTTTGTCATATTCTTTCAAAAACTTTAAATACAAGTTTGTAGCTGATAACCACTAAGTAAACGGTCTCCATTCTGACTGGAATGTCAGAAAAGCAGCAAAGGAAATGACCACCATAAGGGTTATGAACCTGGAACTACGATCTGTGAATGTCACAGGGGTTAAGCAAACACATCATGATCTATGGATCCCACATCAAAGATCAAAGCTGCAAAACATTACACAGCAGGAGCTAAGAGTGGTGCCAATGCCTGTGAATAAAAAATATTGCTGCCACATCAGTAAACAAAGGATGTTGCAGCCATCAAGCCACCACATTACAGCCACGGATGGTGAGCCCTGTGGGAGCTCAGGATGGAGGCAGGATGCCCCCCCATCTAGCTGTCAGCCACCCCCCTCCCCACGGGGCACCTCAGGAGACTCAGGATGAGAAGCCCAGGATACTGGCCCAGGTAGCTGAGGTACATATCAAAGGAATGATTCAATGAGCCCAGACTCTTGCATTTCCCATATAAAGAAAAGCACTAAATCCCTTAACTTGAGATGCCTGGTTTTCTTTAGTTAACAGTTAATCTTTTGATATTACGACTACCTGGGCTCTGTTGCAAAAACTCCTGTATATCCTGGCTCCCCCCTGCCTCTTTGGAGCCGTCCCTCAGAGTTGTCTGAGATGCTGTGTCCCGGGCTTAAGTCCTCGGTTTTGTCCGCCAAATAAAATGTAACTCTCAACTTCTAGGTTGTGAATGTTTTTTTAGTCAACACACCTAAAATTTTGATCACATCTCTCAGTTGGGCTGACACTTTGACAAGAAGGGGAGAATTGTTAAAAAAAAAAAAAAAAAAAAAGAGGAGGGGGAGAGGGAGGGAGAGGAGAAAGAGGAAAAGGAAGAAAAAGGAGAAGAAGGAAAAATGAAAAGAAACAACAGGCCCAAAGTGGAGCCACTTGTCCCCAGGACGGCGAACCAGGACTGAATTGCAGTTTCAGCCTCTCCCAGGAATGGAATTTCTGGACTTTCCTGGTCAGCACCAGTGAGGTAACCTTGCCTGAAACAATCCTTTCGTTTCTTTTGTTAATAACCTTGTCTGGCTCCCTTTCTATAAAGGCCTTCAATTTTGTACAGCCTCCATCGTGTACAGCCTTTCTACTTACTGGATGGGATAATGCCTGTTTCATGAATCACTGAATAAACCCAATTAGACCTTCAGATTTACTCAGCTGAATTTTGTTTTATAACAATAGAGGGTCGGAGATGCTGGGCATTTCAGGGAGGCGTTGTGGAAAGGAAAGAGCAAGAAAGCCCTGTTTCCAGGAGAGACACGTGGGAAAGTGTCTCAGGATAGCCAACATCCTGGCCGCCAAGGTCACACAGCTCCCACCCCGAGCGGGCACTGCCCTCAGGCCCAGGCGCCCCGCCCCCAGCCCTCAGTCAGGATTCCCTGCTCACCAAAGGGGGGGCCACGCCCAGCTCCAGCCCCCAACCCGGCCCCCAGAGGTGAGGCGGGGACGTGTGGCCCTGGGGACATGGCTCCGGGCAGCATGCAGCCCAGACGGTGGCGGGAAATGAGCGGAGGTGAGGCATGGTGATGAAGCGGCCCACGAGGGGCCGCAGCGTGCTGTGATGTGCGGCAGTGTGAGGGGACAGAGGGAAGGCATTACCCCATGAAGCTCCTAGCGAGAGTCCAGCAACAGGAGACAAAGAGAAGAGAGTCAGTGAGGAGGCCTCCCTGTGGGCTCAGGGATGAGCCCATCCCTCCGTATCTGTGTCCATCGAGGGTCTTACTTATCTCTGGATCTCCCCCCACCACCTCCGCCAGGTCTCCCCCCTGCTCCACCCGAGCACCCAACGCCTGCCTCACGCCCGCCACTGCGTAGGGTCTGAGGGAGCCAATCCAGGCCCGGCCACAACAGGGCTGAGTGTCGCTCACTAGGGAGCCACAGAAAATGGCGGAGCACCCCGACGGCGGAGACCCCCAGCTGCACCCACCCACTGGCTGACCAAGCAGGGCAGCCGCGTCCGGGCACGGAAAGGTTCCTGAAGGACCCAAGAGGCAGACACCATAAGCAGAGGCCTGCCTACCCAACTTCAGAGCCATGGGGTGCGTCAGGCACAGACGAGCCTTGAGGTCCTCCCAGCCCCACAGCCCAGCCCCAGGCACAGAGGGACTGACTAGAGACGGCCATGGAGGCCAATGGACCCCTTCCTCCTTCACCCCCCACACTCATCACGGCTCTGGGGACTGCAGCCCAGCAAGAGTCAGAGCAGACCTGGGTACTTACGAGAAGGCAAATGCCACCAGGGCCCCACTGACCACAACGAAGTCCAGAATATTCCAGAGGTCCCGGAAGTACGCACCAGGGTGCAGCAGCAATCCCAAATCGATCATCTTTAGGGGAACAACACACTTTAATGAACAGAATATCTCAGAAAAGAAAGGCAGAGCCAGAGCCCAGAGACGTGGTTAGGGGAAGGGTGCCACTTCATGTCACGTACCATCGGGGAGGGGACACAGCCCTGATTATGCCTATCATGAAAGGGGACCCGGCTATGGTGACATCCTGTCAGGGGAAGGGGTCACGGCTCAGGTCATGCCTGTCAGGGAAGGGGTCACATCTCAGGTCAATTCCTGTCAGGGGAGGGGACACGGCTCAGGTCACATCTTGTCAGGGAAGGGGTCACGGGTCAGGTCAGTTCCTGTCAGGGAAGGGGTCAGAGCTCAGGTCAATTCCTGTCAGGGGA
>NW_020837951.1:38847-67971 GCF_003676395.1 Aethalodelphis obliquidens
TCCTGTCAGGGAAGGGGTCAGAGCTCAGGTCAATTCCTGTCAGGGGAGGGGACACGGCTCAGGTCACACCTGTCAGCGAAGGGGTTACAGCTCAGGTCAATTCCTGTCAGGGAAGGGGTCACGGCTCAGGTCAATTCCTGTCAGGGAAGGGGTCACGGCTCAGGTCAATTCCTGTCAGGGAAAGGGTCAAGGCTCAGGTCAATTCCTGTCAGGGGAAGGGGTCACGGCTCAGGTCAATTCCTGTCAGGGAAGGGGTCACGGCTCAGGTCTATTCCTGTCAGGGGAGGGGTCACGGCTCAGGTCTATTCCTGTCAGGGGAGGGGTCACAGCTCAGGTAATGGCCTCTTAGAGCCTCAACGGGTGTTTGGATCTCCATGCCTTTTACCCAACGGCCCTGCATGGTCATGACTGGCTGAGATCCTCCCTGGGCCCCCCGCTCCTGTGGAGCCTGAGTCTCTCCTCCGTCGCTGGGCTGCAGGCACATGCCGCCCGGAGCACGCCGCCTGCCAGACCCTCGGAGTGTCAAGGCCCAAAGGTCGCGGCAAGAGGAGGAGCTGCTGGATTCTGCCCCTCCTGCAGCGGCACCTTAACGTCTCTGGTCGTAAAATGAAACGACAACGCCTCCCCCAGGAATTTGGGAGAGCATTGAAGCGAGGGCTCGCGCACACAGAAGCCACCCTGAGGCAGCACGTGGGCACCCCCCGCCCCAGCAGCGGCGCCGCCCGCGCACCTGTGTGGAAAGCACAGGCCACTTGGCAACCCCTAGAGGAGGAACGAGGGTCACAACAACAACACGGCCGTTCTCCACCTAGGATCAAACACTAGGGAGTCCTCTACACCCACCTGCCACGACCTTTGGGCCTTGAGGCCACCGCCCTGTCCCTGCTCTCCTTCCTCCAGCCGAGGCCCCGGCCTCCCACTCTGCTGAGACTGCCCTGCACAGGCTGGGCTCACACCGCACAGTAAGGGAAGCCTGTCCCCCTCAGCGAGAAGGGTCTCCGTTAGCAGGCAGTGGAGACCACGGCCAGCGCCTGCGGGCTCTCCTAAGGCTGACGTGATGCTGTGGCGAGTCCTTAACAAACGTGGCCCTGTGTCTCCACGAGACACAACCTCTACCTGCGGGCTCATGTGCCCTCATGTCACCACACGTGTGTGCACGCCCAGGGCACACTTGCCACGTGCCTCCATCTCAGTCACGAGGGGGACGAGCAGAGCCCCGCGGTCACCAGGGCAACCACACATCTCACCTTTATCACCATCTCAAAGGTGAAGACGCCTGTGAAGATGTAGTCCATGTACTTCAGCACCTGGAACCAAAAGGAAAGGCTTTTCTCAAAGGCGAGGCCGGAAGCTCGAGCGGGGGCAGGAGCCTGAACGACAACGCATCAGCCTGGGGCCTGTGGGCAAGGGTCTGGGGAGGAGAGGGCAGGCCAGCGACCCCTGAAGCGGCAGCCCTCCCTCCCATGCCGGGCACGCCCCGCTCTTCTGTGTCCCAGCCCCCCCGCGGCCCGACGGCAGCACTCACGTTGTTCCTGGGCGAGTCTGTCTGCACAGGGTCCTCAGCGGCCAGGGCGATGCTGCTCAGGGCAATGACCACGAGGATGCTCATCTCGAAGTACCGCATGGTCACGATGTAATGGCAGAAGCGGCGGAGCCTGAAAGGCAAAGCACGGGTCACCTAAGGCCCACGGAGGGCTGGGCTGGGTCCTCTCCGTAGGGAGAACTGAGCTCTGGGAAGTGTCCCTGTGGTCAGGAGATAGCAGCCAGGTGACTGATGGGGACCAGATTCCTGGGAAGGTAGGTGGCGGGAAGGCTGCAGAAACCCTGGGCAGGGCCAGCCCACCACGGCTTGCAGGCCAAGTTGGTCCGTTCGCTACATGAAGTTCCACTGGGGCCCAGCCAGGCCTGCTCGTCTACCTGCTGTGGGGCTGCTGTGCCCTGGACGGGCTTCCAGCTCTGCTGTGGGTGGGGGAAGAGGCCGAGTACCAACAGTCCCGTGGAGAGCAGGTGCCTCTCGAGCCCCAGTGCTGGGTGCGGTGCCCCCGTCGGAGCCGCCAGAACTGCGTGTGTGCACCTGCCCGCCTCCACTCACCACTATTCTGCTCCGTTCAGGCACATTCTGGGCTGGGACACAGTGGCGAACAAGACACCAGTAAACATAAAGCAACAGGAGATGCTCAGGTGTTGACACACACTACGACTCAGCAGGAGACGGTGACCAGGAGGCCAGCAAAGGCCCAGCAGGGGGAGAGTGAAGCCGATCCTGGGGGACGAGCGCACGAGGCAGACGTCGCTCCTGCCACCCCGAGGCACGTGCTCACGGGGGCCCCCCTCCTGCCTCTGCTGGCTCAACCGCTGCCCACCAGCCCGTCCAACCTGCTCCTCTCGCCAACGCGGAGTGTTCCCAAGGGCACCCACGTCTCTCTGTCCCTGGAAGGGACTGGACTTTATGCCTGTCTCCTCCTCACCCCGACCACCGGTGTCCAGCTCCAGCCCACACACTCCCTGGAGCTGCCCTTCCCAGGCCCCCGAGGGACCTGCTGGCACTCCTCCCTCCTAATTGAGACGCTTTTCCTTCCACTTCCCCGACGCTCCCTCTCGGGCCCTCTTCCATCCCAGCCCCCTTCCTTCTAATCAGCAGCTGCCGCTCCATCTTGTGGCTGAGTTTCCACCCTCGCTCAGATCCCCAAGTCCCCCGGCCATGTGCCACCTGCCAGCTGCCCCGGGCTCCACAGGGTCTGTGCTCACCACCCCCAGCTTGGCCGGGCCCCCAGCCGTCAAGCAGAAACCCTGGCTGCCATCCTTCACATCTCCATCCCCTTCCACATCGAATTTGCCATCAAATCCTGCAGATCCTGCCTCCAAAAGTTCTCCCCAAGCATTTCGCTCCCAAACCTCTCCGCTCCGGCTGCCCTCAGCAAATCACCAGCAACTCTTCCTGAAAACCGCGGCCACCTACTAACCGGTCTCCCTGTCTCGTCTCCAGTCCTCCAACCAAAGGGCTCTGCTGAAGTGCAGTGTAACCAAGTCACCACTCACCCCCAACTGTTTACAACCTCTCAAGCTTATCAGGGCTCTCGGTGTCACCTCTGCTTCTCCACAGAACACACAACAGCGCTGTCTGCCTCTGTGCTTTTCCATGCAACTGTCGTTTGCTGTTCTGAGCCTGATATCTTTCACTTCTGGACCACTCTAAGTTCTCTCCGCCCTCCAAGAATACTGGTTCCTCCCTCTTCATCTTAACTCTTCACCCTTCAGGTTTCACCTGAGATCTCTCACCTCCTCCAGGAAGGCTCCCCTGACTCTCCCCACCTGCTCCAAGACACCAGACCTCCCTGCTTTACCGTCCACATTGTACTTATTTGACGGACACCACCCGGTCGGTGCTGGAGGCCGAGGCCTCATCTGTCTCTACCGCCATCTTACTCCAAGCCCCTAGCAGAGCAAGCTCCCCACAGACGTATGCTGAAAGGAGGAACGTGGGGAGGATGGACGACGGGGGCTGGTGGAAAGACTGCTGGATGCCCAGGGCAGAAGGGCTGGCTGGACACGTGGGTAAAGGACAGAGCACGAGCTCCTCAGACCCTGCTGTGCTGCCCCTCTGGGCGGTGTGGTTCCGCCTTTGCTCTGCCTGCATCTCTGCCTGGTGGGCTCTCACGACCCCCCGCCACGTCTCTGTTCCAATCCCACTTCATGTCAGCAGCCCCCACCGTCTGCATCTCCAGTCCCCGCTTTGTGCTTCCTCTTAGCCCTTCCGTCCATGAACCATCTCATGTCCCCTCCCTAACGTCCTGTCTGCTGTCTGCCTCTCCACTCGCTTGTAAGCTTAAGAACAGATGGGGCCCTTGTCCGTTCTGCTCATGACCGTGTATTCCCAGCACCTAGCACGCTGTCTGGCATGTGAACATTGGCTGAGCTAATGAAGGCAGGTGGACTGATGAGTGGATGAGACTCACGGTGTAAACAGAGGGGAGAAACTGTGCACAGACACGAGTGACTGTGACGCACACCTGCGGGCTCTGCTGGAAGGCGGGCGGAGGGCAGCACATATGCACGATGGATGTAAACTGGGTGCGTGTGTGCAGAGGTAAACTAAGGCTGCAGTGGGGGTTAAGAACAAGGCCCTGGGACCAACTGCCTGGGTTCAAATCCCAGCTCCGCCACCGAGACGGACGGGCTGTGTGTCTGGACACCGGCCTTCCCTGTGGCTTCGTGTCCTCATCTGCAAAGTGAGGTGACAGTAGTGTGTGCTTTGTGGGACGCTGTGGTGATCAATCAGGATATTAATACAGGTACAGGTGCAGCTCACGCCTAGCACACACTGGTAGGGTGTACACGTGGATCATGGGCCATGGACAAGAGGACGGCACAGGACACAGGCTGCTGACGAGACTCACAGGTTGGTGGGGCTTAAGCAGAACATGGAGCTGTAAGGGACGATGGGTCGGGGGCCGTTCCTCATCACATCATCAGCTTCCACCTCCTTCTTCCCTTCTGCTTGGCTTTCCAGGTCCACGTTACCACCTGCAAGGACACGAGGCCACCAAGTTAGGGGTGTGGCTCATAACCCACACCACGCAGGTCTCGCCCCGGGGCGACGGACACTCTCCCAGCTCCAACCTCACAGGTCTTCGTGGACCCACCCCAGGGAAGGGCGTGCAGCTAAGAACACAGCTTCACATAAGACCCCTCCGATCACAGTCAGGCCACCACTGAGGCGAACAAAGGCAGGGCCGTGCCAGCGCTGAGGATCTGGGCTGTCTGCCGCAGAGATCCAGAGACCCTTCCTCACCTCTCCCTTCCCCAGGGTCACTGGGGAAGCAGTACCAAGCCTAGCGGGCGTCCCTGGCTGCGGACTTCTCTGCTTCC
Organism: Aethalodelphis obliquidens; assembly: GCF_003676395.1. Lineage (NCBI taxonomy): Eukaryota > Metazoa > Chordata > Mammalia > Artiodactyla > Delphinidae > Aethalodelphis > Aethalodelphis obliquidens. Next base: position 43,717 of record NW_020837951.1, read on the forward strand.
CTAGGGGCCATAAATCTAGATGTTCTAAGAACACCAAAGCCGCCTTCAGCCCCAGAGACCAGGGCCAGTAGGTTCCCCCATCCCAGTGCAGGGCTCACCACTCGAGAGAAGGCATCCCGGGCTGCCTGGTGAGAGCTCCCACTGTCGCTGCAGGGGGTTGGGGCAGGGCCAACAGGGCAGCAAGGAGAGGGGCTGGCCTGGCCTGAGCCGCTCTCCTGAACCTGCTGGTCAGGCCTGACCCGCCGCACAGGGCCCGCAGAGGACTCTGACCCAGGGAGGACGCGGGCACTGCCGTCGCCCACACACCCGCTTGGCCCTTCCTCCTCGCTCTTCATCGCCCCCCTTCCCTAAGGCCCATCCTCTGCACTATCAGCACCCCCTCCTCCACTTGGCACCCACAAATCAAAGCCTCCAGGGTTATTTTGGCTGTGACCACTGTTTTTACGTAGATTTTGCTGTTCTGCATAGTATGTTTCTCACAACAGTGTTTCATTTTTAACTATCCTAATGTATGTTTCCATTCTTGTGGGTAATAGTTCCTGAGACCCAGGGATGCCAGGGAGGACAGTGCAGTGACTTGGAGCCAATGCCCACCTGTCCACCTCACTTTTACTTCTTGGAAGAAGCATAAAGGCAGAAATGAGGGAGGTTCCCTCCAGCATGTGTGAAGACGAAGGCTCTAAGCTTCTTCCCTGGCTGCTGGCCACTCTGAAGTCCTGCAGAGAACCGCCGGGCCAGAGAAAACAGCCTTGACCCGAACGTGAAACCACGTGCTGTGGCTTAAGCCACAGCAGCTACGATGCTTCCTCGACTTTCAGCTGCCACCACCCGGCACCATTCAACTCCCGGCTGAAGGCATAAATTATAGCATCTTCTAAGAAAGCAACTAGGCAATACTTATTTAAAGTAAAAAATTCTGTCTATTGATTTAATTTGTACAAAATTATCTCCTAAGGACATCAAGCATGCACACAAACATCTGTACTCACAAAGGTGTTTGCTGTAAGTTCTGTTACAGTAACAACAACAATGAAAAGTATAACCACAGGAGATCGACGAAGTGTGCAGCACTTACAGGAAGCATCATACTATGAATATTAAAAATGCATACAAATAGTTTAAATGACTTATCATTAGCTTTAAAGAAGAAGCTTATGATAAGGTAAGTTAAAAAAAAAAAAAGACTGCACACTTGTATATCCCAGATGGGCTCAACTATGAAAAATAACATATACAGGGAGAGAAATAACACCAAAATAACAGTAACTGTGGTGATCTCCGAAAGGCTTTCTGATAATAATCTTAATTCTCTTCACTATACTTTTAACACTAACATTTTTTTTTCTGTGATGAGCATGTGTAACTTTTAAATTAAGAAACATTTATTATTTTAAAACCACAGCTTTTCAGACTCTTCCACAATAACAATTAAGCAAACCCAAGGACAAGTAAACTGGGAAAAAGGAACCAATATACACTGAATGAAGTATTTTTCTGCTCAAAAGAAGTGGAACAAAGATGCCAGAGCCTGGATGAAAATGTTTCTCTTGAAATAGATTTACTACTACAACAACAGCAGAAATCATCGATTAAGTCAAAACAGACCAGGAATAAAGGGAGAGGATCAAAACGAGAACTACAACAGACTGAGGAAATATCCTGTTGGAAGCTGTTTAAAAAAAAAACTAGACAGTAACAAAAATTAATTCATTGAAACAGAAGACAATCAAGCCAGATGGCCAGATATGGGGGAGGGGGGCGGATAAAGAAAGGAACAGAACGTTCACTGAAAACAACATGTGCCGGGCTGGTCCAGGTGCTTTATTCTCACAATGGCACTTACTGGCACGTATTATTACCTCCAGTTTGCAGATTAAGAAACTGAGGCTGAACGGAGGAATTACATTGTGGGGCCATGATCGACCAAAGCTGGGGTGAGGCGGGAAAGCTGAGTGAGGCACCACGCTAAACTGCTCCCTCCAGAGGACCGAAGGGAGACCAGGCGGGTGGTGCGCTGGGCTTCCAGGAAAGCACAGGTAAGTCCTCTCTGACGAGAACATCCCTCATCTGGCCCACAGAATCCCCACCGAGCAAGGCAATCATTTCCAACTTGAAGAGAACTTAAGCCTAATGTCCCAAGGCATCCAGCATGTACAAAGAATTTCTCTCCTACAGCTATGTACCATCCGTGGGAGAACTGAAAAAGCAACCAAACAATTCTTTCTCTGTAGGGCTTGATTATCAAACAAAGCCCACTTCAGAAAGGGTGGATTACGGCCAGTCATATATGAACCCCAACAAAAATCATCAGCAAACATACAAGGACCAGAAAACAAACATCACCCCCATACGAGGTGCGCGAAAGACAACAGAAACAGGTAATATATATATAACCCCCAGTGGGCTTCAGCTGTGAGTACCTTCAGATGAGGACCATGAAAGAACTAAACATAAATATGTAAGGAAATAAAAAAAATGAACGAGCAATAGAAGTCTATAAAATTGACCTATGAGAGAGGCTTAAAAAGGACTCATCCTCCTACTAAAAACAACTATAAAAGCTGAAAAAAATACATAACTGTTTAAAGGCACAGGGAACCAGCTGACACGGACAGAACCTGAGAAGCCACAATCCTTGGGAGAAAGGAGGCACGAGGCGACCCCTGTGCACATGGGGCCATTTTCCCATCTTTAGAAGCAGAAAGCAACATGCCTACTGGGAGGAGGAGGAAAGACTGGAGTTTGAGGATGACAAAGTATCTGGGAATGAGGGGCGAAATCCCAGAGAGGAGAGAAGGGCAGAGAAGTGAGCCCGTCTGTCGGTCCCAATTAATTCCCCTCCAGTCACTGCTGCACAAGAGCAAGACAAGGCTGGTCTCTGCCAGAAGCAAAGGGCCCCGAGGAGGATGCAGGGCTGAAGACGCGATGGTGCAAATGCAAACAGAGATTTAACTTCGCTATCATTCTGCACTCAGAGCGTTCTTGTTTTTGTTAGTGTTCTGGTTAAAGAGTTGCATATCTTGAATAATTTGCTCTTAACCTAACTTTTTCTACAAGGCCTATTATTTTCAATGCATGGCATTTTCAGAAATGCACACATAATGTTATAGCAGGAAGGTCTGTACTTCAGGAAGACAGAAAATGATATTAAAGGAAGGTCTGCAATGTAAGAAATTGGTAAATCTATCAATAAATAAACACAGTCTCTATAAAGTTGTTGGGAAGGAAGAAATTTTCCTCTACGTTCCTACGTTCTTCTGACTGGTCTAAGAATTAAACTGGCGTGAGGTTAACAGGAGAAAATCAAATTTAACTTCGTACATACGGGAACCACACATACGTGAGAGGTTCAGACAGAAGGGTAAAATGAGGTATATACACCACCTTAAGCTAAGGAATGGGATAGGAGCCTGGGGCTTCCAAGGACAGGAGGGTCATTCATTGGACAATATAAAAAAGGGCAGGTTTTTGGTAATTAGACGCTTGCCCTGCCATACAGATGGGGCCACTTAGATAACATTTATCTCTGGTAATAACTCTTCCCTGGGAAAAGTCCCCAATTTAAATTCTTCTAGGTAGTTAAGGGAGGGGCAGTTGCTTCTCTTGAACCCACAGGGACTCGACTGCCCTTAGCTCAAAATAATCCTCATGCAAAAGTGACACATTCTGGGGAGGGCTCATCCTGAATGCCTACAAAGGCAGAACAATATCTGTTTTGTGGGGAGAAAAGGACTGAAACGCTGGATGCTACCAAGGAAGCTGGGGGAAATGTGATCGCAGCTGCTGTTCTAAGGTCTTACTTAATAAAATAAGTATAGATTTTGTTATGCATGCATGATAGAATTATAAGATAACCACTTTAAAAAAACAGAAAAATAATTCATAGTTTATAAACTAATATAGAGGGGAAAATGTGACACGAAAGCAAATAAACAACCAATTATTCAATACTAAAAAGCAAGGAAAGGAGGAAAAAACATAGGAAAAATGGAACAAATGTCACAAGTCCAAGTAAACTAATAATCACAATACATAAAAGCCGAAGGAACCTGGTTACTGACTGACACAGATCACCCAGATGGCATTTTTAAAAATACAGTTATATGTAGTTTCCAAGAGACAAGCCTAAAATCAAGGCCACATAAAGGCTGGAAGTCAAAAGACGGGAAAAGATACACTTGGCAAACGTTCATTAAAAAAACAAAATAAAACAAAACTCAGGTATATATTCACATCAGAAAAATACAATATACGAAAAAATCATTATTAGAGTTAAAGTGGGTCAGCAGAAGATGACAAAAAGTTCAGCTCCAGTAAGACACAGCAATTTTAAATATACATAAAGTGGCTTAAAGTATAGAAAGCAAACATATATTTTAACATAAGCTTTTTTTTTGAAAAAAGGAATAAATAAAAGAAAAAGCCTAACAAAAGAGATTCAGAAACACATAGTTCTATTTTAGAAACATACACAATAGTACTTGGTCATCTGTTAGCATGTTTCCTATACTGAACTGCATGTTTCAAACTATTCAAAATAACTGCATTAAATATAGAAACTTACACACACACACACACACACACACACACACACACACACACACACACACAAGAGCTGACAGATCTACAGAAAGAGATTTCAATGCACAACGTCTTAATTATCGATGCGTCCGTGTGGCAAAATATTAGTGAAAATATAGAATATCTAGCAACACAACTAACACACGTGACTTAGAGACAAATGTAACAAGCCAAGTGCTCCCCAAATTGGAGGGAACATATTCCCCTTAAGCATACATACAACATCCACAAAAAAAACATTTACAAAAGTCGACCATGTGCTAAGCCATAAAGTAGTCGTAAACCTCTCGTCTCAAAGAAGACCCTCATGCAGGTCATGTCCTCTAATTACAGTACAATTAAGTTGCAATTTAAGGCAATAATCAGAAACCAAAAGATTAATTAAGATTTAAATTTTACAATTGGAAATTGAAAAACAGATGTTAAATAGTTCATGGGTCAAAACATTTTATATCACAGGCAGTATAAATGTGTCTACATAGAAAACAGCAGAAAAATTATTTAGAATAAGAGAGTCTGTTTGGCAACTCTGGCTGGACACAAAACTGAAGGACAAAAATTGCTTGCATTTCTACATGCTAGGGGCAAAACATTTTAAAATACAATTTTTTTAAACAATACTTTTAAAAAAACAGAATAAGTAAAAAGACAAAAGAAGGAATTTGGGGCAGTGAAACTACTCTGTATGATACTATAATGACACAGGTCATTATACATTTGCCCAAACCTTTAAAAGGTACAGCACCAAGAGTGAGCCCTACTGTAAACCTTGGACTCTGGGTGAGAACAGTGGCTCATGGAGGCCCACTGACCGTAACAAATGGACCACTGGGTGGGGGAGGCCGACGGTGCAGGCGCAGGGAGTGTACAGCAAGTCTCTGTGCTTTCCATTTAATTTTACTTTGAAACTAAAACTGCTCTAAAAAAAAAAAAAGACAAAAATACAAATGTTTCAGGGTAACAGAAAAGAGATACAAATATAAAACTTAAGTAGTTAGGTAAAAATCCTATAATCTTACATTTGAATTACAAATGCCAAAAGAATACATGGTATATTCTTCTTTTTTAAAAAGAAAAAAAAAGTCCTAAAAAGCCTGAAAGCAGTAAAAATCTAGTAGCAATGACCACATTGGTAAATAATACCGTTTCTCACCAAAGGAACCACAGCCTCTCAGATCAGGCTCTACAGAAGCAGACCATGAGATGAGGGTCCATGTGCAAGTGACTGATTAAGGATGGACTCCCAGAAGGAACTGGAAGGGAGAAAGAAGGCAGACCAGGGCAGCGAAGGAGGCCCAAGCAGGGCGCACCTTCAGATAAAGTCCTGCAACAGCGTCAGCTGCTCCTTCGGGGGACCCTGGGGTCTGAACTAAGCCTCAAAGTTGTCAGACCCGAAGCCAGAGGGTCGGGCTTTCACCTCCCGCACTCCTTTGCCTGGTGAGGGCCACCTGGGGGCGTCAACCCTCAGGGACTTCCACCTTCCATCCCCCACGTGTTGGGAAGCACCTCTAGTGGTCAAGGGCAGCTCTCCAAAGAGGAGCTGAGGTGAGGCCACTGGAGGCAAAAGGACCCTGAAGGAAGCGAAGGGAGATCTGGAAAAACAGCAGGTGTCCAGGACACAGGTCTCCTTGGAGAAATGGCCGATTCTAGGTCTGGGCAGGAAAGGTACACAATGATCCTGGAATGTTTTGTCACAGATGAAAGCAGACAGCTGTCGAAGACAACAGGCTGTGAGAAGGTAAAAAGGCCAACTTTAAGGGGCTCCCACTATCCAGAGACAGGACAATTTGAGCATCAGAGCTAACAGTGAGTCCAAAGGACTGAAACACACCAAACATGTTAAAATCCGAAGATTCATGACAATAATTTTGTTAAAGCTCTCGATGACTGGATTTGGAGTTCCTAGTGTACCAACTCGCTCTTTTGAAAGCTCATATGTAAAGGGACGGAATTAAGCATGTATCTTGCTAATACAAATACAAACTGTATTTCAGGGTAACCAAAGAGTTGATGAGGGAAGTTCTTCTGTACAGAAAATGTCAGAATAACTAATGCAGAGAACATGATAGAATTATAAATTCACAACTGTGCAATGCCAAATAAAATCACAGATCTGGGCGACCATCATCGGTGCCTACTAGATCATTAGGGGAAAGGCTGGTGGAGAACCTTCCAGTGGGTGGATCGGGCTCTACCCACCGATCCATCTTAACACTGCCCAAAGGAAAACACTAGATGGTATGTGGCTCCGGATGGAACGTGAGACGAAGCACACAGCCAGCCACCCATGAAGCTTCCCCAAAGAGTTTAACCTGATCACAGTCAAGATCTGCAGTTCACAAACAAGGGCGATTTTGCCTCCTAGGGATACCTGGCAATGCCTGGAGACTTTCTTTTTTTTTTTGGCTGTCACAACTACAGGGTACTGCTGGCATCTAGAGGGGAAAGGTCAGGGATGCTGCTAAACATCTTAAAACGCACAAGACAGCCACCACCAACAAAATTTCAATAGTGCCAAGGTTCAGACGGCCTGTTTTAGGATCTAAATATCAGTTAGCAGGAGATACTGAGGACAGAGAAATGTGTTAAATGACACCACGATGCAATCAACCCAATCCAGAATGGTTTACAGTTTCTTCAACAAATAAATGGCAGGCAGAAAACAGTCACAGAGTAAAACAGACATAAACAGATGAAGCTAAGTCAAATGAGCAAACCTTGTTTGGATCCTGATTCAAACAGATCAATCGTAAAGTTATTTTTGAGATAACTGGTAAAACTTGAACTTGGGATAGGTATTAGATAACACTAAGAAATTATTATAAACTTTGCTAGGTGTAATAATGCTATTGTAGTTGTTAAATCCTTAATTGTTAGAGATGCTTACAGACACAGTTATACCTAAAGTGATTAAAAGGAAAAAAAAGTGAAACATGATTGGCAAAATGTGGATAATTGCTTTGAGGGTGAGTGGCAGCAAATAGGGGTTCATTATACTTGTGTCTCTATTTCGATTTTCCCTAATAAAAAGGTTTTTATGTAAGCAGCCATAGAGAGAAGAGAGAGCCACACAATGGAAGCATTTGGACTAATGATTAGCTTCTCTACAGAAACAACAGGAGGGAGAAGACAGTGGAATAGTCTCAAAACACAGAGAGGAAATAACTAACCAACTAGAATTCCATACAAATTGAAACTACTTTCACAAACAATGGCAAAAAGATTTTTCAGGCAAATTGAGAGAATTTACCACCATCAAACCTCAGTAAAAGAAATTAGAAAAGATGTTCTTCATGCAGAAGGGAAAAAAAGCCAAACGGATGATCTGAAATACAAGGGGTGATAAAATACAAGAAAAAAAAGTGGAATGAACAGGAAAAAAATTTTTAAACCAATAAAGAAACCTTTGCCATTTGGAAATTCAAAATTGTACTTACGAATGACTAATGGATCAAATTAGAAATCATAATGAAACCTGGAAAAGATTTAGAACTAAAAAATATGACATTTCATAACTTGCAACATAAAACTAAAATAATTCTTAGAGTCAAAGTTAAAGCCTTCAACACCCTAGCAAAGTAGAAAGCCTTGTGTCAGAGCTGAGTATTCAACTAATAAATGGGGAAAGAGATTACAATAAGAAAGCAGAAGAAAAGAAACAATAAATAAGAACATGAGGACTTCCCTGGTGTCACAGTGGTTAAGAATCTGCCTGCTAACGCAGGGGACATGGGTTTGATCCCTGGTCTGGGAAGACCCCATATGCCGTGGAGCAACTAAGCCTGTGCGCCACAACTACTGAGCCTGTACTCTAGAGCCCTTGAGCCACAACTACTGTGCCTGCGTGCCACAACTACTGAAGCCCACCTGCCCTAGAGCCCGCACGCCACAACTACTGAACCCACGTGCTGCAACTACTGAGCCAGTGTGCTGCAACTACTGAAGCCCGCGCACCCAGGGCCCGTGCTCCGCAACAAGAGAAGCCACTGCAATGGGAAGCCCACGCACCGCAACAAAGAGTAGCCCGCACTTGCCGCAACTAGAGAAAGCCCGTCTGCAGCATCGAAGACCCAACGCAGCCAAAGAAAAAAAGAACTACTGAAACAGAAAACGATATGATAGAGAAGCTCAAGAAGGCCAAAGTTGAGACTTTAGCAGCCTATTAAAATGGACAGAACTTTAGGGGGAAAAAAAGGGTTTATCAAGGGAAGGAAGAAGGGAGCGAGGGAGGAAGGGAAGGACGGAAGGAAGAAAAGAAGGAAGGAAGGAAATTAAAAATGTAATGTGGCCATAACTACAAATCCAGCAGAAACTAAAAAGATGAGAGGCTGGCTCCCATAGACAACAGCAGTCACCCACACTCAGGTTTCTCCCTACGTGCTCCATAACCCATGCGGTCGATAAGGAGAGGTGACAAAATCGACCACAGTCCACGCCCACAGCATCTGGGAGACAAGAAAACTACACCCTTGAATTACCATGTAAGTGGGAAAACAAACCTCAGACCTGCAGAATCAGGCAGGGATTGTGTGCAGAAGGGAGAGTGAGGAGGGTCCTAGCAATGCTGGAACACAGACAACATCAACTCATTCATCCACAGGAGAGAAGCTCCCCACCCCCCCGCCATCCCCCGCCAAGCAGGGAAACACTGAGAACAGGTTTGAGGCCTGCTAGGTCAGGGCGTTGCTTCTGGGGGCTTGAAAGCAGAGGCTTGGAAAGTACAAGGCACTGGAGATGGCAACTTGGGGAAGACAGTGAGAGACGCGACTTCAGCGGCTCAGTGATGTAGGGAAGGAAGAAACAAGTGTCTGAGGTCCAGGGTCCTCCAGAGATAGGATTTTATCACCGAATTAGAACTAGACAAACACTCCCCACTAGGGACCACTGAAAAAGAAACTGGGTTTCACTGTACTAAATAAGAGGGTGTTCTTGAACTAGAAACCAAGTAAGCTGCCCAAACCCCTCCCCTACTCTTCACAAAATCCCATGTAATTTTTGGTCCAGGAGACTGTAACATACTTCCTCATTATCAGAAAAATGAACCCAACAACCATACAAAGCTTCTACATAAGAACACAGAAAGTAAGGATGAAAACCTTTCAGGTAATAAAAATTCTCCACAAAAAAACAACTGCAAAGGAGGAAAACTGTCACACAACTTTCCAACATGAATTAAATATAATTAAACAAACAGTTGTTGATAAGGAAAAAACACCACAAAATCAGATTCAAAATAAAAATGTATGGACAACTAGGCGATGTGAGATGAGAGCTGAGCAAACTTAGGAGAGAAATTGAAGAAAAAGACAAAAATATCTGAGAAATAAAGTTAAAGAGAAAAAATCATCTTGGAAATCACAAGACAACAGATAAGTCCAAGGGAAAGTAGATATGACTGAAATTATAGCAAGGGAAAAAGAATTTAGGAGTGAAATGAAGAATGAGTTTTCAGAAGGGTAACAGAGAAATCCATACAGAAGATAGGCAAAGGAGATTTAACACGTGTATAACTGGAATGTCTGAAAAACAAAAATTAAACAATGTAATAGAACTAACATTTAAAACTGTAATCCCAGAAATTTTTCCTGAAATGACATAACACCTATCAATTGATTTTTGACAAAAGAACCAAAGTAATTCCATGGAAAAAGACAGCGTTTTCAACAAACAGTAATGGAACAAATGGACATCAATGGTGGTGGGGGAGTGGATAATGAGAACCTCAACCCTTACCTCATGCCATATATAAAAATTAACTCAAGACTTCAGCTTCTGAAAAGATGGAATAGAGGTACTTTCTTCCATTCATCCTTCTAAGCACAACTAAAAACCCTGGACATCATACATAAGGCCAACCTAAGAAGATTCCGAAAGGTGGAGAAAAGAAGGCAGATTTGCTGGTATCTTGGAAACTGAGGAACAACACAACAACAGGTTTTGTTTCTGGGTTTTTTTTTTATGCCTCATATATATCCTTGGTGCTGGAGAAGCCAGCAACCCAGAATGCCAACAGGAAAGATTTTTAAAGGCCAGCTCTCCCTAGTGACAGGACCAGGAAAGGTAGAGCCTAACCAGATGGGAAATTTATAGCCAATAACCACTCTACTAACACCACAGAAAAAAACCACAGCCCTACTTCCACTCATATGAGCAGAGGCCAAGTGGGGAGCCTAGACCTCCACCCTCACCAATCTGTAATGAGGTACCCAAAGCCCCTGCTGAGGTGGTATCAGAGAGAGCCAAGTGAGTGCAGGAACTTTCATACCCACCCTGTGGTAATAACAAGACTCCCAACCCATACAATATCAGAAAAGATTACATGGGTAGCCTGGACTTCGATTCTTACCCAGAGGTAAGGAGGCATCCCCTTCCCTTTACCTGCTAGAGTGAATCTTAGTGGAAAGTCGGGACTTTTACCACCACCCAGAGGTAATGAGGTCAACCCTTACTGCGTCAATGCAGGCATGTAGGGAACAGTAACAAGGATTCCCCTCTCTCCCAGACAAGACGGTATCAGTGGAGGCCCAGCGGGGAGCTAGAATTCCCAACTCAGCCCAGCAGGGACAAGGAACCCACTCCCACTGGGTGTCAATGGAGGGCAAGTGAGGAACCTGTATTTCACCCCAATTTGTCAATAATGAGGCAGCTCCCCAACCCTCCTCCTGTTGGTGTGTTGTCACAGCAGACCAGCAAAAACAGAAGACTTAAATAAGACTCAGAGGCTCATAACATAATATCAAAATGTTTAGGTTTCAATCAAAAATCACTTGTCATACCAAGAACCAGGAAAAACTCAATTTGAATGAGAAAAGACACCAAGATAATACAGATGTTAGAATTATCTGACAATGATTTTAAAGTGCCCATCATAAAAATGCTTCAACAGATGATTAAAAACACATTTGAAACAAATGAGAAAAAAATAGCAAAGAAAAAGAAGATATAAAGAACCAAACATAAATTTTAGAACTGAAAAATACAATAACTGAAATTAAAAACTTAATAGATGGGCTCAACAGCAGAATGGAGGGCACAGAGGAAAGAATTAGTGAACTGGAAGACAGAACAATAGAAATTACTCGATCTGAACAACAGAGAGAAAATAGACTGAAAAAAGTAAACAGAGCCTCAGGGACCTTCGGGACTATAACGGAAGATCTACCATTCATGTCAACAGAGTCCTGGAAAGAAAAGAGAAAGAGGGCAGAGCTGAAGACGCAGTCAAAGACATAATGGATGAAAATTTTCCAAAATTGGCAAAAAGACATAAACCTACAAATTCAAGAAGCTGAGTGAACCCCAAACAGGATAAACCTAAAGAAACTCATGCCAAAATACATCATAATCAAACTTCTGAAATATAAAGACAAAGAAAAAATCTTGAAAGCAGCGAGAGAGAAACAACATCTTACCTATAGGAAGAAAACAATTCGAATGACAGTGGATTTCTCATCAGAAACCATGGAGGTCAGAAGGATGAGGCACACGTTTTTTCAAGTGCTGAAAAAAAAAGAACTGTCAACCCAGAATTCTATACCCAGTGAAAATATCCTTCAGGAATGAAAGGAAAATCAAGACATTCTCAGATGAAGGAAAACTAAGAGAATTTGTCACCTTCAGACCTACCCTAAAAGAATGGCTAAGGAAGGTCCTCCAAACAGAAAGTTATGGAAGAAGAAATATTAGAATATCAGGAAGGAAGAAACAAAGAACAACAGAAAGAGTAAAAATACAACACACTTTCCTTCTCCTCTTGAGTTTTCTGAATTACATTTTACAGTTGAAGCAAAAATTATAACACACAATGATGTGCTTCTAAATATATGTAGAGGAAACGTTTAATTATTTTATACATGTGGAGGAAAAAGAGAGGTAAAGTTTCTATACTTTACTCCAACTGGTAAAATGACAACCCTAGTAGACTGAGACAAGTTATATATATGTAATACCTAGAGGAGCCATTAAAAAACCAATACAAAGAGATACACTCAAAAATACTATAGATAAATCAAAGTGGAATTCTAAAATATAAACAAGTAACCCACAGGAATGCAGGAAAAAGAAACCAGAAAAATAAAAAATAGAAAGAATAAGGGGACTTCCCTGGCAGTCCAGTGGTTAAGACTCCACGCTTCCAACGCAGGGGGCGTGGGTCTGATCCCTGGCTGGGGAACTAAGATCCCATATGCTGTGCGGTGCAGCCAAAAAATAAAAAATAGAAAAAACAGACAATAGGAAAAATAAAACAGAATATGTAAGCCATAATATATAATTACATTAAACATAAATTGTCTAAATATGCAAAAAAAAAAAGAACTGACAGAATGGATGAAAAACATGACCCAAAGATATGCTGTCTACAAGAAACTAGCTTAAAATATACCTATATAGCTAGTTTAAAAGTAAAAAGATATACATCTTATAGGCAAATATTAATTTAAAAAATTAAAAAAACAAGGGTGGGTATATTTATATCAGATAAAGTAAACATCAAAGCAAAGAAATTTATCAGGTATAAGGGACACATTACACAATGATAAAAGGGTCAATCTTTCAAGAAGACAGAATTCTAAATGTGTATGTACTCAGCAACAGAGCTGAAAAATATGTAAAGCAAAAACAGATGAAACTGAAAGAAATAGGTCTGGATAGGGGTTTAAGAAGCACATTTATAGTTGGATACTGGAACATCTCTTTCCCGACAATTGATAGATCTAGACAGAAAATCAGCATGCACACAGAACTCTACAGCATCCAACAGGATCTAACTTATACTTACAGAATACTCCACCCAGCAACAGCAGTATACACATTCCTTTCAAGCACACCCAGAATACACACCAAGAAATGCCATCTCCTGGGCTAGTAAACAAACCTTAACAAACTTAAAAGAACTGAAATCATACAGAGTGTGTTCACTGACCACAAAATAATCAAACTAGACACCAAACAGAAAGATGCCAGGAAAATCTCCAAACACTTGGAAACTAAATAACACATTTCTAAGGAACCCCTGAGTCAAAGAGCAAGTCTCAAGGGAAATTTTTAAAACAAAACTGAATGAAAGTGATAAGATAACATATCAAAATCTGTGGGACACAGCTAAAGCAGTACTAAGAAGAAAATTTATAGCACTAAATGTTTACCTTAGAAAAGAGGAAAAGACTTAATCTAAGCTCCCATCTCAGGAAACTAAAAAAGAGCAAAATAAACCCGAAGCAAACAGAGAGAAGAAAATAATAAAGAGCAGAAATCAAACGCAATTGGAAACAGAAAAACAATAGACAAAATCAATGGAACAAGAATGCGTTTCTTTGAAAAGATCGACGAGAGTTAACAAATTTCTAGTAAGACTGACAAAAAAGAGACAAGACACAAAGCACCAATATCAAGAATGAGACAGGGGCAGTCACTACAGATCATGAAGACATCAAAAGATAATAAGGGAATACTACAAACAACTATACACACATAAATTTGACAAAGGAAACAGGCCAATTCCTTCAAAAGCACAAACTAATGCAACTCACCCAGTATGATTACATAACATAGCCCTATTAAGGCTAATTTTTAAATTCCAAAAAAGAAATGTTTCATTGGCAAATTCTGTCCAACATTTAAAGATTTAACACCAATTCTACACAGTCTCCTCCAAAAAACATAATAAGAAACACTATCCAATTCATTTTATGAATTTAGTATTATTCTGATACCAAAACCAGACAAAGAGTACAAAACAGAAAACCGTAGCGCAATATCCCTCATGAATACAGAGGCAAAACTCTCTAACAAAATATTATCAAACAGAATTCAGGGCTTCCCTGCTGGCGCAGTGGTTGAGAGTCCACCTGCCGATGCAGGGGACACGGGTTCGTGCCCCGGTCCGGGAGGATCCCACATGCCGCGGAGCGGCTGGGCCCGTGAGCCATGGCCGCTGAGCCTGTGCGTCCAGAGCCTGTGCTCCGCGACGGGAGAGGCCACGACAGTGAGAGGCCCGCGTACCGCAAAAAACAAACAAACAAACAACAACAACAAAAAACAACAACAAAAAAACAGAATTCAGCAATATATAAAGATAATTATACACAATGACCAGCAGAGTTTGTCCCAGGGATGCAAGGCAGGTCAATATTTGAAAATCAATCAATGTGTAAACTACCATGTTACAGAAGAAAAACCACATAATCATATCAATTGAGGCAGAAAATCTGATAAAATTCAACACTCATTTAATATAAAAACTTAGAAAAAAAAAGTGACAGAGGGGAATTTCCTCAACTTGATAAAGAACATCTTAAAAAAAAACCAAACAAACCCCAAAACAGCTAACATCATACTTAATGGTGAAAGACTGAGTGCTCCCTTCTCCCACAAGATGGGAACAAGGGAAGAACGTCAGTTCTCACCGCTGCTATCCGACACTGTACTGGAAGTCACAGCACCACAAGGGAAGAAGGGAAATAGAAGGCATACATGTCAGAAAGTAAAAAATAAAACTGTTCACTTGCAGAGTACTTGATTCTCTATATACTAAATCCCAAGGAATCTACAAACACTGAGGGAAAATACAAACCAAAATTGCGTAATTCCTTTAAAATCTGGTGAAAATGAAAACACCAAATATCAGAATCTATAGGCTACAATTAAATTAGCAATCAGAGGAAAATTCAGAGCCTTAAATAATCATATAATAAAGACTAAAATAAACTTAAGTCTCCAACTAAAGAAGCTAGAAAAGGAATGACAAAGTAAAACAAAAAAAGGCAGAAGGAGGTACATAAGGAAAATAAAATTGGAAAAAAATGATTTTTAAAGAAAACCATAGTAGAACTAACAAAGATGCTGGTTCTTTTTATAAAAATCCACAAATTGTATAAACTCCTAACTAATTTAATCAAGAACATAAGGGGGAAACACAAAATATACAGGATAAAAAATAAGAAGGGGGAAAAAAACAGTGAGCAAATTGTTGTAAAAACTTAAGCCACTTCTTTGCATAGCTCTTATGTACATAAATTGGAAAACCTAGATCAAATGGATCATTACAGTTTACCAAACTGATCTTAGGAGATAGGAAAGTTTAAACAGACCAATATCCATGCAGAAACAGATAAATTATCAAAGAATTATCCTAACAACAACAACAAAAACCAAACCCAGATGATTTATTTCACAACAGAACTGTACCAAATCTTTAAAGACCAAGTAATCCTAATGCTACTTAAACTACCCCAGAAAAGGAAAAGAAGCAAACGTCCTAATTCTTTTTATGGATCAATAATAGGTACACCCTACAGAACATCTCCTCAGGTAAAATTTCTCAACAGAGCACCTCCTAGTTTTATAATAAATACTCAACAGAGCACCTCTTAGTTTTATAATACTCAACAGAGCACCTCTTAGTTTTATAATAAATACTCAACAGAGCACCTCTTAGTTTTATAATACTCACACTTCAGGAGAATACATGTATCTCTCATTACAACGTTGTTGAGGCTTTCTTGACTGTTGTTTATGCAGGAAAAATGTATACATCCCCAAAACTCAAAACACTGAAAACTGTCAGGCAAGATTCCAAAGTCAGTTGGTTAGCTATCAGAATCATGTGTCGATGTTTTTGAAAGGTGCAAGTTTCACTGAAGGAGGTGTCCAAAGCAATTGCTTGTTAACAGCTATTTTAACTGCGGTGATCAGGAAACAATGTATTAAGTGTTTTCTGTGACTAACTGTGCTTTAGTTCTGTTTTAAGAAATTGGTTGGGGATTTTGAGTACAACTAATTATAATACATTGTAATTTGTATAGTACATTACAATTTTTCCCATCTAAAATAATGGGAAATGGGACTCCCACTACAACATGTGATTTTCAGAAATGGATTAATGAAGTTAAGCAAGAGGTAACTATATAACATTAATATCTAAACCTTATGACACTTGAACATAATATAAGAAAGCTACAGAACACATCTCAATATCCTAAAATACATCTCAATCCAAAAATCCTCCATAAAGTATCAATATTATCAAACAGAATCCAGCATCACATTAAAAAATAAATATGATAACCTAGTGGGGTTTATTCTAAGATTGCAAAGATAGTTCAAGATCTGAAAACTTATTAGTATAAATCCCCATATTTCAGGGGAAAATATATGATCTCTATGGATGCCGAAAAGACCTTCAACAAAATTCAGCATCTATTCCAGATAAAAAAATACTTACTGAAAAAAAAATTAATGAACACTATAACATGATCTTATACACACACAGACACACAGACGTAGACACACACAGACACACACCTCTCAAGCCCAAAACCAGAATCTTACTTAGTGTAGGCAGAAGCAAGGTAAGGGTACCTAGTAACTCCAATGTTAGTATATTAGCTGGTGAAATCAGGCAAAAGAAAGAAAGAAAGGAAGAAAGGACGAAAGAAGGAAGGAAGGAGGGAGGGAAGGAAGGAAGGAGAGAGAGAGGAAGGAAGGAAGGAAGGAAGACCTAATATTTGGAAAGGAATAGTTACAACTGTATTTGCAAAATTTTGCATAATGTACTTGGGAAAAAACAAAGAGAATCAATGCTAAAACTAAAGAACAATCTGAAGATACAGAAAAGTAGTAGGATACAAAATTAACATATAAAAGTCAATAGCCTAGATTTCTGCTCCTAGCAGAAGTCATACCAGGGACCAAATTAACCCTCCCACCAGCAACAATCCAAAACACCAGACATTAAGAAAATGAAAAGACAAGCCACCAACTGGGAGAAAATATTTGCAAATCACATATCTGATAAAAGTCTTTATCAAAATTATACAAAGGACTCTAAAAATTCAACAATTAGAAAACAACAACCCAATTTAAAAGTGGGCGAAATGTCTGTTTCCAGACCACAATGAACTAAAGTAAATAACAGAAAGATAAATCTCAAAATATGTAAAGATCAAACCACACACTTCTAGATAACATACGGGTCAAAGAAGAAATTTCAAGAGAAATTTTTAAATATTTTTAACTAAATGAAAATGAAAACACAACTTATCCAAGTTTGTTGGATGCAGCAAAAGCAACACTTAGAAGGAAATTTATAGCATTGAATGCATAAATTAGAAAAGAAGAAAGACCCAAAATCAATAATCTAAGCTTCCACTTTAGGAAGAGAAAAAAGAGCAACTTAAATCCAAAGTAAGCAGAAGAAAAGAAATCATGAGAATTAAAGCAGAAATCAATGAAACTGAAAAAGCAAATCAACAGAGAAGATCAATGAAACCAAAAGTTGGTTCCTTGAAAAGATTAGTGAAATTGATAAGCCTCTAGCCAGGCTAACTAAGATAAATGAGGGGAAACACAGATTCCTAATATCAGAAATAAAAAAGGAGACATCACTACTGATCCCATGGACATTAAAAGGATAATAAATTAATACTATGAACAACTCTATGCCCACAAATGTGATAAACTACTTGAAATGGACCAATTCCTTGGAAGGACACAATCTGCTGATATTCAAGAAGAAACAGATAATCTAAATAGGTTTATATCTATTCCTTCTAAATAGGTTTATACCTATTAAAGAGATTGAATCAATAATCGACTACCTTCTAAAACAGAAAACACCAGGCCCAGATGGGTTCACTGGTGAATGCTACCATATATTTAAGAAAGAAATCATACCCATTCTCTACAATCTCTTTCAGAAGATAGAAGCAAAGGGAATACTTTTACCTTTTACCAAATTCCCTTTTACCAAAGGGAATACCATTACCCTGATACTAAAACCAAACAAGCCATCACAAGAAAACTATTAACCAATATCTCCCATGAATACAGATATAAAAATTCTCAACGAAACGTTAGCAAATCGAACCCAAAAAAGTATAAAAGAATTATATACCACAACCAAGTGGGATTAATCCCAGACATGTGAGGCTGGTCCAACATTCAAAAATCAATTAACACAGGGCTTCCCTGGTGGTGCAGTGGTTAATAATCTGTCTGCCAATGCAGGGGACACAGGTTCTATCCCTAATCCAGGAAGATCCCACATGCCGCGGAGCAACGAAGCCCGTGCACCACAACTACTGAGCCCGTGCTCTAGAGCCCGTGCACCATGACTACGGAGCCCACATGCCACAACTACTGAAGCCCATGCCCCTAGAGCCCGTGCTGTGCAACAAGAGAAGCCACCACAATAAGAAGCCCGTGCACCGCAGCCAAGTGTAGCCCCCCGCTCGCTGCAACTAGAGAAAGCCCGTGCGCAGCAGTGAAGACCCAACGCAGACAAATAAATAAATAAATAAACTTATTTTTAAAAATCAATTAATGTAATCCATAATAACATCAACAAACTAAAAAAAGAAAAATCATATGATCATATGAACAGGTGCAGAAAAAGCATTTGACAAATCCAACACCCATTCACCATAAAAACTCTCAGTAAATTGGAATAGAGGGAATATTTCCTCAACTTTATAAAGAATATGTACCCAAAAAACCCTACAGCTAACATCATACTTAATGGTGAGAAACTCAAAGCTTTCCTACTAAGATCACATACAAGGAAAAGATGCGCCTCTCACCACTCCTTTTCAATGCCATAGTGGAAGTCCTTGCTAATGCAATAAGGCAAACAACAACAACAACAAAAAAAAACTATACAGATTGGGAAGTAAGACTAAAAAATTGTATTTGTTTGCAGATGACTTGATCACCTATAGAGAATATCTGATAGAATCAACAAAAAAACCCCTGGAACTAATAACTGATTTTATCAAGGTTGGGTTAACACACAAAAAGTCAACTGTTTTCCTATATACTAACAATGAACAAGTGAAATTTAAAATTAAAACACAACACTATTTACATTAGCACCCCACCAAAATGAAATACTTAAGCATAAATCTAACAAAATATGTACAAGATCCCTATGAGGAAAACAAACTCTGATGCATGAAATAAAGGAACTAAATAAATGGAGAGATGTTCCATGTTCACGGATGGGAGGACTCAACATTGTCAGTTCTTCCCAACTTGATCTATAGATTCAATGCAGTCTCAATCAAAATCCCAGCAATTTATTTTATGGATATCAGCAAAATGATTCTAAAGTTTACATGGAGATGTAAAAGACTCAGAATAGCCAAAACTTCAATATTAAAGAAGACCAAAGTTAGAGGATTGGCACCACCCAACTTCAAGACTGACTATATAGCTACGGTAATCAAGACAGTGTGGTACTGGGGAAGGAATGAACAAACAGGTCAACAGAACAGAACAGAGAGTCCAGAAACGGGCCCCCACAAATAACAGTCAACTGATCTTTGACACGAGAGCAAAGGCAATACAGTGGAACAAAGATAGTCTCTTCGACAAATGGTGTTGGAACAACTGGACAACCACATGCCAAAAAAATTAATCTGGAGAGACTTTACACCCTTCACAAAAATTAACCCAAAATGGCTCATAGGCCTACATGTGAAATGTGAAACTATAACACTCCTAGGAAATAATGAACAACTTTTGCTCTGTGAAAGACATCAAGAGAATGAGAACACAAGCAACAAACCGGGAGAAAATGTTTGCAGAAGACACATCTGATAAAAGACTGTTATCCAAAATATACAAAGAACTCTTGAAACTCAAAAATAAAAGCAACAACCTGATTAAAAAATGGGCAAAAAACCTTAACAGACACCTCACCAAAGAAGACATACGGAGGGTAAGTAAGCACATGAAGATGTTTCCCAGCAAACGTCATCAGGGAAACGCAAACTGAAACAACCTGACACCATGACACACCTATTAGAATGGCCAAAATCTGAACAGGGACACCACCAAATGCTGGCAAAGATGTGCAGCAACAGCAATTCTCATTTATTGCTGGTAACATAAGGTGGTACAGCCAGCTTGGCGGTTTCTTACAAAACTAAACATATTCTTGCCACATGATCCAGCCATCACTCTCTTTAGGATTCAGCCAAAGGAGTTGAAAACTTATGTCCACACAAAAACGTGCACACAAATGTTTACAGCAGCTTTATTCATAATTGCCAAAATTTGGAGGCAATCAAGATGTTCTCCAGTAGTTGAATGCGTAAATAAACTAAGGTACATCCAGACAATGGAATATTATTCAGCACTAAAAAGAAATGAGCTACTAAGCCATGAAAAAACATGGAGGCACCTTAAATGCATATTGGTGAGTGAAAGAAGCCAATTTGAAGAGGCTACACACTGTATGATTCCAACTATATGACATTCTGGAAAAGGCAAAAGAACAAAGACAATGAAAAGATCAGTGGTTGCCAGACGTTGATGGGAGGTGAGGAGGGATGAACAGGCAGAGCACAGAGAATTTTTAGGGCAATGAAAATATTGTGTGTCATGTTACAATGATGGATATATGTCATTACACATTTGTCCAAACCCACAGAATGTACAACATCAAGAGTGAACTCTAATGTACCCTGTGCACTTTGGGTGATTATGACGTGTCAATGTAGTTTTATCCTTGGTTTTAAAAAAAAAAAAAAAGCCCCATTCTAATGAGAGATGCTGATAATAGGGAAGGCTATGCATGTGTGCAGGCAGAGAGTATATGGAAATCTCTCTACCTCCCTCTCAATTTTGTTTTGAACCTTAAACTGCTCTTTAAAACTTTGTCTCTAAATTTTTTTTCAAATAAAAAAATTTAAAAGTGGGCAAAAGATATGAACAGGCACCTCACCAAAGAAGATATACAGATGTCAAATCAGCGTATGAAAAGACGCTCAAGATCATATATCATTAAGGAATTGCAAATTACAACAATGAGATAGCAATACACACGTATTAGAATGGCGAAAATCCGAAACACTGACAATACCAAATGTTGGAGAGGATGCGGAGCAACAGGAATTCTCATTTACTGCTGGTGGGAATGTAAAAATGATATAGCCAGTTGGTTAGACCAGTTTCTTACAAAGCTAAATGTAGTTTTACCACACAACCCAAAAACCATGCTCTTAGGTATTTACCCAAATGAGTTGGAAATGTATGTCTACACAAAAACCTGAACATGAATGCTTATAATAGCTTTATTCATAACTGACAAAATTTGTAAGCAACAAACGTGTCTTTCAACAGGTGCATGGATAAATAAAGCGTGGTCCATCCAGACAACGGAATATTATTCAGCACTAAAAAGAAATGAGCTACCAAACCACGAAAAGACACGAAGCAGCCTTAATGCACACGGGTAAGTGAAAGAAGACAGTCTAAAGAGGCTACGTACTAGGTGACTCCAACTATAAGACGTTCTGGAAAAGGCAAACTACAGAGACGGTAAAAAGATCAGTGGTTGCCAGGGTTGGGGAGGAGGGGCCCCACCTCGACTCCCGTGGACAAAAACCAGGTGGGGCCCTCAAGCTAGTCCAGAAAGAATGAGCCCCGGGGGCTGATTTCGGGAGTCTGGGAGACAGACACACTACTGCCACAGGAGGTGAAACGACAGAATGGACCAGGGAAAGCCTTCTTCCAAGGAAGCAACGAGGAAGGGGGAGGCTCAGCGGGCAGAGCCAGCCACCCCCACTGTTACACCTGGCGCTGTGCACTATCCATCGGCCCCAGGCGAGAGCCCCTGGGTAAGAGGGAGCGCCCGTTCTGTGCGTGGACACGTCTGCAGACAGGCAAGTGTGTGGCAGCACCTAGGCCTGCCTGAGGCTGAATCTTCATCTGGAATTCCAAGTCACCTCTGCCCCTGGGAATGTTTTTTTTTCTATCCTTGGTGTTCACAAAACGCCCGTGCACCTGCGCATAATGTGAAGGGCCTGTCTTTGTCACCTGCAGGTTGGCATTTTATTTACACTGTGCCCTCAGTGCCCGCACACAAGTCAGTTGTGGAGCGGCTGCTCCGTCATGACCTCACACACAGTATGAGGGAGGGAGGGGAAGAAAAAGGGAAGCTCAGGCAAAGGCCTGGGAGGAACTGCAGAGCCAGGACCATAAGTAAGTGGGTGGAAGAACTGCAGAGCCAGGACCATAAGTAAGTGGGTGGAATACCACCACCCTGAGACCCCCCTCCTCTCACCCGCCAGCTCCCGACCTCAGTCAGGTCTGTGGCCACAGTCCTTAGCAGCGTTTGTGCGACTGTGAAGAGCCGTGACCGCGCTGTGGTCTGTCTTCCCGACGAGACTCTGAGCCCCGCAAGGGCAGCCAGTCCCACTCCCCCCTGCTGTGCCCCCTGCACTCTAACACCATGCCTGGCACTTACCTGGTAACTTGCAAATACCGTTGGAAGGAAGCAGACTAGAGCTTAAGTGACATGTAATAGCAAGAGGGCTCCTCTGGGGCACTGGAAAGCAAAGGGATAGCAAGGCACAAATGCTGACAGCAAAGACTTTCCAGTTGGGGAACAATTCACAGAGGCAAGCTCTGTCCCCGGGTGGCTGTCACGGAGCAGGAGGGAAGGGGGGAGAGCAAACCGAGCCTGCACAAGGTGGGCCCTGCCCTGATGTTATGGGGAGATACTCACTGGAAACGACCGTGGTCTCCCCAGGAAGGCCAGTCAGCATCACTGGGATGTGCACAGTGGTGCTCAGATCCGAGGGTTGACTGCCCATTCGAGTAACGTTCCGCTGATTATCTGCATCCTCGGGCTGTTCTTCCACCTTCTCTAGACAGGTGCTGGGCAGGGCATGCACAGGGCCCACACCCATTACCCCACTGGCCTCCAGATCACAGTGTGGCTCCCTGCAACCAAGAATGCACATCAGAGTCTGATGGAGAGCCAAACTCCTATTCAGTCTGCAAAACCCAGCTTCTTAAACCCCTATACAGATCAAATAAATCCCTGATCACCTCCTCTGTCATGGTTTTTATCACCCTATACATTTCTGTTTTTAGGTCTGAAAGGTAGGGACAGGGCTGACTCACCTGTTTGTCCCTGGCACAAGGCCAGGCATGGCTGATATCACGTTATGTGTATATAACAGAACTGTGTGCAGAACGAAGAAGCCTGGAAGAGGATGTTACCCTAAGCCACCCCACCTGGGGCCCCACCAGGGCAAAGGCTCAGCACAGAGCTCTGCACACAAAGACCGTGCCCAGGTCAGGCTGATCCTGAGCTGTGGCCTCTGGCTGCACGAGTTCTGGGTGGTCTGTGACTCATTGGCAAGCATGGAGACTGCTGGCCTCAGCCTAACAGCTCCTGTTACCCCTGGGTTCTCACAAAGTCACCGTCAGATCCTGTCCCAGCCAGGGACCGGGCTGGGCTGGCCTGGGATGGGGGTCCTTTCCGTCATGGCCGCATAGCCCAGCCCCCTCCCATTCCACCATTTAGTCCTGTGGCCTCCTCAGGCTTCCCTCAGGCTCTCCTGACTCGCCTTGCTTCACGGGGTTACACATTTTTCTCTTCTCCCCGGGGTACCTTTTCCAAGTCTCAGTGTCCCAAGCCAGTCCCAACACTTTCACCCATAGCCTCCCTTCCTCCCGGGCGCCTTAGAGCTACGCTCCCCACCACGCCGGCCCAACAAGGCAGGACTGTCACCACTGCAGAAAGGGGCTGAGACAGAGGCTGGTCCGCGCACCCCTGACCTGTGTAACCCTACCAGCCTGCCCCTCACGGGCTGGTTGGCACGTCCGGCCCAGTCACCACTGCCCCCCCCCCCCCCCCCCCCCCCCCCCCCCCCCCCCCCC